>NC_134483.1:459442667-460042667 GCF_040206685.1 Ascaphus truei | reverse complement strand
GTTGCTTTGGAATGATGCAGTTTATTTCGATATTTCTTTTATTTAGTCATGGTTTTGTTTTGGTGTTTTAATTGTTTATTCTGGTCTTTATTTTGGATTGGATTAATTGATTGGTGGTAATTTTGTTCAGTTTACTTCTTTATTTGTTTTTTGTTTGAGATTGTTTAGAATCCATTGGAACTTGTTGGTGTTTTTTTTTTTTAGCCTGACCATTGACTGGCATAGTGTTAAATCATGCCCATATTATATGGGCATGATGTACCCACTGTGCCATTCAATTGTTTGATTGGCATTAGTAATGTGTTCATTTTGTAATGTAATGTTGTTTAGGCCTCCTGGGTGGATAGTGGGAGAGGGTGGGTTAAGCCCTTAATTACTAAAGTGGTTATTAACCGCTAAGGTGATTAAGGGGCTAGGGGACATTAGATTGTATTTTTGATTGTACTGTATTTTTTGTGGCAATGGAGGAAATGGACGGTGATGAGGATGGCCTTCATCGTGGCAGCCTGGCAGGGGTGAGTGCAAGTTTTATTTATTTTATTTCTGCAGCTTAATGTTTTATTTGTATTGGACAAATGCACTATTATCCATATCTGGATGATAGTAATTTTGACCATTATTGTACTGTATGTGTTAGGGGGCAGGAGAATGGGTGTATTTATTGCAAAGTATTGGGTGTTATGTGTTTTTGGCCACACGATTGGTACCGCAGGCCAGCAGGGACCACCCAAGGGCCCCGGACTCCTACGAAGATCGCCCGAGGGCCCCAAGGGCTCCCGCGGGGATCACCCAAGGGCCCTGGACTCCTGTGGGAATCATCTGAGGGCCTTGTACTCCTGCCAGGATCACCCGAGGGCCCCAGAATCCTGCGGGGATCACCCGGGGACACCCACCAGATTGTTGTATTAATTGTGTGGTGAAAAAAAGTAAACAATGATTTTTTTCCTAGCTCCATTTCTTTTGCGCCAGTCTTTAGCCTTTATCTGGTGCAAAAATCTGGTGTGCTTTTAAAGTATGATTCACTTATCACTGCTTAGTGAATCACGCTGACTGGCAAAAAACGGCACATTTTCTGTTTTTTGCCTGATCGGACGTATTTTTTTTCATTGGCTGAAAAAATGCCCTTTACGGCCGATACAGCACTGTTAACACTGCATAGTGAATCGCGCAGCAGGCAGTATCGGTCTTAAAAGCCATTTATCGTACTTAAAAGCAGTTATCACTGCTTAGTGAATCGCACCCAGGATATTAACCACTGAGACTGCTCCTATGATGTCTAGGTTTTATACTTTCTTTATAACATGTTAGTAAAGGGATAATCTCAATATAACCACTGTTACATATTTTATTTTTAATTGATTATGTCAAGGCATACAGTACCTAATGGATCTGCCAAGCATGCATATCCATCTTTACTTCACATTGCAAAGGTACCCCCATATACTGTATGGCTCATATAAATAATAACTTAGCTGCAATGCTTAATGTACACTGCTCTGTATTCTAATTCGACTAGTTGTAAGGTTCTGAAATTAAAGCAATGATTGATCCTGCCAGCTACTGATAAACCCCACCCAACAGTACTATTAGAAAATGGTATCTGATCACTGTGGAAATCAAGAATATTAAGATCTGCATTGAAGCCAGAATTACCTACAGTAAATGCACTCCAGCTTGCCCTGGTGCTAAATTTGATGTACCATTCTTTCCATTCATTTAAATCTTTACGTTCTACCATAATACAGACTTCATTGTGACCACCTGAGTTAGCAGCTACAGGTGTGCCGACGAGTATTCTAACACTTGCCTTAAACTTACTTTGGGAAATCTGGGGCTATAACCAACAAGATCCAGGTACATGCTGCATACATGCTGCAAACATTTCAGTGACATTTCTGCAGAGACTAATGGCCCATCGGATTAACACAGCATGGGTCCCTGGCAGTCCCGTTCAGTTTCAATGGGACTGCCAGGGACCCCCGCTGTTAATCCGATGGGCCATTAGTCTGTCTGCAGAAATGTTGCAGCATGTACCCAGCATGTTATCAGCATGTACCCAGTATGTACATGGGTCTTGTTGGAGATTGCCATAGATTGGGTTTAGAATTCTCGTCGGCACTACAGTATCACCATTGGATGTATCAAATTTTTACCCATACCGCGTTTGCTCTATTTTTACTTGTGCTTCAAGGGCCATTCCTTGCAGCTTGAACCTATGCACTCAAAAAGGGGTTCAAGCTGGAAACTTTGTAAAGTCAATGTGCCCCACTTTATAAACTGTGTCACTCAATGCATTATTGCCTTCTGCTTCTAAACCACTGTGAACACATACAGCAGAAGACATACAGCACTACTCACACTACTGTTAACTATATAATTACCTCTTTCTATATCAAATCAAGCATTGATTTAAAATACAAAAAACACAATTTTTTAAACATGCAAGTAAAAATAACTTGCCTAAACTTCAGTAGACGGTCTAGTTTCCAGGTATTTATTGCCCACTGATATCACAGCCACACCGACTGTAGCGTGGCCTAGATGTTACTGTATGAGTGGGCACACCCGCCCTACAGTCTGCTATTCATTAATTGCGGGCTGAAAAGGGTCTGCACTTTTACTTCTACTGTATATAACCCTACAAGGACTTCCCAACATGGCGCCGAGGCAGACCATCTACCTCTACCAACATGGCCACCGAGGCAGGAAGTCAGCCTCTTTGTGATCAAATTGCCTGCACCTGCCTGCTCCCTTTATAAGGCTGCATTCCCCTCCCTTCCTTGACTGTGTAAGGTTCAGTTTCCCTGGACTCCTGCTGTTGCCATATCCTGCCTGCCTTGTTCCTTCCTGTTGCCGATCCCAGCCTGTGACCATGACCAACCTGCTTTCTCCAGCCCAGACCTCGGAACTGTGACTCCTACTTCTCTGCCTTCTCCAGCCCTGACCCTAGAACAGTGATCTCAAACATCCTACCTTCTCCTGCCCTGACCTCGGACCCGGAACTCACAATTCTACTCTTCAGGATTCGGATCCCAGGTACAAGTCGGTCTCTACTCTCCACCTCTGCCTAGCGGGTCTGTCTCGTGGACAGTACACAGCGACGTACGCGACCGTAACAAACCCCGGATCGTTCGCTCGGGTCGTTTTCAGCTGCAAATCACCATTGGCTTTCGAAAATGGCTCAAATAGCCACTTCACACAATATAGAATAAGGCCCTTAAGGTCTTGTGATCTGATTGAACTCTTATGTCCTATTGCAGGGGTGCTCAATTCCAGTTCTCAAGCCCCCGAATAGGTGAGGTTTTCATGATATACCAGCTTTGATACAGTGACTCAATCAGAAGCTCAGTCGAAAACTGAGCCTCAGTTTGAGCCACCTGTGGTGAAGCATGGACTGATTGAGCCACCTGTGCTGAAGCTGGGATATCCTGAAAAATTGACCTGTTTGGGGGGGAAAGAGAGGGGACTTGAGGACTGAGGTTGAGATTCCCTGTCCTATTGTATTATAACAACATAAAACTTTTCTGATTACTGAAAATGGAAAACGTGAGAATTAATTAAAAGTGGAATACTGTCATATTGTATTATTTTTGTTTATTTATAGATTGAACTAGCCTTTCATTAAGTGCTTTGTGCTTGAAGTGTTCATGCAATTTAAAATATAGAAAACCTCACACAAAACACCAAAAAAAGAGCATCTCTGACCCAAGTTGCTTATATTGTAATTATGTTTTGGGAGATATTCACCAACAGTATGTGTAATTGTATTAAATATCTTTGTGCATGAATACAGTAAATTATTTTTGTGAGAGGGTGTTGTCATTAATGTTTATATGCTATTCAGTAAGAAAATTACGTTTTCAATTACATTTAAAGGCAGGGTGAAAGTACATTAGTGAACACTACGTCTCATCCGGACTGCACTCCAGTCTATTTGTTCAGAACACAGATACTGTATGTTCAGTGTCCCTGACACAAGGCAGTTTTGAACCTGGCACCGGCCACTACACACTGCTGGTCTCAGCAGTGGGCAGAACAAAAGAGAAGCTCAATGGCGAGGAAGTGAATTGAGAATAGAATAAAGAGTGTGCAATGGGAGTACAGCTGCACAGCAAAGAGGGGAAGAATTGGGGTAATAGAGCGCTGAAGTTATGTCTCCTCTATGCACCTCTTCTATGGGGTGTATAGAGGAGGCAATGGGGTGTCTACGGGAGATCAGAGGGAAAAATGGAATACATAGGGAATCTAAGAAGGGGAAATGAGATGCAAATGAAAGAAGAAAGGGGAATAATTATTTTTTAAAGGAAGATAACTTTTGTCTGGCTAATAAAACATTTGGCTGGCTAGTGCATAGTGACTATATTTTTGCAGTCCTGCTTTAGACAGATATTGATACTGTATGTTTATAGCTATGTATACTAAATAATATAGCACCCAGACCCAATGTACTGTATGTTTTCTAAGTGTAAACACAGAGAAATGCAAGGGTACTGTATTTTGAACCAAGATTAGAAAGGTTGGTATTAATATTGTCATCTGTTGGTGTTCATTTGTACAGTATGAACAATTAAAAAATAAGTGTGTCTGTATTTTACTAATGAGGTGATAGGAGTTAGATGTGCCTTAAAAATTTAAATGAAAGATGGTACTTTCATTGTTGATCAAGGATAACGCATAATCAGGGGAACACAAATGTATCTTACGGTCTTGGGAAATTAAAATATGTCAAAACACTGTGTAAATACTGAATGTGTATGGAGAAATCATTTTTACAAGTCCCACTTGTAGAAACAACAATGGAATAAGCTGGTAGAGAAGTAACCCAGAGCCATTGCCATCAGTGATAGAGACAGGACTGCTTTAAGTTAAACTGCATCCATAGTGGTTCTGACGGCGCAAGCGATGTTGCTTGCACCAAATTCAAACCGATGGAGGCCAATGCACATGGGCATGCATGTGGGCGCCTAGGCAGCCAATGCATGGCGAGACAAACTTGTTTGTCTTTGTCGCGTGATGACTGGGTCACGTGAGCGGTTCGCCCAATGAGGGCAAACCAACTCCGTAACGTCATGGCCACATCCCCCGACATGCCCAACATGCTTCCCTGTCACCTCTGCTTGCAGGACAGAAATCTCTCATGCTACAGGCGAGTGTGACGCCACACAAACGCGCAAGCACGCATACTCTATGTACACGACCATAGCTGTTGAATGTCTAGGAAACATGCATTGCTTTTCAGCTGCGTATGTATCATATATCTTAATTGATCATTTTTACTGGCAAATGAATGAACATTTGTAACTTTTTATAGTAATGTGGTAAACCGTGAACAAGTTCACCAATCCGGCGCTCAGAAGAATTTTTTGTTGTTAGGCTGCTGAATAGTATGCTGTAAGATTCCATACATCTCTATAAATTCCATGATCAAGGGAAGGGAAAACAAGGAACATACAGGCTGACCATGGTTGTGAGTAACAATGAATACGAATTCTCTCCTAAACAACTGGTTTATGAACAAGCTCTAGTGTAGTTGTAATTTAACTCACAGTTAATGATCTAGGTACAGCCGTCCTCTATAATGGATAAAGATCCGTCCAGGTAGACACACTGCAACCCGCGGAAGACTCATCAGTCCCGGTGGGTGGTCTGTATCCGGCAGGGATTCCAGCTCATCAGCCGATTCAGAAGCCCGGCGTGCTTCCGATGATGTCACAAGAAGCAGCAGCTCTCCTCCCACAGGAGAATCGGTGCACCGCCGACAAAAAGATGCAAATGCTGGGAAATGTGACTGTAGAAACTTTATTGGAGCATGTCAGTAAAGTTCTGGCGGATCCTCTAACGCGTTTCACGCCGAAGCGCTTAAACGCATTAGAGGATCCGCCAGAACTCTACTGACATGCTCCAATAAAGTTTCTACAGTCATATATCCCAGCCTTTGCATCTTTTTGTCGGCGGTGCACCGATTTTCCTGTGGGAGGAGAGCTGCTGCTATTTGTAACTTTTTAACTTTATCTGAGGAACAAAGCACATAAAACCTGTAGAAGAGAAATTACACAAAATAGAAGGTGTGGAACAGAGCTACAGATAATAAATAATAAACTTAATATAGTGAAAGAACACTGGCAGCCAGGTAAATACTGACAGTACAGTCAGTCGAGGAACATACACTGGCGACACACTTTATTCGACCTTGGCTAGTCCCACGAATTCGGGTATACCCGGGTGTATTGAGGTTTGTGACTGTTTTCTGCCCGAGTGCATTGAGGTATTTTCCATGCAGGGATTTAAGCATTTTATTCCCGCTGGCTGCAATACTGCACAGTATATATATATATACTGCATTACAATTCATGAATTTATGCCATCTGGTAGACACACGAAGCATTGCAGCCTATTAAATCCTTATCATTATCATTTAACAGATTAGCCGCCCGTCAGCCAGGCATGAACCCAGGCTGGGAAGGCAAACGCAACGGGGCTTGTCAGAGGTGAGGAGCGGCGCATTCCAGGTATCTGCCAGGTACAAACTGGGTATTTGCTCGAATAAAGTGTGTCGGTGCAGTAGGAAAGAAGAGAATACCGGCGCCACAATAAATAGTGGAAAGTCCAAACCATATAAGTGGGAAGTCCAATTGAAGTCCTTAAATTATTGGTGATGAAGGAATCTCACATCAACAAAGTGCAATATGTGGGAATAAAGAAAAAAACAAATTATGGTGCAGTATGCCAATCACTGTTTGCTAAAATCATGACAGACTAACAACACAAGACAAACAAGACAAACACACGTGAACACACTAGCAAGGCTGAAATATTAAAACAAAGCTAATTTATTAATTCTGGATAATAGGAGGGTCACTGACATAACACGCATCCGGAGGGGTAAAAGTGAAACCCTACTCACAAGATGCTGGACAATATCAGGCAACAAGCTGGAATCGTGCTGGTGATCTTCCAAGATGGCAACCGGAGCGCTCTCACCGGCATCCCCACGTGACAGGGGTAGAAGGGAAGTCACACGGACTACGGGATTTCCGGGTGGATGTGACGTCGCGCCTCACGATACTCCCAAGGCTGACGTTCCTCCTTCACTCCTCTATCACGGCTTCACCACGGCTTCACCAGATGAATTGCAATGTCTACCACAGGCCAGATAAGGCTCTAAAACACTCGAAAACTTCCCGACACTTTTCGTGCGCATGCGTGCACTTCTTCAAAAACTAACGCGAAACGCGTCGGGAAGTTTTCGAGTGTTTTAGAGCCTTATCTGGCCTGTGGAGGACATTGCAATTCATCTGGTGAAGCCGTGGTGAAGCCGTGATAGAGGAGTGAAGGAGGAACGTCAGCCTTGGGAGTATCGTGAGGCACGATGTCACATCCGCTCGGAAATCACATAGTCCGTGTGACTTCCCTTCTACCCCTGTCACGTGGGGACGCCGGTGAGAGTGCTCTGGTCGCCATCTTGGAAGATCACCAGTACGATTCCAGCTTGTTGCCTGATATTGTCCAGCATCTTGTGAGTAGGGTTTCACTTTTACCCCTCCGGATGCGTGTTATGTCAGTGACCCTCCTATTATCCAGTATTAATAAATTAGCTTTGTTTTAATATTTTAGCCTTGCTAGTGTGTTCACGTGTGTTTGTCTTGTGTTGTTAGTCTGTCATGATTTTAGCCAACAGTGATTGGCATATTGCACCATAATTTGTTTTTTTCTTTATTCCCACATATTGCACTTCGTTGATGTGAGATTCCTTCATCACCAATAATTTAAGGACTTCAATTGGACTTCCCACTTATATGGTTTGGACTTTCCACTATTTATTGTGGCGCCGGTATTCTCTTTTTTCCTATGTAGAAGAGAAATGATACTTCTCACTTGCATAATTCAATCCTAAAAGTGTATTTTTTTTCTTAAAAAAAGGAAATGTACTAGGAGCTTAATCATTCATTGTAATTGTCATAATACAATCCCTGTGGTGCTATAGAAAATATAAGTGCTGGAACAAATTCTCATCTGCAGTTCATGGTTGGCCATTCTTTTTGTTACTTGTAAAGTTATACTTATTTATATATTTTGTCTTTCTGCAGCATTTATTTTGCCATTGTTAAATTATTAGGTACAGATGCAGCGGCCGTTATCCGATCGTTCTGCGGGTTGAATTCCTAGGTACACCCGTTCTTGGTGCATGATTTCTTGAAATTTTCACGTGTTAAGAAGCGAGTTTACTAGTGTTTTGACTCGAGAGCAAAAAATTGCATTTTAGCGTTGTCTGCAATACCGTTGAGAAACTCAAGTGGGCGATCGCAAGTTGTTGTCTTAAAAATCTAATTGCAATGCAACCTGTCTTTTATTCCCGTACAGTACTTCAAGTGTGTGTAATTGTAATTTGAAGATTAAAAATATGAACACACACAACAAAAAGTTTTTTTTTAACAAATTAAATGTTTTATTTGTACAGGACAATAAAGTTAAAATGAATAATACAAAAATACAACGTCGCCTCTTCTTCCAAATATAAAATATATATTCCGCACATGCGTGTATGTCAAATTGTAACCTTCTTGAAACACGTGTGTCAGATATTTATATATATATTTAAATGCCGTCACAACTTTATATTACAGTATGTACAGTATAGTGCTACTGTAAGTGTGTCTAAACAGTAAATGCACCTTATTTGCAAGTTTTATTTAATGCTGTATACAGTACTGTACAGTATGTCAATGAGATATTTATATACAGTATATTAAATGCCTTTAGTACTTTATGTATAGTAATACTGTAAGTGTCTAAACAGTAAAAACATGAACACACTAAAAAGTATATTTAAAGAATGAACATTTTTATTTGTACAGGATAATAAAAGAAAAAAAATAATACAAAAATACAACATCGCCTCTTCTTCAAAATTTACAATCTTGTCTTTTTCTTCGCAATGGCTGGTGCTTCATGGACATCTGGGTCTGTAAAGAAAGAGACAATATTGTATATTATCAATCACACTGTACATTATGCAATCCTGATTTTTGGGGGGTTTGGGGAAAAGGGCATGACATGGGGAACAGTACATTATGACTACATTGTGCCTACACATTACAAAAAAAACTTTTAAACCATGATGCCAGTACAGTCCATTTTAATATCTTCTGCTTCTTTTGGGTGGGGGGGGATAGGGGGAGACAAAGCATGCATGGCATGGGGTACATCACTTTGCATTAGGACTAGAAGTTTACATTAGGTTTTTGTGGGTTTGGGGGAAGGTACATGGCATGCATGGATTTGAGCACTGTGTCTTACCTGGCAATATTGCTGGGAGAGTTTCCTGCACAAACGGAGGGTATTTCCTGCACATTGTGTTTGCACAGCTCCAGACATGTAAAATATAAAAGAAGCATTAAACAATGAAATAATTTAAAACAATCAACTTTTTTTTATTAGATTAAAAACATTGGTGGCAAATTTTTATTTGTAAATACATTTATAACGTGAAGTCGTCCAACAAGTCGATGGACCTCCAGGAAGAGCGCTTTTATGCCTCAAAAGGCCATTGATGCTGTCTCTCGTGGTTCTCACAAGAAGACTGGTAACATTAAAATAGCGCTTCACTTTGTCCATAATTATTCTCCTTAAATTTGCAGGAAGACCCTTCTTGTATTTATTGCCATAATTTACATTTTGGCTCCACTCGCTGTACATCTCAAAACTGACGTGGTGTTTAAAGATGAACTGGACATATATCTGAAGTTGACCACTACGTCTTATCTTTTATTTCTCCCAGTTGCTCTGAGGCAGGTCTTTCAGCATGATGTCTGGGAGCTGTACAATCCTGGGGGCTGGACCGGGTGTATTTCAGGCAGCAGGCGGGGGTAGATGGTCTGGGAGTATGCTTTCCTCCTGTCATGGCCTAGCTCTTACCGGTGTTGTCATCATCTCCAACAAAAGGGTATACAAGTATCCTGGAGACGGAGGGGATGAGTATGGGGGGTCCTGTGGTGTGCTTGGTATTGGCATCATGATGGTCAAATCCAGGGATTGAGAGGGTGCACGGGGGAGGGGAGGTATGCTGTTCCTCCATGGGAGATTAAGGCACCTCCAGGTCACCCTCCTGCCCCTGTGGACATACAGGGGCAGGGACTCTAAGCAAAGTATAGAGCCGCGCTATTTTCCTCTCAATCTTCTCCAGACGAACACCCATGCACCTATCCATCCTATCCATTGTCTCAAAAAGACGATCCATCTTGGCCTCCATTCTGTCCCTGTACTGCTCAGTTGAGTTGTCAGTCATTTTGATACCACTAAAAACATCAAGAATGCGGACGACCGAGCTGGATCTGGTGCAAAGAGTAATGGTGTCACCCGGACGAACATCAGCATGGCTTGGTGCTGGAGGAGGTGAGCTGGGGGATTCTGGACGAACATCGGTGTGGCTGGCTGCAGGAGGAGGTGGCCTGGGGGTTTATGGATGAACATCGGCATGGCTGGGTGTTGGAGGAGATGATCTGGGGGTTTCTAGATTAGCATCAGTGTACAAAGGGTCAGAGCGGGCGGATATTTGGGAATCGGTGGCGGTGGATGATGGCAGTGAAAAGTCCGGGATGTCCGATTCGGTTTTGGTGGGTGCTGTGACACTGGAGGGGCCCGTCCAAACAATTTCATCATCGAAGACTTTGGCTATTATCTTATTCACATTCAAAGGGTCAGGGATCTTTGCCTTGGGAGCCTTCAGAAACTTTTCTTTAGGCACCTTTGGCTTTGGCATGGAAACAGCTTCCGACTTTTACTTTCTCGTGGTCGGCACAGCAGAAGAAAGCAGGTTCCTGCATCCGTAGAATCGGGATTGATCCATAGAAACAGATGGAAGAATGCACAATTCAGTATCTGTACAAGAGCTCATTCCGATAGAGATCAGCGTGTGGGAGGCTATGCAATTTGTGTCACCTTTTATGCACTGTGTCCCTGGCGGAATTTTTTGGCGGGCATGGACACGAGCTATAGGTGTTAAAAGTGGGTGTTTACTTTACCTGTTGTGGTCCATTATAAATACACCATCACTTCTTTTGATTCAATGCACATAGAATATACATTTCCCTGTGCTTGATTTATTTTCTAAAGCAGTGATGCTGAGGAAAGTTATTTCAGAGGATCTCAGCATGAGAATACAGGATATGTTCAAGATGCGCATGCGTGTGGAACCAGGAAATGGAAATGTCTCTACCAGCAGCCAAATCATGAAACTGTCTTAGTCTTTCTGTGTTAATTTCTCATGGCCAGGGGGAGGTGTTGATAGCTCTTCCCATGCCTTTGCCTTTGCTTTGTGGGGGTGGGTGGGGGGTAGTAATTGGTCTGTCTTAAAGTAGTGCATGGATGAGTGTGAAGGATTAGAAAACAACTGTTTGAACTGTTTGCAAATGTAATAAAAGTTACACTATCACTTCGTTGCCTGTGTGTGCAGGACGATTTCTGTTAACAGTATGAACAGCAGACCAAGCCCTGCAAAGTTTGAGATTGATGTTATTAAAATAATAACCCCCCTCAACCCCCCCCCCCCTCCCCAAAAAATTATTAATTTTTTGGGGGGGTGGGCGGAAGTTCCGACCCGGGATAAATAGCACATGCCAAGTATGAGAATGCTGCAATATATGCCACCTCATAGAGAAATAAAAAGGTAGTGATTTTATAATTGTAAAAATTGATTAAATATGAAAACAATGCATCACATGATGTTTTCTTACAATCCCACAATTATTCAGCCCTTCATGAGAAAAAAAATAAAAAAAAGAGATGTTTTTTTTTTTTCGGACTTGATATTCACATTGGCAGTAAAGTCATTCTAGACAATTCACAATGCCAGATTTATCAGCCATGCACATGCGTGTGAAACCAGGAAAAATAATTTCTCAGCCAAGAGCCAAAGCCTGAAACATTATGTGTCTTTGTGTGTGAATGTCCTATGGCCCGGGGAGCTGTTGATAACGAGTCAAATGCCTTTAGCTTGGCTTTGCGAGGGTGGGGAGGTGGGAGGGGGAAGGTGTAACTCAATTGGTCTGTCTTGGTCTAATGCTGGTATGAGCGTGAAGGATTAGAAAGAAACTTTTGAACTGTGAGCCTACAGGCAATGGCAGTACTGGTAGCCCCTTTAGTTGTGGGGGAACAAGGGCTACACTTATATACTAGTTTGCACTGATTTATTTCATTTTATAAATTTGATCTTCATACATATTAAAGCTTATTTATTAATAGGTAAAGATGTAGCTTATTCTTCAGCACACACGGAACTTTAGTATTTTTAATATCTAGCCATGTAACAAAGAATATGCTAATGCAAACTCTTGTCCCTATGCCAGTGGGTGCAGCATAAAAAGGTGAAGAATTATTTCTATACAGTACGTATTACATTATTTTTCAATTAACAAATTGACATTTTAAGTGACACATGAAGCACATAAAAACAATATCATCTATTACTTCAAATTTATGCTCCGAAAAGGTCCTTTTTTTCAATTTGTCGCATTCAAAAGTTTTAGGAGAAAATTAGCAATTTAACATGCAAAGCTTTTTTAAATTACAGTATTTAACTTGTCAAGTAAAACTTGTCTTAAACTGTGACAAAATACTTGCAAATTAGGCTACTGACAGACCACTAAACTATATTTTGATTGACTTACTAAGTGGTGCTTTATGCACCTCAAAGCAGCATTCCAACCAATTTTTTTTTTTTTTTTAATACAAGTGTAGCCAACATTATTGCAATCCATGGCATGCGCCTGCAGGGGAAATGGCATGATAGGCCACCTTCCTGATGCGTGTGGCTGATTCAAAGCAATGTGGCATAACAGAACAATGATAAATTAGTTTTCTGTAAGAAAAATATGTACAGACCATTGACAAGGTCGCATCTGTTCCCTGCATAAAGCAATTAAGTTATACAACACAGGTCAACAGCAGATTCAATGAAGAGAGAGTTCTACAGAGAAACCACATTCAGTCAATTATAGAAGTGTTACTGTTCACTATACATTATGGGAATAGTAATTTTTAATCATACAGTGGCGGCCGATCTGAGTCTAAGTCGGCTATATCCGCGGCTCTCAGATAATCCCGCTTAGGTGCGTTTTTTTGTCGTTTTCGCCCGGAGTGAACTGCGTTCTTTTCGCGCTCGTGATATTAGCATTTTATTCTCGCTGTCTGCAATACTGCAATGCCGTGTAAAAGCTCAGGGGGGTGTTTGCGAGCTGTTGTCTTGGAAGTCAAATACCTTCGCGGTTCAACACAGTCTGTGTGTGCGCGCGCAGTAATTGTAAATTTGCATATTTAAAGTATACATGCATTTGCAGTGGTGTTCTGCAGTACAGTATCTCTCAGTATGTCTCATTTGAATATTGTTGAAACGCACAGGCATGTACTGTACTGTAACAGTGTCACATTTCGGTATATACAGCGCTCTCCCCTCGCTCAGGATAATTAACTGCACTGCAGGATATTTCAACTTCTTAACTTCTCTACAATGCAGTACATCTCTCCCACCCCATTCCTTTGAATGTGTGTCTGGTTTCAATCACATTCCTGCTTGACAGAAGGAATTTACTGCGCATGCACCTGTAACTTCGCCCACCACTGCTTGCTTGCTTGCTTGCTTGAGTGAGTGACCAAAAAAAATTAATTTTTTTTTAAAATTTTCTCCACAAGCCTGCAAAAACCATCTTACTGTATTATGATATTCAATCTGTGCTGTAGCTTTTGACTGCGACCCTGTGCATTTGACTGCACATGGTTGATTTGTGTGCTTTTTACATACTGTATTTGGGGGTGTACTATTATGATGAAGTGCCTTTTGAAATTAAAGTATGTCTTTAGCTTTGAACTTCATGCAGCTGTACCCTGTTTCCCCCTCCCCCACGAATGCTAGCTCAAGGATTTGAAATTCCACAGAGTCGTTAATTTTCTGAATCTTACCATTGTGTTCTTAATCCGCCCATAGCCGAGCTACAAAGCCTCACTGCGCCTGCGTGTAATCCTTTTTGAGATGGGAGCTGCTTACTGATCATGACTCACCCAACCCCCCCCTCTCCACAGAGTCGTTCATTTACTGAATCTTGCCATTGTGTTCTGAATCCGTCCATAGTGAAGGAATAGGAGACAGCGCTCCTATGCAATGCTCACAGGAAACGTCCATGCAATGCAAACAATGAAGTAATTCCAAAAAACACACAGCTTTGTATTTGTATGTCCTTATCACTAATGACCCTTGAAGCCACACTTTGTGGACTCCCACTAACCTCTATATAGGGTATATTTTGTATGGGTGTCACAGGCCATGGGTACAGTGGAAACAGGAAAAAGGAAACTCACAAGTTTCTGGAGATCCAGGTGCTGTGGGGCGTGCTCCTACCGGGTGGAATTCAATGCAAAAGTTTCTTGAATGACGGTGCAGCTGCCTTTGAAAAAATACGTGGGACCAAACTTGCAATATGCTGGGTTCAAAAAGTTTAATGGCACATAAAAAACAGCAACAGACAAACTCTGACGCGTTTCAGTCGCAAAGGGCCTTTGTCAAAGAGTATGGTAAACACAATACACATAGGATTTAAATACCCCCAGTTTCCGCCTCCTGTGATGACGTATCGGCGCTCTCTGCCTATGAGAGTCATCCCGCCCCCTCTGACAGGGACGCTAAGTAATTACTATATTAAACACAGCTGATATCTCTTGAATAAGCAGGAATCACATGGAGAAACAGAAACTTCAGCTCCCCTATGACGTGACGGCTAAGCCACCAATGAGAAGCTCTTGGTTTGTTTACAATTTAGCTTAACAATTGGCCTGCTGGAACCGATAATACAAAAACAGAGGCAGGAAACAAATGGGTACTATAAACACACACAGTACAATGGAAAGCTACATAAATGAATACCTTCCACATCATACGTTCAAAGGGAATAGAATTCCAAACAAAAACGAGCAGCGCGGAACTCCCTTGACTATTTGTCAGAAAGAACTGTGTGACAGTAAAACTCACTCCAACCATGAAGTGATTTGAAAATTTAAAACAACAGTGCTGAATATTAGATCATCACAATATATAACAATTAGCATTAACTGGAAAGATTATTTATATAATAAATTAGTATCTTATCATATACTCTATCATACATATGTCCGTAGATATAAAAGAACTTATTGATAGTTTTTGGACAAATGACAAATAATGAACTATGTTTAATGTAAAAAATGTTGAAGTTCCCAGTCAACATTGATGCCCACTGCCCCACATTAAACATAGTTCCTTTATCTTCTTTTTCTCCCCCCCCCGATCCCCCTTCCCTTCCTTTCCCCCCCCCCCTCCCTTCCCACCCTCCTCACCCTTTCGTCCTTTCCCTCCCCCTCCCTTCCCCTTCCCCCCTCCCCCCCCCCTCCTCTCTCCCCCTTCCCCCTCCCCCCTCCCATCCCCCCCTTCCCTCCCCCCATCCCCACCCCCTCTCCCATCCCCCACCTTCCCTCCCCCCTCCCCACCCCCCCTTGCCATTCCCTTTTCTTTATCCATGACTTACATACTTTTATTTAGTCAGACATGCAGGATATATATAATCATTGGGTTTATAAGGTCCAATGTCGACTGCTAAAACTCTGACTCAGGCCCTCATTCTCTACCGTCTTGATTACTGTAACCTCCTGCTGTCCGGCCTTCCTGCCTCTCACCTGTCTCCCCTACAATCTATCCTAAACGCTGCTGCCAGAATCACTCTACTCTTTCCTAGATCTGTCTCAGCATCTCCCCTCATGAAAACCCTCTCCTGGCTTCCGATCAAATCCCGCATCTCACATTCCATTCTTCTCCTCACTTTTAAAGCTTTACACTCTTCTGCCCCTCCTTACATCTCATCCCTAATTTCTCGTTATGCACCATCCAGACTATTGCGTTCTTCTCAAGGATGTCTTCTTTCTACCCCCTTTGTATCTAAAGCCCTCTCCCGCCTTAAACCTTTCTCACTTTCTGCCCCACACCTCTGGAATGCCCTTCCCCTCAGTACCCGACTAGCACCCTCTGTATCCACCTTTAAGACCCACCTTAAGACACACTTGCTTAAAGAAGCATATGAATAGCACTGTGGATATTCTGAACACGATACATAAAGCTTGGCCCCCTGCAGACGCACTTACCAGAACTTCCTCCTACTGTCTCTGTACGTTCTACCTACCAATTAGACTGTAAGCTCCTCGGGGCAGGGACTCCTCTTCCGAAATGTTACTTTTATGTCTAAAGCACTTATTCCCATGATCTGTTATTTATATTATCTGTTATTTATTTGATTACCCCATGTATTACTACTGTGAAGCGCTATGTACATTAATGGCGCTATATAAATAAAGACATACAATACAATACAATGCCCAGTGGTTAGCTATTTTCTAACCATGAAAATGAACTAATGATAGGTATAGTTGTTTATTCATTATTTGTCATTTGTCCAAAAACTATCAATAAGTTCTTTTATATCTACGGACATATGTATGATAGATACTAATTTATTATATAAATAATCTTTCCAGTTAATGCTAATTGTTATATATTGTGATGATCTAATATTCAGCACTGTTGTTTTAAATTTTCAAATCACTTCATGGTTGGAGTGAGTTTTACTGTCACACAGTTCTTTCTGACAAATAGTCAAGGGAGTTCCGCGCTGCTCGTTTTTGTTTGGAATTCTATTCCCTTTGAACGTATGATGTGGAAGGTATTCATTTATGTAGCTTCCCATTGTACTGTGTGTGTTTATAGTACCCATTTGTTTCCTGCCTCTGTTTTTGTATTATCGGTTCCAGCAGGCCAATTGTTAAGCTAAATTGTAAACAAACCAAGAGCTTCTCATTGGTGGCTTAGCCGTCACGTCATAGGGGAGCTGAAGTTTCTGTTTCTCCGTGTGATTCCTGCTTATTCAAGAGATATCAGCTGTGTTTAATATTGTAATTACTTAGCGTCCCTGTCAGAGGGGGCGGGATGACTCTCATAGGCAGAGAGCACTGATACGTCATCACAGGAGCCAGGAACTGGGGGTATTTAAATCCTATGTGTATTGTGTTTACCATACTCTTTGACAAAGGCCTTTTGCGGCTGAAACGCGTCAGAGTTTGTCTGTTGCTGTTTTTTATGTGCCATTAAACTTTTTGTACCCAGCATATTGCAAGTTTGGTCCCACGTATTATTTCAAAGGCAGCTGCACTGCCATTCAAGAAACTTTTGCATTGAATCCGTCCATAGCCGAGCTACAAAGCCTCACTGCGCCTGCGTGTAATCCTTTTTGAGATGGGAGCTGCTTACTACACATGAGTCACCCAACCCCCCCCCTCTCCACAGAGTCATTAATTTACTGAATCTTGCCATTGTGTTCTGAATCCGTCCATAGCTGAGCTACAAAGCATCACTGCGCCTGCGTGTAATCCTTTTTGAGATGGGAGCTGCTTACTGCGCTTGAGTCACCCAACCCCCCCTCTCCACAGAGTCGTTAATTTACTGAATCTTGCCATTGTGTTCTGAATCCGTCCATAGCCGAGCTACAATGCCTCACTGCGCCTGCATGTAATCCTTTTTGAGATGGGAACTGCTTACTTCACATGAGTCACCCAACCCCCCCCCCCCTCTCCACAGAGTCGTTAATTTACTGAATCTTGCCATTGTGTTCTGAATCCGACCATAGCCGAGCTACAAAGCCTCACTGCGCCTGCGTGTTATTATCTTTGATATGGGAATTTTGAGGCTTTGTTTACGGCAACGCTTTGGAAAATCCCTTCTCAAATTTGATTTGCACAGAGCATACCTCTCTATGCGCCTGTGTGTAATCCTCTTTCGGATGGGAGCTAGTTTATTCCTGCTCATGCGCCTGTAACTTCACCCACCACTGCTTGCTTGAGTGCACCCCCAAATTTTTTTTAATTATGATTTTTTAACTGTTATTTTATCCACAAGCCTGCAAAAACAATCTTGATATTAAGATATTAAATCTGTGCGTTTGCCTGCACATGGTTGATTTGTGTGCTTTTTATGTACTGTATTTGGGGGGTGTAGGGATAAAATTACAGTATTATGATGAACTGCCTTTTGAAATTACTGTACTCTACAGTATGTTATTTCTTTGAACTGCTGCACAACTAATCCTTCATCCCTCCCCCACGCACACACAAACCGTTATCGACAGACACCTCCACAGAGTCATTAATTTTCTGAAGTTAGTCATTGTGTTTTTAATCCATCCCTAGCCGAGTGTCAATCGCCTCACTGCGCCTGTGTGTACTCTAATCCTTTTAGAGATGGGAGCTTGCTGCTTACTGCGCATGAGTCACCCAACCGCCTCTCAGAGTCGTTAATTTTCTGAGTATTGCCATTGTGTTCTTAATCCGTCCATAGCCGAGCTACAAAGCCTCAGTGCGCCTGCATGTAATCCTCTTTGAGATGGGAGCTAGCTAATTACTGCACAAGACTCACCCCCTTCCCCCAACCCTTTGAGGCTTTGTTTACGGTAACGCTTTGTAAAATCCCTTCTCGATTTTGAAATGTAAATCTGATTTGCACAGCATTGTGAGAATTGAGAGTTAAAAAAACCATTAACTGATTAATGTTGTTTTGTCATTCATTCTTATTCATTAGTGCACTGTAGGGGTGGGGGGGGGGTTGTGGTTGTTGTCAATGATTATGATTTGCAGGAATGGGAATAAATATTTATTTTATTTTATCAGGAACCAAAAAATACAAATATAAAAATAATTATGAATAATACATAATGCAGTCTTTATTAAGTTCTTCTGGCAGATTGAAATTGGATAAACATTTAGAAAACATTTGTGAAACATGGGGAAACATGAATAATGCACATTTATAAGAATATTATTTAATAATATATACTGTAATGTAATATATATATATATATATATATATATATATATATATATATATATATATAGTAATATTATTTTTTCTGTCTTTATCTTATTCATCATTCTGTGTACAGTACAGTAGTTCATTGAAAGAGGACAGGTTTTGTTTACATCATTACTGCTGTTTATATACTGTACATTTGACTGTACAAACAGATTAGACTGGACACAACACCCCTCCTCCCCCCAGGCCACCCTTTTTTCCAGAAACAACAAGAAAACAAAAAAATTGTGCAGTTATGTGCGTACTGTATTATGGCATTGTGTGATGTGTAGTACTACTGTACATGGCTGATGCTGCTTTCTCTGGAAAGAAAAAAATTGCGCATTTAGTAGGCAGTTACTGTAGTACTGTCAAACTAGTCTATACTGGAACTACTGTATACTCTGACTACTGTTAAATACTATGTACTGTAACCTGATGGCTGGTGCTGCTCTCTCTGTAAAGAAAAAACTGTAACTACTGTATACTCTGACTATTGGGAAATAAAAAATCTGTGCCAAACTTACCTATATCATACTGTACTTACAATACTACAGCACAGTACTACTTTCCTGATGCTTGCCCATTACGCGCGATCACAATGGGCAACACAGTCGCAATATGGTCTATATATTTATTGCAGCGTTCCACGGTGAGTACATCGTTCCAAAAACTCATTATGCCTTTCAACAACTCGTCCTTTTTGGAGGGTTTCGCCACTTTCCGGATATGGTCCTTCAGCTGATGCCAGACCATTTCGATCGGATTGAAGTCTGGCGATCTGTCATTGGAAAAAAAGGACAATTAGTTTAAAAGATACCGTACACAGTAAAAACAGTGGGGGAAAAATGAGACACGGTTACCACACTTACTCTGCTGGCGTCTTCACCCAGTTGATACCACGCTCAAGGATATGCGCTGTTGACGCGGTGTGCTTCGGATCGTTGTCCTGGTAGAAGCAGTGACCATTCGGGAACTCGCGTGTAATGTATTGCACTATCTCAGGGACAATGTTGTCTTGGAAGAAAGCTTTATTCATGATTCCTATAGCAAGAAAAGAAAAGTGCTCCAAAAACTGCACAATAGTACAGTGCATACAGTAAGGTTACACTAGTAAAGTACAGTTCATAAGGCTACATTATATTTCATATATTTTACCTTCAAAGATGACAATGCATCCTGGTCCACGCCTAGAGATGGCACCCCACACATGCAGCTTCACGGGGTGTTTTGGCCGCGGCTTCAAAGATATGCGGCCTTTTTGTGGAATGCAAAGCTTGCAAATCTCTCCAGCGACACAGTAGACTCATCAGTGAAGATGCAATCCTGGAAAGTTTCTCCACTGTCGATCAATGCCTGGGCCTGGACTACTCTTTTGATTTTGTTTGCGTCCCTTATCATGGGGTACGCTCTGTAATGACAAGGAATAAATAATTTTAGCGTTACAGTACAGTTTCCTAAACAACACTTTTACCTCCTGTACTGTCCAGTACTAACCTCACACGTCCATATTTCCATCCAATGCTGCGTCTCATCTTCTTTATGCTGGTCTCGGATACAGTGACATTGTGATTTGCCTGCAGAGTGTATTTGACCCTTAATGCACTCTTCTCATCATTCTCCTCACTTATTTTGTCCACCAGAAGAGTTGTTTCCCTACAATGTAAAGAAAAACAATCCGGTAAGTAAAAATATTAGAGACTGTTGTAATATAAATATACAAAATATATATACTGTTGTAATATAAATATAAATATACAAAATATATATACTGTTGTAATATAAATATAAATATACAAAAAATATATACTGTTGTAATATAAATATAAATATGCAAAACATATATACTGTTGTAATATAAATATAAATATACAAAATATATATACTGTTGTAATATAAATATACAAAATATATATACTGTTGTAATATAAATAAAAATATACAAAATATATATACTGTTGTAATATAAATATAAATATACAAAATATATATACTGTTGTAATATAAATCAACAGAAATAACAGATGTACAGTACATTTTTTGATCAATTTTTTTTTAAAAGTTTTATAAATATACTTACGCGCTAGTTACCCTTGGTGCCCTTTTGCGTTCTCTGTTTTTTCCGTGTGCATGATAGTTCACGGTGGATGCTGGCACAACGAGGCCAGAAGTAGCTAACCAGCGTTGGATAGCACCAATTCGGTGTCCGCTCGTGTACATCTCCTTAATTCGCATGCTGAGATCCTTGGAAATCTTTTTAACAACCATAGCTGCGAGTAGAAAGAAATACAAACACAAGAATGTATATTCGATTTTTAGTCGATGTGTATTCAATGTGCAGTGAATCCACAAAATGGATGGTGTATTTATATGGTAATGACTCACATTAGAGTACGCCCACTTTCAACACCTGTACCTCGCCGCCATGCATAAAAGTTTACACACTTTGCATAGCCCACCACTCGTTGATCTTTATCTGAACTTGCCCTTGTCCAGATACTGCATTACTGTATGCTATCTGCTTCCATGGAGCAACCCCGATTCTACGGATGCAGGAACCCACTCGCCTCTGCCGTGCCTGTCAAGCAGAAAAAGCGAAAGGCGGTTGCCGTTTCCACGCCAAGGCAAAAGCGACAGGCTAAGGCCAAAAAAGAAAACCTTCTGCTGACCCCAAAGGCTAAGGGTTTTCATAGACGTCAGCCTTATTATGTCAAGAAGATATACGGTGATGTACTCTCGATGCAAAACGAATGGCAGCCAACCCATCGAATGTGACTGTAAACCATACTGACTGACTGTAAATGTTTTTACTTTCTATACATAAATGTTTTCACAACTGTAGCAGTAAACCATACACCTGTTGATGTTTTGAATTGCTGTGCACTTAAAATGTTTCTACATTGTACAGTATTTGTAAATAAATGTTTTTGTACTTAATCCACCAATGAAAGAACATGTTGATTTGTTTTACATTGTTCCATTGGCTCCTTTGCTACTGTAACAAAATACAGTGTTTCTAGAATGTACACTACTGTCCAGGCACACTGTACTGTATACTGTAGGCATGCTCAGTACAAGAGTATTAAAAAAAATAGAAGACACATACAGTACTGTACTGTATATACTGGCCGTGTATAGAAGACACATACTGCATGTACAGTACTGTAATACATGTAGAATAAATGCATAGTTTTTATTTTTTCGGGTTTATTACACAGTATACTGTTTATAAAAAAGTATTGTATACTGTACGGCCGGAAAACATCAGCATACTGTTTCAGGTACAGTATTCTATCAATAACAACGGCCACTAAACTGTAGACTCCAGTACGTGGGTTTTTAAATCCGATTCAGCAATGTGCAGTATATTATCTATCGAAATCCCTCCATTAGCCGTTTTCTTTTCTGAGGAAAAACAAAAAGAAAAGTTTTACTGTAATGGTCAGCCCCCTAAAGAAGTTCCCAGCCAGTCCCACCAATAATTTTCTCGGGGGCGTCTCCTGTTCACATGCGCATGCGCCTACCGTCGATGTAATGACACAGATACTGTATGCGTTTCAAGAAGGTTCCAATGCGCATGCGCCTAGCGTTCCACCAATTGTTCAGTATCTGCAGTACAGTACTGTAGAAGCCACGCAGCCAATGATATTGCTTACAGGAGAATCGCTTGACTTTTGAATCACACCGATATTGATACTGTATTGTCAAAATAAAAAAAACACAGAAAATAATACGGCAACAATACTCACCATAGAATTTCCCATTCAGCTGGCGTCGGCGCCGGTCCACTGCCAGTCCAGTGTTCTTGATCATCCACGTCGATAATTTGCAGCGGGACTAGTCCACCTGTAGTCAGCTGATGAGGCTGGAAATTGCTTAGGTACATGCAAGCTTGATCGAAACTGCACGCGAAATCCGGCTCAGGCGTTCTGGATAGACAGCAAGGGTTGTCACTGACGGTGGGACCGTTATTGGAAGCCGGTGCTGGTGCATTGCTTGGCAGCGACTGTCATTTCTTAGTTGGTTTTAACACGACCCTACGCCTTTTGCCGTCTGCATGATCATAGATACAGGAAAAAGTCGGTGATACACACCAATACCCTCCAACAAATTGTGGCTCAATACGATAAAAACAGAGATCGCTACATAACCTTTTTCTTATTGCACGCTTCCACGTATGAGGAGCTGGCGAAAATTTGTAAAAGTCATAGTTTTCGATAAAATACTGATAAATTTGAACAACTGTTGCCATCTTATCATCTGTTGCATTAATCGCGGCCCATATCAAATACGCATAACTTCTGTCGGGTTTTTGGAAAACGGGCTGCACTTGAACACTCATGGCGGGCGGCGGGTCTCTGGAGAATACTGTAACCGAAACTGGTCTTTGTCTTTCTTTAATATGAAAAGCCTAAATTGATACATTTTTGCAACCTCTTCCTTCAGTCTCAAGGCCAATTTACAATAGCACACTGTGGTATCTTTTTTAAACGAAACACCTGCAAGTCGACACATTACTGAAGCGCATGCACATTACAATTCATGAATATCTGCCATCTGGCGGATACGCGAAGAATTGCAACCTATTAAATCCGAACCATTCTCAATAAACGCATCAACCGCGCGTCAACCGCGCATGACCCGTGGCTGAGAACGAAAAATGAATGTGGCATGCTCCAAGTGAAGTGCGTTGCATTCCAGGAAAAAGCCAGGGAAAAACCGGCGATGTGTTAGACTCAGATGCGCCGCAGCAGTACAGTATGTGTCAAATATTAATAATGTTTGTCTTTAGTAGCAACTGTAGTAACAGTCATTCATCTAATGATGTCTGCAAGGAAAACTATTTTGGAAGGCACAAACAGTGTACACTACCGACACACTTTATTGAAGTGTGGTCGGTACCGCAAGCCGGGAAATCTCCCGGCTTGCTAGTGGCCGCCCCTCGGCGTGCCGCGCGTCATAGACGCGCGGTCACGCGTCATCGGGAGCGTGCGCCCCCTGCACGCGTGTCCAGGGGCTCCCCGAGGGAGCCCTGGTGTCCCGCGATCGTGGGACGCGGCAGGGGGTTCCGGGGGACCCGGCGGACCCGGCAGCGGTAGGGAGAGCGCCCCGATCGGAGGGCGCTCTTCCGCTGCTTCGGCGCGCGCCCGTCACACTCGGGCGCGCGCCAGGCTACTGCTGCGGCACAGAACGGGCAAATGCTCGAATAAACTGTGCCGCAGCAGTAGTTATGAAAGTTCCTATTCACAAAATACACTAAAATTAAGTGAGCTTTAATATATATATATAATGTTTTAAATGTACAAAAATTGTTTTTTTTATGATCTTGTGAATAAGGATCCTGTACAGTTCCAGGCGTGAAAAAGGTTTTTCAGTTTACTATTCCCAGTAAGTATTCATGAAAGTCTATAAATGTGAACAGAAAAATGAATGTGAATATATATATATATATATATAATGTATGTATGTATGTATGTATGTATGTATGTATAAATATATATATATGAACAACGCTAATTGGTTTTTGTGTATTTAAACCCTAACTGGACGTTACTTTATTAAGCCCCTAGAAGAAGCAAAGGGTGCGAAACGCCGTGTCGGGCTTGTCTTTGTTTGTACTCCCCTTGGATCCCTTTCATCGGCTGTGAACTCTTTATGCAACCATTATACAATATTTTTTGCCTACAACCCTAGGACTCCTAACAAGGACATTTCACTCATGATTATCTGCAAGTATATATAATCACTTTCTTATTTCATTAGTGTGATCTTATGTTATTTACTCATTTGTTTGATGACCTGGGTGATACTGTTTTTGGCAATTACTATAGTTCACAGCACACAGCTGTTATAATTTTTTGACCGGCCAGTCTTTATATGTCTCAGGATGTTATTTCCCTTTTTTCACCTAAGTAGTTAGATCCTGTTTTTTCTACATTTACCTAGGATTTTAGGATTACCCTGATACTTATATATTTCCACAGTTTTTGTGATCCTTTGGGGATTGTTTTATATTTATATCTGTTTAGTGTTTTCCATGTCCATTAATAAACATTTTTTCATTATTATTGTTGCTTTCAGTGGGACACTTTTCTTTTTTCTTTCTTATTTATATATATATATATATATATATATATATATATGAACAAAATAAAAGACGCGCCAGCTCCATAGCATAATACTGTTGTAAAAAACACATACATTTATTCAATTACAAGAGAGGCCGCCAGGACATGCACTCACTTCAAATATATAAAAAAACTTTCATAGGAGACAATCTGTAAACTTCCAGGAAGTGGAAAGGGGAAGATGCAGCCAGAGTATGTTCAAGGCAATCTGTGGAGCTGTAGTATGCCAGACAGATACTTATCAGTCAGATGTCATCAGGGCAATTGAAGGGAGAGCTGGTGTAATCCACCTCAGTGGTGAATGAGTTGGCTCCAGGGATGTGGTGCTCGTGGCGTCTGAATGGGACCCTCAGTGTACAAGAGGGATAAGTCCACACGATACAGTGTAGGAGCGCCACCCCAGTAGTGGAATAAGAAGAGCCTCTCTCCTCTATCTTAATGTCCAGCAAAATCGCCAATAGAAAGCCACAGGTAGCTGCAGCTATATCTATATATATGTAGATGTAGATGTATCTGTACCGTGTTAGCCGAGCTTGAATAATCAAAAATAAAGACAATACCGTTCTGTGGCTAACGAAATGCTTTTATTTGTGCAAGCTTTCGAGATACACTGATCTATTCTTCTGGTGGTGTTACATTGATTAAAGCAAGCAAGGGTTTTACATATATATATTAGCGCTGTCAGGTGAATGTCAGTATATATATATATACTGTTGCTGCCCCTTTTATCCGCCTACATCCCCGAAAAAATTCGGGGATGTTTTCCGTTTTTCACGCACTTTGCCACGCATCAGCTCCATTCACCTGACAGCGCTAATAGCGCTAAACAATGAAAGCGCCCGCGGCGCTCAAAACAACGGAAAACATGCCGCATCTGCCCGCAATTTTAAAAATCGCGGGGAAACGGCAGCAGGAGGCTAAAGGCGGCCGCCACTGTGTGTATATATATATATATATATTTTTTTTTTTAAAATGTGTAATACTGTAGATACATAGCTGTAACTATTGATAAAAGTTTGCAAGCTTTGGGAATTACTTTTCAGAAATCCAGTGAGATCCCAAGCTGATATAGCCAGGTCTTCCGTCCCCCCCACTTGCTGCCGCTGAGTGCAGGGACCCCCAGCTGCGCAGTGGAAAGTACCAGTTGGGCGATCGCATTGCTGGCGGCTCCCGTAGCAGGGCGCCGCCATCTTGCGCATAGCCACGCATGCGCAGCAGGCCAGGAGTTGCGGCGGTCATGGAATGATGTTGTGCATTCGCGGGACAAAGCACGGAAAGCGGGGCCAATTTGATAAAGGCTCTGAGCAGGGACTACAAGTCCCATGAGCCTTGGTAGAGGTCACCATGTCAGCCAATAGGGCTCGAGGGTTCACTGAAGAGGGGAAGTAGGAAGCTGACAGTGGAGCACAAGTGTCAGTATGATCCATGAGAGGATAGGGGAAGGAGGTGACACTAGGCCAGAACACCCTAGGCCCCAGATAGGCCCCGAGACACTGCTTGAGTTTGTGGCTGCTTTAGGAACAGGCCCTAGGATAGGGAACCTGCCCCATTAGTGCTGTTTAGAAAGTGAGGGACACAGTGGATGCTGAATACCCTATGGGAGAGATAGAGAAAGGTCTGGGACCAGGCCTAGTCAGAGAGAGAGAGAGAGACCATCATCAGGGTGGAACACCCTTAACGGACAATCGCTGCAGCGGAGTCCAGGACATATATGTATATACCATCTGTATATTACCCTTAAAACTTGTTTACCGCTGCAAGATTTTGTCACACAATGTCCTTGTGTTATTTAACAGCAATCACTCTTTCACCAGCACAAAGGCTTAACCTTTCCAGTGCCCCAATGATATACATGATACGTCATAGGACCTAGCACACCGGAGGCTCTACTGACGTACCAGTTGGTCATGGGGAAATGTCCAGTTTCCAGGGACTGAAATGGAAGTGGTGGTGATCATGTGATCACTGCTGAAGAGATCATATAGCTGCAAATGTCGGAAGTCAGTTTGCTCTCTGGTGCAGCCTGACCTCCAGAACTGAAAAGGTTCATGCATAAACCATATATGTACAGTCACATAAGATGCATTTTCTAAATATCAGAATGAGCCAAATGGGTTTTTGGTCATTAATCTGTTAACATAAAAATACAATGATGTATGATACTTTCTGTCACTGTATTAATAAATCTGTTTGAGTTTGCCCCAGGGTGGGTGGTTAGACTTGCTGGGAAGGTTGCAGGAGGAGTTAACCTCTTCACCCTAACTTATCAAAATAATTATTTATACTATGATTTTCTATTCCATTTCCTGGTTTCACACCCATGCGCATTGGGAACTGGTGTAGAAAGCCTTCTCTGCCAATCAGACTTAGAAATCCAATGGAAAGAAAAAATTGAAGTAACATTTTTTTTTGAGAATTAGAGAATAATTGTGGGATTTTAAGAAAACATTATGTGATGCATTTTTTTTCCATATTTTATCAATCTTTACATTTCTAAAATCACTACATTTGCAAACAGTTGTTTACTAATCCTTCACGCTCATCCGTGCACTACTCTAAGACAGACCAATTCAGTTGCATCTCACCTCTCCCCCACCCCCACAAAGCAAACGCATGGGACTAGCTATCAACACCTCCCACGGGCCGTGTTAAATTAACACAGAAAGAATAAGACGGTTTCATGATTTGGCTGCTGGTAGAGAAATTTCCATTTCCTGGTTTCACACGCATGCACATTGTGAACTAGTGTAGAAAGCCATCACTGCTAATCGGACTCAGAAATCCAACGGGAAAAAAATTAAAGTAACATTTTTTTTTTCTTGAGAATGAGAGCATTATTATGAGCTTTAAACAAAACCTTATGTAATGCATTGTTTTTATATTTAATCAATGTTTACATTGTTAAAATCACAACATTTTTATTTTGTCAATGATGTTGCATTTTGCTGTATAATTAGACTTTGCATGTGTAATTTATTTGGGTAAGAAACCCCGAAATAAAAAAATATTAATAATTTTTTTTGGGGGGTGGGGATTCTATTCAATACCTTTAACTTTTGGTAGGCTTGGTCAGAGTTAGAGAACCTTTTTTGTTCTGTGTATATCTATCGTAATTCAATAAATATTTTATATTTTTATTAATTGCGCTTGGTTCGTTCCTATGATCAGAGAGCAGTGACCGCCATTTTTTAAACATTTTTTCCTACTTAAACATACCGGCTGGAGCACCCCGATTCAGCGTTACCTGGGCTTGCTATTCATCATATCAGCATACTGGGTAGACATGGAGATCATCTCGTGAGTACTTGCCAGCTGATTTCTAAGGTGTGGGACATAGGGTGTTGTGAGGGAAGCTTATTTGAGCCACGGCGTTCTTCCGTGGGACGCGCTTAATGGTGCGTTCACCGGCACTCCGGTTTTGCTCATTGCTTTTTAGCCCCCCACCCCAAACATGTCCACTGACACACAATAACTTACAGAAAGAGACAGGCTCCAGGCACTCACAAACTGATCCTGATCACTTGCTTGATCAAACACAATGAAAAATCGTGGTCCCAATGTAGAAAAAATTGAAAAATCTTTATTGCAGCATACAAAAGTGACAGTATAAAACCTCCCACACGTTTTAACCAATGATTGGTCTTTCTCAAGGAGTAACAAAATGTGGTCAGCAAGCACTCTATATAGGTGCTGAACAATTAAAATAAACACAATCAGGTGAAATTGATTGTACAATCAAATAATACAACAAGTACTGATTATAGTAAAGGAACCATAATAAAACATGATGCTGGAAACATATCAATATAAAGATAATGATTGTGCAGAACCATATTGCTCAGGATTATATCAATAAGACTTATCAATATATAAATGCTTACAATTAATGTTTCAACAGTAATAAGATATAGATAATGAAATCTGATACCGTGATGATTAAGCTAATACCCCTGGCCTGGATCATTGTCATGAATCATGATATAAAGATCCACAAAGTATTCTGGAATACTATAATAACATTCCCAATGAAAAAATAATATATAAAAGTCATAGACCCCATGGTAAGCCAAAGGGATGGCTGGTAATGAAAGTGAATATCTTAAGCAAAGGCCAATGATTGCTTATAAGGAAAAAAATCAACACACTTATATAATAGTAATAAGTATCCATCATTAATAGTGTATAGTCAATGATATATTGAAGCATTCCAATTCATAGAAAAATAACTGGATTGCATTCAAATCAAACACCCAATAATCTATGATATTTATAGTCTCAAATAGTAATAAAGAATGACAGAAAACTTGTGTGTGAAGAGACAAATAGATGATGGATTGAAAAACATAACCAAGCTGAACTAACACAATGGTAGCGACGGAATATAGAGTATATAGAAAAAAGGGAGGAGCCTTGAAGAAATAACATGAAAATGGTTCTGCATCATAAGAAGCAGTTGACATCCCACTCAGAATTCAGTCCAGCCGGTTGGAGTGTCCCTAGAGTGAAGATCCAAAAGACTCACACTGATCACACATCCATCTAACCTGGAGCGCATGGCAGATTTCTACATTGTATAACTTACAGAAGCCTGCATTTGTATTACAATCCCTGTATACACTGCTGCAAGCGATCAGAACTGAGAAGATACATTGTTGTTTTTTATTGCTACTGATAGAGCACCAGAGCTTTGAGGTTCATTCCTTGTTTTTCTCTATTATGTAATGCATTGTTTTCATATTTAATCAATTTTTACATTGTTAAAATCACAAGTGATAACTTTTATTATATTTTAAAACAGGTGCCTAATATAAGGCAAGGTCTAGAACATCACTCCTGATCCCAAAACAACGGGAGAAGGAAGAACCAATCAAAATCAGGTTTGTGGCAACATATGATAGGAGCTGGAGTGGGTATAGAAATATTCTGCAGAGGCACAGGCATCTTCTGAGAACAGACCCGGATCTCGGAAAAATCTTGGGGCCCGATGTTAATATTGTTAGCCGTAGGGCCCCTAATCTCCGGAACAAATTGGTACGAAGCCACTACAACATTGGTGGACAAGCCAGTTTTCTATCAAGGGCTCCACTGCATGGGTTTGCGGCCTTTAAATCCTGTTCGACATGTAAATATCTGTGTTTTATAATTCTACACAAATGGTAAGTTACACTATTCGTTCGGTACTAGGCTGCAGATCGAAGGCTGTTGTGTAGTGCTTGAGATGTTCATGTCCTATGCTGTACATAGGTATGACAACACGGGAGCTTTACTTCCGTGTTCTCGAGCATGTGCGCAACATTAAGAATACCGAGCAGGTTTTTATCAAGGGTCGTAAACTCAAGACAGTGGAACGACATTTCAGAACTGTGCATAACTCTGACTTTGGCCTTTAAAAGGCGCCATCCAATCAGTATGTCTAGCTGCAAAAGATAAGCAATAATAAATTACAAGTATGTGCCATTTTTGTGTGCCAGAAATGCATTAAATTTGTCCATCAAGATTTCATGGTGTAAAATACAAATGCAAGAAGAGTAGACACAAGCAATTTTTAATGGATTCATATGTTTGCACATAACACACACCATACAAAGCATAGTAAAACGTGCTCCAAATGTAAGAACATAAACAGTGATAATGTTGTATCCATTTAATTAAGCGGTCTTTGATTCCTGAAGTGATATAGAGAGATGGAATGCTGTATATAAGGCCCAATCAGTAAAGTCAAATAGGAAAGATACACTCCTTACCATAGTGAGCCCCTATTTTTGGATGTAGATACAGTAAGACCCACCAATAAGTAAATCAGGCTTCAAGAATACTATTCCTCCCCTCCCCCACCCTTTAAATCATCCAGGATCTTTTATTCCAAATTGTTGTGTATGTACTGCTCTTTTTGGTAAAAAGCCCTCTTATACATGCAATTGTAAAACCTAAATATCCAGCAATTAGCATATTCGCTCAACTGCTAAACCATTCCACAATATGTTGCCTAATCAATGCTGACTGCTTTTGCCAGCATCAGCAAAAGACAACGTACCACTGACTAATGTAATGTGACACTTTGCCTCCCAGAGATTTACATTAAATTGAGAATTGTTTTTATTACTGAACCAAGGATTAACTGTGATAGAATTCCCCAAGAGTGTATTTTTAATACATTTATTGAGAAGTTGGGGATCATTTTTTTTCTTCATTGCATTAAAAAAAATCTGCAGTAGCACACAAATATATGAACTTTCCTTTTCTAATTACTACGTTTTTTGGGGGATATTTTTTCCTGCTGTGTTGATGTAAGTTTCCTTTGGTGCTTAATACAACAAAAGCAATGCTGTTATTAAACAGAGTAACCAAACACTTGAATTGGCTATAGATACAGTATAATGGCTGTAATTGTAGACACGGATACATTTTGGCAGGAAATCCATAACACAATACAGTATTTTGGAGAAAGTCCATTTAAACAAACAAAGTATGCCAAAAGTCATGAAAGAATTTACATCATCCGCGACCACGTTAGTCTGTAGAATAATGACTGCTAAATCTGCATGTGCTGATTATAGGCCTACTTAAAATTATGTTTATGTTGTGACTAAGTTATATACCTGCCTGTGTTTACAGTTATTTCACCACATGAAGCATAAGTTTATCTACAGTACTGTATGTGGAGGTATACGAGTCAATTGAATTTGTCTCTCTCTTTCTTTCTCTCTCCCTCCATCACTTCCCTTCCCTCGATCTGCAGGCAGGATGAAAACATATACATACAGTACAGTAGTCAGACCATATCACTAGTCATAGGAAAAGGCATTAAAACAATGGGAAGTTCATGTTCACTGAATGACCAGCGAGTGTCAGGAAACAAACTGTCTTGCAGCACTGTACCACATTATTAGCAGATGAGTTACCTAGCTGCTGGTTAGCTCTGAAGTGTAGAGGACTGCATTTTATCAGAAAAATGAGGGGCTAAATTACAGATATATTTTTATCCTTGGATCTAGGTCCCCCCCCCCCAAAAGCCATCTTCTATGTATATGATTCACAAATGTTCAACTGTCTGTCAGGCATCTCTTACAATCTTTTTGCTACCAGATCATGTTATAATGCAATGCCAAGCTCTTCGCAAGTATTTTCTGTAAAATTGCCAGATATTTGAATTGCAAAAAATTTAACTTTAGTCTCTCTTTTGATCCCCACTCACAGACTATTTCTACCATTGCCACCCATCTAAAATCTTATAAATGACTTAAAGCTTACAATTTAAAACATGCTCTCTATGCCCAGGACATACTTGAAAACGAGAGGTAACTCTCAATGTATTACTTCCTGGTAAAACATTTTATAAATAAATAATGTATTTATTCAATATTAACTTCCACAAATACAGTCCTTTCCTCACTTGCATACCTGTATGTGCACAACATTGCTATAGTACAGTGTTGTTCCTGAGAAAAGAAAATGAAACAATAAGAACATGAACATTTTGAACAGAAATGAAGTGTGAACATTTTTAACAGGTTGACATAATGGGACAGTTTATTTTTAGAGTAATTATGAGTTAGTAAGGAGAGTCCTTGGAAAAATAGGTTATCAGAAAACTTATTTTCTTGGCTATCCCATGTCAATCTTTGTTATGTCCTTTGAACAGCCTGTGTGCTGTGTGAAGGACATGGTACTGAAACATTGAAAGAAACGCTAAATCCCTGACTTTTCCATTGAGATTCAAATATCCATTCAGCTAGTTGCCTGCAAAATGTTAAGTAAAGCTATAATTGGAATCATTTCCGTTCATTACAAAGCATCTTCAACAAAAACATGTTAGTCACATACAACACGTGGACCCCTTCATCGAAACAAGTACTGTATACATATACTACAGTTAATACTGATTATATGCTCCTGTAGCAGGGTCCCTTCCTGATTGGAATCATTTCCGTTCATTACAAAGCATCTTCAACAAAAACATGTTAGTCACATGCAAGAATTCCCTGCTTGAGGAGTTGTTACATTTGGCACATCTGGGACCACGCCAGTCGGAAGAGGGACCTCTGAGGAGCAGGTATTGTCCAGGGAGCAGTGCTCCCCTGGGCTAGGCCAGACCTTCACCTTAGGCCCCAGTTAGGCCCCGACTCACTGTAGCTTGTGGCTGCTATAGGGAAAGCCCATAGTCAGGGACCTTTTCCTAGTAGTTCATATAGTCAGGTACATCACCAGGGAGATGCCACGCTGTTCCTGCAGCCTGTGGTCTGAGAACAGATCAGCTACACGGTAAAGACGGTTAGGTGATATTATCCATGCCGGAATTCACACCACGCCGGAATGGACGCCATCACGGACGACACCGTTGGATCAGATGGATCCTCTTTGTTATTCTGCAATACCCAGGTGCTGGTGCCCCCGGGCAGGTACCTAACCATGTGCACTACAACTCCACGGGATAGCGATATCTCCAACACTTTGGGTGGGCCATAACATTGGGAAAGGGACATCAGGGAATTGGTACCTGGCACCCAATGTACTCTGGGGACACTCACTCTGGTTTGAGTCTATATCACTGTGTGGTACAGGGTACCAATATTATTGTGCTCAGTAAAGGTTGTTAGCATATATTTGTGTGCATGCATTATTAGTATTGTTCCTGTAAGAGGATTATCCCACCCCGTTGGGATCCCTTGCAGGTGGAGGTGCTTTCACCTGACGAATCAGGTACACCCAAGGCTCCCAGCGGCAGAGGTTCAGGCCTTCTGTGAGCCACAGGTAATGCACCAACCACACTGTAGCCACCACATCTTCCATGGGGGGCGGGAAGTGTGCTACATTTGGAGGCTCTGCTGAGATTTCAGACCTGGGGTACCCTACTCAAAAGTCAAAATTAGATGTTCATATCCCCAGCATGTTCTCTCCGTCCAAACAACAGGTTCACGACTGGGTGCTGGAACTGAAGGAGTCTCCATGCCACGTGGTCGCTGTGGGGAATGTGCCCTCTGGCATCACCCTCCGAGAAGTCGTTGACTGACTCAGGCCCCTCCCAGGGTTTTCCCATGTCCGGCTAATAGGGCGAACATGGGATCCCACTTTCCGCTGGTACATCCTCATCATGGTGACCCACCATGAAGTAAGGGAGTACTGCACCCCCGTGGCCCTACACATTCTGGGTGCCCTACCTCCAGACTGTCATCTTTCCTGAACTGTTCCTGCCAATGGCGACTTCCAGTCCCAAACTCTGCCAAAATGCCCTACCATGAGGAAATTCTCCGTCTCTCCTGCGCTCCCAGGAAGTACAATGCTTTGCTCACAGGGTGCCCACTACTCCAATCAGATCATCTACACAGTATTTTTTGTTTAAATTTTGGCTATAAGCAGTGGTGTGCCATCTATATCTTCTTTTATACCGGATTGGGTTTCATGACGTCACGTTACGAGAGCTTCCAGATTCCACAGGATTCGGAGGGCCAACGCTTGTAAAGGTAAGATAAATATTGAATGTATGTATTTTTATTTTTACAGGTTTTTTGATTGGATTTTCCTTTTTTTATGTTTTTCAATGCCCATTGACTGCTAATGTATTAATCTGTGCCTGTTTAGGGTACAGATGAATACAGTGGTAGTCAATGCATTTTTTTCCAAATGTATTTATTCTACTGACTGTTATTTTCTCTATTTCTGTTTATTGTTTTGATCAAATTGTTTTGTATTGTGATGGCTTGTTTAAAAAAAAATTCAGATTGTTCAGCGTTTTTATTTCATGATGTATTTTGTAGGCTACTGGTTTTAATTGATGTGTTGCCTAGTGTGTATATTAATTGTTGTGTTGGTTACTGCTTTTATGTATTAAATGTATTGTTTGGCTAGTGGTGTGATTTATTTAACTGAATGCCTAGTGGTTTTATTTCTTTAATTGAATGCCTAGTGGTTTTATTTCTTTAATTGATTGGCTTGTGGTTTTATTTAGGTCATTCATTGGTTGGCTAGTGCTTTTAATGTTTGATTTTGGGGGTTTAGGTTCTTGATGTATATGATTGATTATTGTGTATTTTGGACATTCATGCTTTTGTATTAGGGTGACCATTGACTGCTATAGTAGTTTATCATGCCCATATAATATGGGTCTGTTGTACTACTATGTCCAGGTTGGGTGGTTAGGCCTCCCGGGTGGGTAGCGGGGGAGGGTGGGTTAACCCTTTAATTACTATAGTGGTTATTAACTGCTAGGGTGATTAAGGGGTTAGGGGCCATTAGATTATATTTTTTATGTATTCTTTCTGGCAACGGAGGACATGGCCCTGCAGTATGCTGACAAGGATGCCCTTCATAATGGCAGGGATAAGTAGAATGGTTTATTTACTTTATTTATGCTGGCTTGCTAATGTTTTGCTTAATAATGAGTAAATAATCTATTATCCATATATGGATAATAGTTATTTTGCACATTACTCATTACACATTGCAGTATGTGTTTGTGGGGGTGGGGGGAGGTGTATTTATTGAAATGTAGGCCATCTTTATTTATTTTTACAACACGAATTGTACCGCAGGTTAGCGGGGACCCACGGGGACCACCCGAGGACCCCCAGACGCCCACAGGGACAACCTGAGGAACCCCAGACACCTGCAGGGACCACCACAGACAACTACGGGGATAACTCGAGGGCCCCCAGACACCCATAAGGACCAGCCAGGGACCCCCGCCAGCCTCTGGTATTAATCCTGTGTATAAAAAATAAATTATGGTTTTATGTGGGGGCACAGGGTTAGCCGCTAAGGTAATGAAGTTGCCTGGAAATGCATTTTTCATGCATATGATTCATGCCGGAGGTGATATTAACGGGTTTCAGCTCCGGAGTCTTCTGGTACGAATCCTCTGCAGTAAAAATGCATTTTTTTTCCTAAGTGCCGTCTCGCCGCTTATCGGCAGCTTCTCACCACCTTCTTGTCAACTTTTCCTTGCGAGACGATTTGGAGAGGAAATCTCCATTCTAGAGCGGTGATTAGCCTCGATAAGCTAATCGGGGCTACTAGAATAGCGCAAGTTTGACAAGCTGCCGATAAAAAAAAAAATCCAGGCAATTTTTTTTGACGAGAAGCTCTCTTATTGCCGCCTTATCAGGGCTTACTGAATAGCAGTAGCCTTTTTTGGCGATAAGTGGCTTATCGCTGTTAATGCATGAGGCACATTATCTTGATAAATAAGTGTCTTTATGTTCCCTCCCTAGGCATTAAATAAATTTGGCTGAATTAAACATTATTGAGACAGCCAGGATACACGGTTTTAGGGGTTGCTACCTGGGTTTGACCTTTATTTTGTGATGCCAGCTTGTACCCTTACTGTCGCAGTGTATATACGGGATATCATTATCATATATATATATATATATATATATATATATATATATATATATATATATATATATATACTGTATATAAACATATACATGCATTTTAGTTTAGTGTGTTAAAAAGTTTCCTTGTTTACATTAAAGGTATATTTTAACAAAGTCATCTTTTTATCTCTATGTACAACAAGAATAAACTTTTCGAAATTGTGATATTCAAGATAACCAACAAATATTAATTTTATACATACTGTAAACTAAATGCATTCACCTATGTTTGCCAATGCATTGGGTATTCCTTAACCCTTCCATTGTTAGAGGGGCCTTTCTTTAACAGTTTTTAAAGTTAAATCTAATGAGGCTGCCATGAAAGGAGGGTATGGCATAGAATCAGTGCTACAGATATAACCCCTTATACCCAGGGATGGAACTTTCTCAGGAATCTGGTCACCAGGGCGCCTAACATTTCACCCCTTCTGCCTGTGTTGCAGCGCTGACTGATCCTACTTTTCTATCGCAACATGTATGTGTGTATATATATATATATATCTTTATTTATATAGCACCATCTATATACATAGCGCTTTACTGCAGAAATACACATGACATAATAGGAATAAGCTCTTCGACATAAAAAGTAACAATAGGAAAATGAGTCCCTGCCCTGAAAGCTAGAAATCGAGGTGGTAAGTAGGGAGAATTTATAGAGACAGTAGGAGGGTCGTATGGTAAGTGCGTCTGCAAGGGGTAATGATAAATTAGTATGAGATATATAGTATCAGCCAACGGAGCTACCCAAATGCTTCATTAAAGCAGTGTGTTTTAATAGTTTTGGATTCCAATGAGGAAAAAAGTGGTGCACACTATGGGAAAAACAGAGTTCAGCACATCAATTGTATATTGATGGTAAGTGCATTCCAGAGGTGTGGGGCAGTACAGATGTAGCCAGCTTTACCGTTCGTGTGGCCGTGGGTGAAACGACCGAGGGTGCTGGGGTAGGTGGCTTCCGCGACCACATTGCAGGGGGTCCATTCTTGTTAATGTGACCTCCAATGGTGTTACTCCTTCCGGGCCACATTTGGCTCGATCACAGGGTTGCAGCAATTGTGGCCATGCGAGACATTAAGTCTAGCTAAATCTGTAAGTGAGAAAAGTTTTAGGTGGGAGAAGGGTTTTAGATACAAAAGGGGCAGACTGAAGGGAAGACATCCTTGAGCAGAATGCAAGCGTCAATCAGGTGTATAGTGAGAAATTAGGACTGAGATATAAGGAGGGGCAGAGGGGTGTATAACCTTAAAAGAGAGATAGAAAATATTGTAAGTAATATTGGATTTATTAGGACGTCAGGAGAAAGATTTTTAGCAGGAGAGACGCCACAATAAGATTTAGGAGAAAGTAAAATTATTCGAGCAGCAGGGTTTCAGATAGATTGTAGGGGAGACAGGTGAGAGGTAGGGAGACTGGACACTAGAAGGTTACAATAGTGGAGACTAGACAAAATTAGGTTCTGTGTTAGAGTTTTAGTAGTAGAGCAACAGAGAAAAGGGCGTATCATTGCAATGTCAATGAGGAAAAATTGACAGGACATTGTGAATGTGAGAGGAGAATGTGAAGGAGGAGTTAAATGTGACACTTAGGCAGCATGCTTGTGATACTGGGTGTATGATAGTGCTGCTAACAGTAATGGAGAATGAGGCAGTAGGGTCAAGTTTGGGAAAAATTATGATGAGCTCTGTCTTTGATATGTTAAGTTTGAGTCATTGAAGGGCCATCCCTAATGATATACTGTAGCAGATAGACATTCAGAGACATTGGACTCTACAATAGGTGTAAGGTCAGTGTTTGAAAAGTAAATTTGTTTGTCATCAGCATTGAAATGATATTTGAACACTAGAAATTGATAAGATCAACTAGACAGAGTGTGCAAAGGGAAAAGAGAAGACGACCCAGGACAGACCTCTATGGTACGCCTACAGAGGTATTAGCAAATAATCCAGGATTGAGCTCCGTTATGGATATCAAGAGTATGGAGAATGTGAAGGAGAAAAAGGTGGTATAAGATTGTATCAAAGAATGCAGTTAGATCAAGTAATATAAGCAAGGTGTAATGACCTTGGTCTTTGGCAGCATGGGGGTCATTAGTTATTTTTGTGACAGCAGTGTGGAAGCCAGATAGGAAAATGGAACAAGTGAGATAATACAAGGCGTTAGGAGTTTAGAGGGAAAAGGGAGGAGGGAGACAGGGCTATAGTGAAAGGTAGGATCAAGATTACTGTTTTTGAGTAAGGGTATAATTGTTGTGTGCTTGAGGGTGGTGGGAAAGGTACCAGAGTGGACGGACGAGTTAAAAATATGTTTGTGTAGGGATCACAGTGGGAGCAAGAGGTTTGAGGAGACGTGAGGCATTGGGGTCAAGAGGGCAAGTGGTTAAGGGAGAGGAGGAGATTAGCAGCAACACTCCACTGTGAAAGTGGAAAAAGAGTGAAGGAAGACAGGAGGAGAGTTAGGAGAACAGAGGTGTAGAATATGAGGAGGATAGAAAGGGAATGTCTTGATGAATGAAGTCCACCTTTGTCTTGAAATAGTCAGCATAGTCCTGAGGTGAAATAGGAGGAGAAAAACAGGTAACAGACGGGGGTCTGACTAGAGAGTTAAAGACAGAGAAGGGGCAGTGTGGGTTACACTTGTGAGTGTTGATCAGTGAATAAAAGTAGATTTGTTTAGCCTGGGAGAGGGAAGAGCTGAAACAGTATATGATACATTTGTAGTGAAGGATCTCTGCAAGAATATGAGGCTTTCAGAGAAGCGAGTGCAGGAGCGGAGCATGCGTTTATGGTAGTTTAGCCAAGGTCTGGGATTAGAAGGGCATAGAGAACGAGGGGCAATTAGATCAAGAGTGTAGGATAGGGCAGAGTTGTAGTCCATGACCAGGTGGTAAGTGTCTGTAGCAGAGAAGAGAGGGATGAGCGCAAAGTGGAGTGAAGAGCTGGTAAATTAACGGAACACAGATCTCTGCAGAAATTAGGGTTAGATGGTAGTGAAGAAGGGGAGAAGTGAGTGAGAAAATAAAATGACATGATGGTTATAGAGAGGAAAGGAAGAAATGGAGAAATCAGAGTTAATTTTTTTATGTGAAAATGAGGTCCATGTAGTGGGTGCTGGCTGCGGTCTACAGGTGAAGCCCAAAAGACGAGGAAATAGGGAGAAAGTGGGAAGCCCAAAGGAGAGAGGGGTCATGAGTATGGCAGTTGAAGTCCCCATGGAGAAGAGAAGGTTAGTCGGAGGAGGAAAATAAGGAGAGCAAGGATTCCTAGAAAAAGACAGAAGGGGGGGGGGGGTTGAGTACAAGTAGGTGAGCGATAGATGACCACCATCTGGAGAGGGAAAGGAGAAAAAAGCAGGACAATGTGAGCTTCAAAGGCATAAAAGAAAGAGACAGAGGCATAGGAAGGGTTCGGTAATGGCAGATTGAGGAGAGGGGCCCCACGCCTCCACCCTTGCCAGAGTGTGGAAAGAAGAAAGGCCACGATAAGAGAGGGCAGCTTCCTGTGCAGATTCAAACTGAATCGCCAAGCCTCGTTTATTGCAAAAAGGAGCAGAGAATGAGAGAAGAAGAAATTCAGACAGACAGGAACTTGTTAGAAATGTAGCGAACATCAAAACATTGGGCACGCTGGGACCAGTCATGGTCAAGTCACATCCGTGACAATGAGTAGTACATGGGAGAGAATCGGTAAGCAGGAGGCAGAGGCACGTGAGGGCTGGGGAAGGGAGTGAGGTGGGGAACTCTAGCACTGTACCCGCCCTTCTGTCTTTGTATGTAAGTGAGCGTGTGCGTCTGTGTCAAATACACACTGACACACACACACTGACATACAGAGCTATGAACAGGGGAGGGGGATTTTTAGGATCCAAAGTTTTGCATTGGGGGTGGGGGGGGAGGAGAGACCAAAAGAACCATGTAACTCCCAGTGCTGCTCAGCAAAACGATGTCTCCTAAAAATTCTAGTTGGCACCTACATTTTTTAGATTTTCGTCCACCCTTGCATGACTACCTGTAGCACAAATCACGTTTTTATACAGTCAAGTACTGTAGTGTTGACTAAAGGCTTTTCCAAACCAACCACCACCTTTAATTGTATATTGTATGCCTACATAAATTCACCATCATTTGTTGAAAAGTATTTCTTCTAAAGCTGATTAATTAGTGTTCAGTATCTCCAATCAGTCTGCTTCCTGCTGATCTACTCTATGTGATGTTGCACATTAAACGTGTTACCCTGTTGTTTTGTGCCTTGTAAACAAGCTGAAGTGATTAATTTTAATCATTTATAGAATTGTGTTAAGATGAAATAATATGATTTTTTTTTGTTGTTGCATTCTTTGGAGTTTTCACGCAATCTGCTTAAGAAACGTCAAAGTTTTGGAGGCATGGTGAATGGGAGAAATTGAACGAAATAAGAGAGTACATACTGTACTGTTGCTCAGCATGTCATTCATGGAACGGCTTGAATTACATAGCAAAAAGTGGATGGCTGTAAAGAAATATAAATCACTTGCAAAATGTGCAAATTTCTTCTGTTTCTACTGCACTGAACAATATCAATCTTTTTCCTTTCGATTCACTTTTACTTTCAAATGTAATATATGAAATAAAATGTGTAGTTCAAATCAACACCAGAAAATTACCTGAATACGTACATCTTACTGTACATGCCATTTTCATATAACAGGAAACTGTAACTTACAGAAAATGCATATATTCATATACAGTACTGTATGTCCTTAGCAAAATATTTGACTTAAACTGTATTGAGATATATTTTTTTGACAGGAATGTTCGTAAAGCTTTGTTTTATTATTATTATTATTGATTTGTTTTCCAGGAATATTTTTAGTTTTATTTTAAATTGTTTCATTTGTACTAGTTCAATATTTTTGATATTTCATACGATACTGTAGATCTTATTAACAATGCAAACATGTTTGTGATTCTGCTAATGGTGTACGTATGTGGTACTTGGGGTTCACAGTTTTTTGATGTAAGACAGCATCTACCATTCAATTCTCTTTTCAAAGTGTTAATTATTTACAGGGTATCACAACCTGTTAGTGCAGGGGTGGCCAACGTCAGTCCTTAAGGGGCGCCAACAGGACAGGTTTTAAGGCTATCCCTGCTTCAGTACAAGTGGCTCAATCAGTTTCCCAGTCATTGACACTATTTGTTATGTTTCTTTACAGTCGTTGACTGAGCCACTGATTGAGCCACCTGTGCTGAAGCAGGGATATCCTTAAAACCTGACCTGTTGGTGGCCCTTGTGGACTGGAGTTGGCCACACTTGTGTTAATATGCTATGGGTTATAATTCCCTTTTAATGATCAACACGTTGTATACGTTGCTTATAGATTTAGTTGCGTACAATTTGTCTAGAAATCACAACAATTTATAAACTCCATCTGAAAAAAAGACTCTTGAGGTCACAACAACTTGAGAAATATTTTTACTTTTGTTCCATAGTTACAATTCATCTTCATTCTCGATAATACATAATGCTTATTATCTAATACAGCAAATATTTGACACATTTACCTCTAAATCATACATGCACCATATCTCCTTCAGTACAGTTTTCAATATTTCATGTGTTATGGATAAGTCCAACACATAATCAATGTTCTTTTATTATGTACTTAACATATGAAATAACCTCAGACCAGTTATTAAGGACTACATTAGGCTTGGCTTGCTGAAATCTTCTTATAAAACGTTTAAACATTTCTCAGCAGACAGATTTTAAATCAGTTTCCATTTACCACCCACATTCTATTTCCCAATCTCCATTTGAGCATGATTAATATGGATCCTGTATGTAACATCAAGTAAGTATTTCTGGTTCTATGAAAACAGAGAGGACCGTTTGTTTGCTAATGTAATGTGCTACTTCATAAAGCAAGTAGTTGAGAAATACTGATGGAAAAAAACAGCACTAAGCTGTACAAAACTGTTTAAAGCTTCCAATTTTTTTGTTTGTACCACTTTGTTCAGAAATCTGCACAAAGAAAAATTGAGAAACTTTAGGAATAGTCTGCACCTCCCCCCCCCCCCTCTGCCCCCTCAATAGAAGGCTATATAACTCAAAAACAATACCTTTTTATCTTGGGACTTGAATCAACTAGGCATGTGGATCTCTATTTGTTAAATATGATCAAAATGTATTTTGTAGTGAAGAGAGTGTGAGATTTCCTCCAAAAGCATTCAGAGGAACGAGTGCAGAAATGCAGCATGGGTGTGTGGCAATTTAGCCAGAATGGCAGAGAGAAAACGGGGCATGTAGATCAAGAGAGGTGGATAGGGCAAAGTTGTAGTTCCAGAGCAGGTTGTCATGGTCAGGAGCAGGGCTGAGAGAGGAGCGTAAAGTGGAATCAAAATCTGGTACTGTAGGTTAATAGAGCGCAGGTCTATGTACTATGATTCATTTTTAACCCTAAATATTTGATCAGTATTTTTTTATTTAATATTTACTGCATGTATATAGATAAACATATTTTCCATAGTTTCATTGCTAGTAGCGTTACATGCAATTACAAAGTATTGATAACCCCTCCAGACAGAAACAGATTAAGATCACTTGAGATCACTTACAGTACACACTTTTACAAATAACAGTATTTTAAGTTCTTCAAAAGAAAAACTGTAATATCAAATAACCAAACTTTATGAAGGAATCACACACACATAAGAAGTGTTTGTTCTCTGGTTAATAACTGCACTTTAGAAAATTACTAAAATGCTTTAACAGAAGAAAAATCTATTTCTATGCCAGATAAACACTTGCACCAAAAAATCTCACAGACATTAACCATATACTGTACTATTCAACAGCATGTCGATGAACTATATTGTTACACATACCAGAAAGATCAGAAACTAGCATTAATAGAGTATGGTTTTTCCCTATGTAGTCATGGTTGGTTTCTGGCTACCATTCTGTCCTCAATGGCATGCAAGTCCTGGTAAGAACAGGCAGTCCCAGTACATGGGTTTTCCCCACACAGGGGAAAAATTAATTCCTTCCTGACTCCAAGAATTGGCAATCGGATTAATCCCTGGATCAACATCCTTCCCATGTATACTTATTTGGTATATCACTGTATACCTTTCCCATCTAAAAAGATGTCCAACCTTTTTTTGAACAAATTTATTGTATCTGCCATCACAGTCTCCATGGGTAATGAATTCCACATTTTAACTGCCCTTACTGTAAAGAACCCTTTCCTTTGTTGCTGGTGAAATTTCCTTTCCTCCAACCTTAAGGGTTGGCCCCGAGTCCTTTGTACTGCCCGTGGGATGAATAGTTCTTATGAAAGCTCCTTGTATTGTCCCTGAATATATTTGTATATAGTTATCATATCCCCTCTTAGACGCCTCTTTTCTAATGTAAATAAATCTAATTTAGCTAGCCTCTACTCATAAGTTAGAATGTCCATCCCCTTTATTAATTTGGTGGCTCTTCTCTGCACTCTCTCTAGTTCCATAATGTCTTTTCTTAGGATTAGTGCCCAAAATTGTACTCCATATTCAAGGTGTGGTCTTACTAATGCTTTGTAAAGGGGCATAATTATGTTTACTTCCCTTCCATCCATTGCCCGTTTGATGCAAGATAAGATCTTGTTTGCCTTTGCAGCTACTGCATGACATTGGGCACTATTGCTAAGCCTGCTGTCTACAAGCACTCCTAAATCCTTCTCCATCAAGGATTCCCCCAATATATCTCCATTTTATTTGTAAGTCGCCATTTTATTCTTGTATCCCAAATGCATAACCTTACAATTATCTGTATTAAACCTCATCTGCCATTTACCTGCCCACGTTTCCAGTCTCTCCAAGCCTTCTGAAGAGAAATTACATCCTGCTTCTATTACCTTACACAATTTAGTATCATCAGTAAAGATGGAGACTTTGCTCTCGATCTCAACCTCAAGGTCATTTATAAACAAGTTAAAAAGCAGGGGTCCCAGTACCGATCCCTGAGGTACTCCACCTGTTAACTTAGCGCATTTCTGTTTTATTATATGTGCTGCTTGAGACATATAGGGCCTCATGCAGTAAGCGTCGATTAAGTGAAATCGGCAAGCTTACCGATTAGTCATGTTAATGGCGATTTTTCCTCTCCGTATGCAGTAAGTGCCGAATACATTCAAAATCAACCCGAAAACAAATCCGCCCACTCTCACGATGATTATCCGATCACACACAGGTGTATCGGCGTGCGTGGCGGGGTGCTGATAGGTTGCCCAATCACAAATCTTGCTGAATCAGGCGAAACAAGCATGTATTGGATTGCGCGCCATATTTAAAGGCAACGTGTACTGCTAATCATTCTCTGTGTTGTTGGGAGTGAGAGAGAGAGAGACGCACAGAGCTGGCTGATTGAACATTTGCATATTGACGGAGAGACTTGTTGTGTATTGGGTGAGCTTTGTCCATTGTTGTTTTGTTTACATCTTTGTCTTGTTTTATATGTGGAAGTGTTTCGTGTGATTGGCTGTACATTTCTTGTCTGTTTTTTGTGAGTGCTGGAAGTATGCCCGCAAAGCGTGGGAAGAGTGATGCTGGTGGGAGTGGGAGTGCTACTCGTGCGAGTACGCGTCGGAGTGAACGTACTGTTCAGGGGAGTGATGTTGCTGGTGCACCGAGTGGTGTTGCTGGGAGTGGGAGTGCTGGTGCTGGGAGTGGGAGTGCTGTTGCTGGGAGTGCTGTTGCTGTGAGTGGGAGTGCTGTTGCTGTGAGTGGGAGTGTTGTTGCTGGGAGTGGGAGTGCTGTTGCTGGGAGTGGGAGTGCTGGTGCTAGGAGTGGGAGTGCTGGTGCTAGGAGTGGGAGTGCTGGTGCTAGGAGTGGGAGTGCTGGTGCTGTGAGTGCTGCTGGTGGCGCAGTTGCTGATGGGGTGGATGGTGGTGGCGTGCTTGCTGGTGGGCAGCTTTTGGAGGCTCTTCCATTGGAAGAAGGAGAGTCCAGTCAGCACCAGCCAAGCTCTGACCCTAAACCTGCTCGGAAGAAACGTGTGGAGAAGCCACGTAATCCTCGCTTCAATGACCAGGAAAATACAGCTCTTGTCACTGGCATTCTGGAGCACTATGACAGTATATATGGACATTTACATTTATAAGTGTAAGTGTACCTTTACATTTATTATTCAAATACATGTGATCCTAGGTCATCTGAGTTTTGTTCATATGCAAATATGGGTTCAGAATATCTTTCTATGTTAATTAGTCTGGAAACACAGCTTTTTATCATGCCTTACAAGGACAACTAAACACAGGCGGTCAATTTGCCATAACTGCATACAATATGAATGCAACCTTGCTTACATGTATAGGTTTAGTAGTGAATGCTCATGTGCTTCACATATTACACATAAAACAGCATGTTTGCTATCTCTTGGAACAGCTAGCAGTGTAGGAAACTGGTGCTTCTATTATTATTCATTTACCTCATATATTTTATATGTTTTTCAAGGGCGGACAAGTTCAGCAAGCAGAAAAGAAATGTGGGACACAATAGTCATTGGTGTCAATGCGTGTGGGAATCATGTGAGGGACAAGCGGAATTGTCACAAGAGATTTGATGATATTAGGTCCAAATTGAAAAAGAAAATACAACACCAACGCGTGCATGCTACTGGCACTGGAGGTGGGCCGTCACCACAACGTCTCATATTAAGTCCATTGGAGGAGCTGCTTCGGGCAAAATTACTTCCCGTCGTCGTGGAAGGCTTACCTGGTGACCGTGATATAGGAATTTATCCCTCACAATTTCCACCAGGTGAGAAATATTACTGTACTAGGCGTGTCGTTGCTTACAGTTATTTTGCATATTTACACTGCTTTTTATACTGTCTTCACAATATAAGCATACCTGCATCTATATATGTATATGTCTGATTCTGTATATATATATATATCTCAAAATAGACATATATGTTGTAGTCCTACTAAAAGCAGTAACTAATATAGCACGTGCCATTGTGTGCTCATTTACATGTGAATTCCCAAAATGCATTGCTGCAGTGGAAGCAATTGATGGTGGGCGAAGATGGGGAACAACAGGGTAGTACACATGTGTAACACATGTTAATCAGAAATTATTACTAGCTACAGGTACAGAACATAAATATGTAGAATATTATTGTGTATTTTATTTAATTTACTCCGACAAACATGACATTACTGCCTATTTTAAGCATGCATCAAATATATTGCATGCAACGGCCTACAAACATCACTTGCACTAACACATCTATAGTTGTTTATGAAAAGGTCCATTTTTGCTTTAAGAAGAAGGGTATAGATGTGTAGCACTGCCGCAGTTTCCAGCTCCCAGTGAAACAGGAAAAATGATGAGGTAAGCTTTCAATTGAACAACAGGTCAGGTTTTATTGCAGGGTGGTGCAGCAAGGGAACAACGGAGCAACACTAACGCACCTACGCGTTTCGTGCACTAGGCACTTTATCAAGGTGACAAACATACACAATACTGCATAATTTATACTCACCTGAACTGTGCCTCGCGCTGCCGGGTGTGACGTCATCGTCCCGCGTCGCAACGGGTCGCGGTGACGCTGCGTGCACAGCCATTGGCTCGGCCAGTCAGGTGGTATACTTGACTTTTTTTGCCTGTCTTTTTTTTCACTTTTTTTTCCCTAAAACAAACTTTATTAGCAATACATGAACAACACTTAAATAAAAACAAATTAAAATCACATACAAAACAATATACTAGCAGTAGATCAACACAAGTATAACCAGTATATGTTTGAACCATAAAGGGGCACATATAAACAAGTGTAACTTTATGGAGGAATACTGAACAAAACATATACATAACGTGTTTGGTATATACTTGAGTGTGTGATGCTTGATAGTTCGTGAAGTGAATATGATCAGAAGTCAATCTGTACAGTGGATATAATTGATGGAAACAAATATCCTATAAAAGTGTACCATTATAGATATAATCTATAGAACACTAGTGACAATGTTAATAATATACTCCCTGTACAGATGACTGTTATGAAATAGAACCTGATCTCTTGTGTGGATAATAAAATACCATTCATATACTTGATCATATATCATATATGAATAACATATATCAATAACATATATCATGAGATATAATAAACTGCTTGCATTATAATTGCAAAAGCATGAACAAGGATTGGGAGAGCAAGTGATAGTTAAATTGAATTTAACGAATAATACCTTAAATTTCAAAGGGATCTCAAAAATCTACTAGACATAGGCTCTATGTTAAAAGTATTAAATGAAAATGATATTGATTACCTGTTTAACCCCATGCCCACCACGCCCGTGTTTCACCATCTCCCGAAGATTCATAAGACATTGGTGTCCCCTCCTGGGAGATCAGGTTCTATTTCATAACAGTCATCTGTACAGGGAGTATATTATTAACATTGTCACTAGTGTTCTATAGATTATATCTATAATGGTACACTTTTATAGGATATTTGTTTCCATCAATTATATCCACTGTACAGATTGACTTCTGATCATATTCACTTCACGAACTATCAAGCATCACACACTCAAGTATATACCAAACACGTTATGTATATGTTTTGTTCAGTATTCCTCCATAAAGTTACACTTGTTTATATGTGCCCCTTTATGGTTCAAACATATACTGGTTATACTTGTGTTGATCTACTGCTAGTATATTGTTTTGTATGTGATTTTAATTTGTTTTTATTTAAGTGTTGTTCATGTATTGCTAATAAAGTTTGTTTTAGGGAAAAAAAAGTGAAAAAAAAGACAGGCAAAAAAAGTCAAGTATACCACCTGACTGGCCGAGCCAATGGCTGTGCACGCAGCGTCACCGCGACCCGTTGCGACGCGGGACGATGACGTCACACCCGGCAGCGCGAGGCACAGTTCAGGTGAGTATAAATTATGCAGTATTGTGTATGTTTGTCACCTTGATAAAGTGCCTAGTGCACGAAACGCGTAGGTGCGTTAGTGTTGCTCCGTTGTCCCCTTGCTGCACCACCCTGCAATAAAACCTGACCTGTTGTTCAATTGAAAGCTTACCTCATCATTTTTCCTGTTTCACTGGGAGCTGGAAACTGCGGCAGTGCTACACATCTATACCCTTCTTCTTGCTGCATACCTACCTGGATGAACAGCACACCCTGGATATCGAGGAGTCCTGCTAGCACCAAGGTAAAGGGCCACAGTGCCCTCACATATATGTATATGGTTACCGGTGCCTGTTATTACGTCCTATTGGTTACTAGGAGGGGCCAACATGGGGTTTCTTTCTGTTTGGTCAAGTGGACCTCACTAGACTCCTAGCCCTTACCTGACAAATTGCCACATCATTTATGGACTTTCTCATGTTATCCAGTATTATTCACATATGTCATGGAGGAATTCTGACCGATTTTGATGCATCACAAACACACCTTTGTTCTATACGCATCTTACAGTGATTGCTCATTGGACTGTATTCCATTATATTGAGGTATGCACTCTGTATAGGTCATTATATCATTGGTTTTTGCAATAGTGGTGGTGCAAGCAATTTTCTTTCCCCCATTCTATGTTTGATAGAAGGGGAGTTACATGAATTTTTTCAACAATTAGTTATATGAACAAATATACAATATCATCTTCAGAAGTATATATCAATTGTAAGTTGTCTATTTTTTTTTCATTTTCTTAATTTTTTCTGTAACTATGGACATGGAAGAAAGTGAACATGCTGATCCTGAAGATCCCACCAATTATATGTCTGGGTATTTTGATAATACACAAAGGCTTAGAAAGGCTAAAAAGGTTTTTGAGAGCCAAACAATTCTGGATGTTGAAGATATAACAGATCTGGAAGATCACTTCAAGAAACTCAGTAAATTAATGACCAATGATACCAGAATCTGGTGGGACCTTGTCTCATTGGAAAACTACCTGCTTGTTAAGAGGATTCCAAGAGGCTTAAGAGTTAAAAAATCCCCGACATTTGGGTTTGTAAGCCCACAATTTGAAAATGATTGAAAAAGCATTCTAAATGACTGCTCATTCAAATTGATGGAACTAATTGTGAAACTAAAAACCAAAGAAAAATTGGTTCTTGAAAAAGAAATTAAGGACTTACAAACTTACCTGACCAAATTCTGTAGAATGGATGGCTTTAAAGAACTAGATAATAATTTGGAAAAAAGTATTAAAGATCTAGAAAAAAATATTATGGATAAAAAACAACAAAAGTTTGAAAGGGACAAGTTAGATTACGATCGGCATCAAGTGTACTCATGGGAAAGAACAACACCTAACAAACGTTTTAAAGATGCACGTCCCTATCACTCAACACCAGATGGTAAATCCAACCAGTCCAAAAAATCTATTCTTAAGCCAAGAGGTTATTCTAACACTGCATATAGTGGAGACTCAGACACAGCGGACAATGACAATATGGCACACACAGTTTCCTTTGTCACCACACATGAGGAAGATTATTCCCAATCAGATGTGGATGCCCCTAAAGAACAACGCCCCTTCTGGGAGAGGAAGTATAAAGAAAGAGATCCAGAACAAAGACCCCAACAAGGATATTCCTCTGAGTCCTCAAGACCCTCTGAGATGTCAAAAAACCCAAAAGGACGAGGCGGGGGACAAAAACAACAAAATCTAAAAGGAGCTCCAGCGAAGAGAAAGAAAAACTCTTAAATCAGGACTGTGGTGTGATAAATATCTCCAATGTAGTTCTCTCATACGACGAACTATCACTACTTAACAAGGGCTTAGGATATGTTCCGGACACTGATTTCAACCTATTCCACACTGTGATAGATTTGAATAAATTTATTAGGAAGTGTACCCTTAAAAAATTCTATCATGACAAAAATAATCAGGGTAATGAGAATATTAGTATAACATCTGATATAGAATGTATTTCTCCCACTGTAAGTAATGATATTAACATCAATTCTTTCAGGGAACAATGTCTGGTCCAGGACATGGATGAGATTCAGGGATTTCAAGACCCCGAATTTAACCCCGAGAATTTTCTAGGGAGTTATAAAACAGGTTTGAGGAGAAAATCAGTATTTTTTCCCGCATTTATTAAAGGTAAATTTATATCCACATTTGAGTCCCTAGTAGAAAGAGACCTACTGCACCGACACACTTTATTCGAGCAAATACCCAGTATGTACCTGGCAGATACCTGGAATGCGCCGCTCCTCACCTCTGACAAGCCCCGTTGCGTTTGCCTTCCCAGCCTGGGTTCATGCCTGGCTGACGGGCGGCTGATCTGTTAAATGTTAATGATTAGGACTTAATAGGCTGCAATGCTTCGCGTGTCTACCAGATGGCATAAATTCATGAATTGTAATGCAGTATATATATATATACTGTGCAGTATTGCAGCCAGCGGGAATAAAATGCTTCAATCCCTGCCTAGAAAATAACCCAATGCACTCGGGCAGAAAACAGTCACAAACCTCAATACACCCGGGTATACCCGAATTCGTGGGACTAGCCGAGCTCGAATAAAGTGTGTCGCCAGTGTAAGACTTCTACACAAAGGTTTCTCATTCACTACCAAACATAATGCCAAACAAGGTGATAATCTATCAATAAATGAAAGACAGGCATTAAAGGATTTACAGACCAACAAACAATTGGTTATTAAAAAAGCCGACAAAGGAGGGGCGGTGGTGGTGCAGCATAGGGATGACTATCTCAGGGAGGCCTTGCGCCAACTTGGAGATCGGACTTCCTATGCTGTACTACCCTCTGATCCCACCCTTAAATTTCAAAGGGATCTCAAAAATCTACTAGACATAGGCTCTATGTTAAAAGTATTAAATGAAAATGATATTGATTACCTGTTTAACCCCATGCCCACCACGCCCGTGTTTCACCATCTCCCGAAGATTCATAAGACATTGGTGTCCCCTCCTGGGAGACCAATTGTCTAGAGTATTGATTCTTTGGGAGATGGTGTCTCACGGTACCTGGATTATTTCCTACAGCCCCTTGTTCAACAATTGCCTTCATACATTCGTGACAGCAGTGATCTATTAACCACTCTAGACCAAATTGTATGGAACCATAATATGGTGTGGGTAACGTTAAACGTAACGTCATTGTATACCATCATTTCCCATGAACATGGCTTGACAGCAGCACGTCACTTTCTTAATCTCTCTGATTTAGCACCAGCACAAGTCACTTTCTTGTTAGATGCCATTCACTTTTTGCTCACTCACAATTTTTTTCTTTTTGATGGGGTTCATTATCTCCAGAGACGTGGAACGGCTATGGGCACGAGTTTTGCCCCCTCATACGCCAACCTCTTTATGGGGTGGTGGGAGTCGTTCCACGTCTTTGGAGATAGGAACAAATTTAGGGAGCACATTATATTTTTTAGACGCTACATAGATGATCTCCTGTTTATTTGGGAAGGAGACATCAATACACTTCGGGAGTTTATTTCTGCACTTAATGATAATGAGTTTAATCTCTCTTTCACTTTTTCTTATCACTATCATCATATTTATTATTTAGATTTATGTTTATATGTTGACACAGCACTGTCCATTCAAACTACATTATACCGTAAGCCAAATTCACGGAACACATTCTTAAGACCAAGTAGTTGTCACCCTCAAGCCACGTTCATGGGAATACCAAAAAGCCAATTCATAAGAACCCGCCGCAATTGTTCAAATGATGAAGATTTTAAAGTGAAAGCACAGGAATTATATGTTCGTTTTTTACAGAGAGGATATAAAAAACCAGACTTAGACAGACTGCTCGATGGGGTATGGAAGATGGACAGAAATAGTCTACTTAGACAATCAACAGTGAAAAGATCTAGAATCGATCTCAGTCCATCTTTCATAACACCATTCAGCAAACAAGCTCAATCCATTAAAGCTATCTTTAAAAAACATTGGAGCGTACTGTCGCTTGATCCTGTGCTGAAACCATACGTGTCGCTAGGCCCAAACATCATTTTCAAAAGGGCAAAAACAATAGCCAACACGATATCACCCAGCCTATTCACCACAGCAGATGAGAATAAATCTTCTCTACCTAAAGGAATGTTTACATGTACTAAATGTAAAGCATGTGTCTCCATGTGTCAGAGTAAAACATTTACATCTACAGTTACGAGAATGACATATAATGTCACAGGTTTCATCAATTGTAATTCCACACACATAGTATATTTACTGAAATGTGGCTGTGGACGTCAATACGTCGGGAGGACCACGAGAAAACTAAAGACCAGAGTCCTAGAACATCTCCGACTAATTAGGAACACAGATGTGAATCACCCTGTACCAAAACATTTCTCTAACTGTCCTTATGGTAGAGCCAATCTATGTACGGTTCAAGGTATTGAACATGTCCCTGCTTCCCCTAGAGGAGGAGATAGGGTTAAGATGTTAGACAGACGTGAATCCTACTGGATTTTCACTCTAAGAACCAGGGAACCTTTTGGCATGAACATTGATTGGGATATAAGTCATTTTTTATAATTTAACACATTGCCCTGTTTTGTCCACGTTGAATTGTATAGTATTATAATATCATTATTGTCATTTTTTTATACCTACAATCATTTTTTATACCTACAATTATTAATATATAAAAACACACCCCCATGTGGACAAATAGAGCATATTAATATATTTTATTCTTTCTGATATCAATTAGTATTATTCGTTAAATTCAATTTAACTATCACTTGCTCTCCCAATCCTTGTTCATGCTTTTGCAATTATAATGCAAGCAGTTTATTATATCTCATGATATATGTTATTGATATATGTTATTCATATATGATATATGATCAAGTATATGAATGGTATTTTATTATCCACACAAGAGATCAGGTTCTATTTCATAACAGTCATCTGTACAGGGAGTATATTATTAACATTGTCACTAGTGTTCTATAGATTATATCTATAATGGTACACTTTTATAGGATATTTGTTTCCATCAATTATATCCACTGTACAGATTGACTTCTGATCATATTCACTTCACGAACTATCAAGCATCACACACTCAAGTATATACCAAACACGTTATGTATATGTTTTGTTCAGTATTCCTCCATAAAGTTACACTTGTTTATATGTGCCCCTTTATGGTTCAAACATATACTGGTTATACTTGTGTTGATCTACTGCTAGTATATTGTTTTGTATGTGATTTTAATTTGTTTTTATTTAAGTGTTGTTCATGTATTGCTAATAAAGTTTGTTTTAGGGAAAAAAAAGTGAAAAAAAAGACAGGCAAAAAAAGTCAAGTATACCACCTGACTGGCCGAGCCAATGGCTGTGCACGCAGCGTCACCGCGACCCGTTGCGACGCGGGACGATGACGTCACACCCGGCAGCGCGAGGCACAGTTCAGGTGAGTATAAATTATGCAGTATTGTGTATGTTTGTCACCTTGATAAAGTGCCTAGTGCACGAAACGCGTAGGTGCGTTAGTGTTGCTCCGTTGTCCCCTTGCTGCACCACCCTGCAATAAAACCTGACCTGTTGTTCAATTGAAAGCTTACCTCATCATTTTTCCTGTTTCACTGGGAGCTGGAAACTGCGGCAGTGCTACACATCTATACCCTTCTTCTTGCTGCATACCTACCTGGATGAACAGCACGCCCTGGATATCGAGGAGTCCTGCTAGCACCAAGGTAAAGGGCCACAGTGCCCTCACATATATGTATATGGTTACCGGTGCCTGTTATTACGTCCTATTGGTTACTAGGAGGGGCCAACATGGGGTTTCTTTCTGTTTGGTCAAGTGGACCTCACTAGACTCCTAGCCCTTACCTGACAAATTGCCACATCATTTATGGACTTTCTCATGTTATCCAGTATTATTCACATATGTCATGGAGGAATTCTGACCGATTTTGATGCATCACAAACACACCTTTGTTCTATACCCATTTTTGCTTTAAGTCATATACAGACAGCATAATGAGGCACACGTATCATATTTTATGTCATTGTTTTCATAACTTAAAAACTGCACACGACTATTTAGCTCATCTACCATTGTGTTAAAGCAGCTGCAATTAATATCTCATCACAGCATACACTTCAACAGAGGGGGTGGGGTTCAGCACACACACTAATTACAGCCTCCTTTTAGGGTCAACTTAGTTCACACCATTTTCACCTGTTTCAAGTAATTGAAAGGTGTGGCTGATTAGGCTTTTTGGGGAAGTGAATACCGTTCTTACAACCTGACTAGCACAACTGAAGTTAATCACACTCATTTGAAAGCTTCACTTTAGCTACTAAATGCCCCAACAACTCATTACTTATCAAAGCGTACCTCACACATTAGTTCACTCATATCTATAGTTGAACTACTACTATCAACGACACATTATCACACACTGCATGTGTTGTCTTGTTGAGTCACAGCCACATTCAGGTGTGCCACATCTTATATTAATGTACCACACATATCCTCTACCAAAAACAACACTTTTTGCAATATGACCACCTTCATGATAACCATTGTGAATGGTCATCTCATGATAGTTATGTACATTATGATACTGATATCACTACACAACATATGATTTTTATGTTCAAATTGTATCTATTTATCCTCACGCATTACTGCAGAAACATAGTATGTTTTATGTTAGGGAACTCAAAAGTTCTAAGTACACAGGCATGTACATTGTTATTACAACTATTTATGTTCACTTTCACACACACATTTTGGGTTAAGGAACTGATGCTGTTACGTACTCATAAATACAGAACATACAATAACTGTTTGTTCAATATTTACACATGTAAATGTAAAACTTATGTTATTGTTATATATAGTTGCCCCTGAAGGACATGTGTCACCTGAGAGGGAACAAGTGTCTTCACCTGGGTCAGCCAGCTCAACACACCTAGAAGGTGAGTGTATCAGTTGGTGGCCATATAATATGTGCTCTTCTATATGTTATGTTGTCATGTTCATTAATTGTTTTGCACATGTTCTTTAAATACGATTACTTAGTGTATGTGAAAATGAAGTGTAAGGCAACATGTATTGTGTTAGTGATGTTAACTATCATGTAGGAGTTGTGAGTTTACAGCAAGTTTTCATTCACTCATATTTCATACTGAGTCCAAACATTATTCTTAAGTCAAGGTAGTTTTTAATGTGAGGTTATAAAACGTATGGAAACATGTTAGTTGTTTCTTTTGACACAGTAGAATTACATAGTAACACAGCAGAGATTAACATGCCATTTAATAATGTGTACATTTATTTGTAGAACATGATGAAGAGGATTATGATGATGATGATGATGATGCCGCCGCCGCCGCCGCCATAGACACACAAATACAAGCAAGTGACCATGAAGAGGTTCCAATTGAAACTGTTTTACCGCCAAAACGTCCAGCAAATACCACATATGATGCAATTGTAGCTTCTGAGGGAAAAATTGTGGAAGCAGAAAATCGTCGCCATTCTGACCTGATGACAGTGCTGGAAAGGATGATTGCACTGCAGGAAGAAACAGTTTCACAATTGGCACATCTCCACAGAGTCTTCATTGAAGTGCCTAAACAGTTGCAAAAAATCAACACCTCATTCGAAGCATTAGTTGTTCAGCAAACACAAGCTAATTACTGGAGAATGACTAATGTAATTCAACACCTCACAGGCAGGATCTGTTCATGCAGGTCAGTTTTCACGACATTCATCTGATATTCATTCACCAGGCCCAAATGTTACCGGTCAAGTAGCAGACATTGCTGTGCAGGTTCCTGATGACATCCTACCGCTGCCATCTGTACAAATTCAGCAGCAGACACCTACAAAGGAGGCGACAAAAACAAAACAAGACACACATGAAACAGACCAACCATCACTTGTGCAGTGTCTACCAACTTGCTCACATGTGTCAGTGGGCACAAGCCCTGTCCGTGAACAGTCACTACCCAAAAGCCCTGTAGGTGAGTCACTGCCCAAAAGCCCTGTAGGTGAATCGCTGCCCAAAAGCCCTGTAGGTGAATCGCTGCCCAAAAGCCCTGTAGGTGAATCACTACCCAAAAGCCCTGTAGGTGAGTCACTGCCCAAAAGCCCTGTAGGTGAATCACTGCCCAAAAGCCCTGTAGGTGAGTCACTGGCCACAAGCCCTGCCCGTGAAGTGCCAGAGGCCACTCAAAGTGGCTCTGTTGTGCCTAAAGTTGGTGGCAAAAGAAAAAGGAAAATTCAAGAGACAACAAGCAGGCCTGTTACTCGCTCGCAAAAGGAACAAAAAAAATAAATGTTATAATTCACAAAATATGTCTTTGGCCTTGTTTTGTTGACTTCAGATTATCTAATTACTATTGTATGTATGCTGAAGACTGTGTTGTTTCCAAACTTTCAAGTATGTTCTTGTACACGTGAAGTTTTGGAAATGTTAACACTCCTAATTAATGAATAGTGTTATAAATATTTATGTTTTAATCGTCTGTTCAGTAATGGTCCACCAGGAGCCAGTTGCTAAGTTTAGAGAAGCTGCCATTGACTTTGCAGCAAAACATTGCATTTGGGTGTGTTAATTGATGTAATCATTGCATGTGCATATTATTTTCATGCAATTATAAAAGCACCTATTTAACTGCAAACATCTTTCTTGTACGTGTACAGCAGGATTTTGTGTTAAATATTACTTACCTTTGGTGGCCATTGTAATGTTGTCCTTTAATCATTTATGTGTTCTTGTTTCAAGAACATCTCTGAATTTATACTAAAATATATGTAGTATGTATTGATATATGCACACACACACACACAGACACACACTGTGTGTGTGTGTGTGTGTGTATATATAGTACTATCTAAACTGGTATAGATGTATTTACAAAAAACATACACTTCATGCTTCCTTGTGAAAACACACTATTTTAATAATACAGGCCTAATGTTTGACAACTATACTAAGTGTGAGCCTCTAACATTATTGGGTGCAAACAAATGTTTATTACTTAATTCACTCATGTCTATCACCATTTAAATAGGTTTCATACAAGGCCTACTTACTGCCATCAATATGTTGTGTGTACTCCTGCAATATAAAAAAAAAAAAATTTTTTTTTATATATATATATATACATATATATATACATATACATATATATATATATATATATATATATATATACACACACACACACACACACACACACTATACATATAGTACAATATACACTTTATATATATATATATATATATATATATATATTTTTATGAGAGAGATATATTTATATATATATAGATACACACGTATTTAAACTCATGCAGACAGGTAGTTAACCAGAATTTCAAATACACACAGAAATGTATGTGGGAAAAAAACATTTCATTTTGCAGGTGTGTGTATTTACTGATATGGCTGTCTAAGCACTATTTTCACACAGTGCTCTTTGTTATTTTTCTAGAAAACTCAATGTTACTGAAATAAAAGTGTAGGAATGTTTTCACAAACGAGATAAAAAAATGATACATGTTTTTCCCACATTCGCCTATCACTAACCACTAAAGTTAAACCAATTAAAAGGACACATCCAATTGGCGTTTGAAATAAGGAGTAAAAGTAGTTACTTTTGTTGACCTTGAAAACGAAATACAGGAATTTGTTAGCCATTGAGCAGAATCATTTTGATGAGCAAAGAACACAGAACTGCACACATCTTTTGTGCTACTCTGACATGGCTGATGAATTCGTTAACCATATGAATCCCCTCTTAGGTTATAAGTACATGGTTTCAGAAGCAATTTTGAACAGTCGCGGACACAAAGCAAGCACACGCCAAATCTATGATTTGATTCGAGCTAAATATCCTTATTACCAAGACCGTAGGCATGCGCGGAATTTTAATTCCTCAATAAGATTCACTTTATCAACTAATGACTTTTTTGAACGTGTGCAGGATAAGCTAGAACACACCTATGGTTTCTGGAAGATTGCAAAGGAAAAGCATTTTACCCTGAAAGAGGGCACATATATTGTTGTGAAAGGCATATTTATTCCTAATGCCAATAGCAATGGATCCGCTACTACTGTTCCGTGTGAATCGATACCTGCTGCAATATATGCACCCTCCATTCCTGAAACCCACATTGTACAACAACAAAAGTACTATGATTATGTACCAAGCCTTTCAGCTGAAAATGCATTGGAATGGGAACCCGAAGAAATGAACCTACCTCCCGACCAATTGTTTGAAGAAAGCAGTGGCGATTCCTATGAGCGCTTCATGGAGGAGATGTGTGTCATACTGGATTCAGCGGGTGGGTCAAGCGTGGATGAAAATGCCTTGCATTTCTGGAGCGAGCAGTTGCAGCCAGACGAAGAGTTAATTCTAGAAGAATGGTAAATATAACAACCGTTATGCGTTGACTGTGCGTTTAAATGTTTTTTTTTTTTTTTTAACCACCATTTTCCCTTTCAATGCGTGGATACAGCGTAACATTGCAGACTGCATAACATGTAGCGATCACAAAGAAATTGTTGCCGAATACAATATAGTATAACCTGAAAGAGTAGTACACATTGCTGACGGAATAAATATACGTACTTTCCTATCCCTTTAACCATATTAGCAACATTTTAACATAACTCTAACACATACCTGTTTTGTTATCATGCAACATTTAAAAGCGGGTCCCCCACGTATGACGTGGGACCCTTGTCATGGCCCAAGGCGTCCTTAAAAAGGATTACGGATGTAAGTCCCGCCCCCAAGCGACGTGCGCGCCTCAAAGCCTATTGGCTGTCATGTTTTGTTATAGTAACGGTAACTGCAGTGTGTCATGTGTGCGGCTCAGTGTTTGTAGGCGTCAACTGGGCATTAGCCGAATGTTAATTGAGTGGGAGGAGTGTTAGCGTGCGTTTCACGCTGGTTTAACATGACGTCACACGTATTGCATTTGCGCATTGTGTTATCGGCCGTCCTTTCTGTCCAAACACGTCTGTTTAAAAAGAATACAGATGTACTCGTTTAGAACGAATGTAGTTTCGTATTCATTGTATTTGAAATAAAGATTTTATGTTTAATGGTATTTTCAAGATGTATTGAACGCACAACGTACGCTTTGTTTTGCGCATGCGCTAACAGTTAGTGCAGCCAAGCGTGAAGTGCGTGCGCACACTAAGATGTGCGCGCACATTTTTCAGTATACAGGCAACGTTCACATCATATACATAGTTATGCCTGCTACAAATTTAAAGAAACATTACATACTGATGTACACTTGTACTTCTAACATATAAGTGAGTGACGTGTGTATGTACACAATCATATAGAGCTGTGTAATGCGTTGTCACGGATACATATATAGTAAGGTGCCATATTTGACCATCATGTGTTTGCTGTATTTCAGAGATGTCGGGGAATATACAATCGGATCAATGTATGATTTCAGAAGAGTCTACCTTTATATGAGATGATTGTGAGGAGGAGCCACCGACTACTATACTACATATGGAACTAATTTTATATTGCTTGCAGCGCTTATTAACAAACAATTAAAAATGTGATACCCTTATGCCTATATTGCATAAGCACTTAATTAACATAATGATGTTGCAAAATAGTGCTTCATGAATTTTTATTGAGTGTTCTTTAATGACTGCTATCATTTTATGGCATGGTGTGTTTTATATATAACAACCATTCCCACTCTGCTAACACATTTGTGAATTCTATTGTGTAATGGAACGTATGACTGTCGAAACTATGTAACAATAATAATAATAATTATAATATGAGCATGTTCATGTATAGCGCTGCTAGTTGTACACAGCGCTTTACAGACACATTTTTCAGGCTGAGGTCCCTGGCCCGTGGAACTTACAATTTATTTTTTGCCGCCTGAGGCACAGGGAGATAAAGTGACTTGCCCAAGGTCACAAGGAGCCGACACCGGGAATTGAACCAGACTCCCCTGCTTCAAAATCTCAGTGCCAGTGTGTGTCTTTACTCACTGAGCCACTCCTTCTCCCAATGTAAAGGACACTTACAACCAACTAGCCATTTCTTGTTAAAAATCTCTTGTTACATGGGTATGTTGATAAAATGGTTTGGGACAGTAGCAAATAATGTTATTGGCCAGATGTTGTGGTCCCCTACAATGCATGATGTTCTGATTATGACATCAACATCATGTAATGAAGTACGTTTCTGTGTATATTTCATTAACCTAACTAACTATAGTTTACTGTGTTTATTAAAAGTTCTAAAAATACATTGTATAGTCAATATGATGATATAAGCTACCATAATAAAGCTGGTGTTATCATTTGTCGGTGTTATACATGGATCCTACACAAATTGATACAGACACAAACAGTTGTGTTACAAAGTGTGTCTATGCTAATGTGCACGTGATTGACGTTACAATTGTGAGAATACTTGATAATTAACATCATGATAATGATGAAGTGACGTGATTTATATTCCAAAAATATTACCAACATTGTCATATTGGTAAATTATAAATGCTAAATGACAGTAACATTAGCGACAAATTTGTCTTCTCTGTTAACAGTTTAACACTTGGTACATGTAGGACACATCCACACACGTGTGACTTATACATACACATGTCACAAATTTAAATTAATGTTGACTATTAATTCCTAGCATTACAAAACACCAACATTGCTAAATATAAGATGTAGTACGCATTGTTGTGATTGCAGGCATTCATGCATGGAGTTTTATGATCAGTCAATTTCATCCGTGATGAATGATCTCCCGTAAGTAAACAAATAAGTACAGTTATTCCCTTGTCTCCAAACACCTCTATATTACATTAATGGAATTTATAAGGAAACATACATAAAATGTGATGAAATGGGAGTAATCATTTTCTAATACAATGCACATGAAAGCTCAAGAGTAGCTAAATGCATATACATGATACAGAAAGTACATATATGTAACATTTGTGTTTAAACCAATATGTTGGGTTTTTACTACAAATAATTATAGGAAGATTGATGTAGGCACATCTTATGAGAGATGTCAGCAAATATACATACCATGATCAGTCATACTGGAGATATACCTATAATGCAAAGGAACAATATATAAATTGCAAACATTGACATGCCATCTTCAGTACCGTAAACAACACAGCAAAGTGTGTATTTGGTGTTAAATGTGCAACACCATGTATATTTCATGACATTCAAAATGTAAATCAGGCTGGTGTACACATCATATGGATGTACATGTTACACTGCACCAATAACATTGTATGTAAGCATACTAGAAGCATGAATGAGTATGGGCATAATATGTGTATTGTGTTAGCATAAGGAACAACACAATGCTAAAATATTAGTGCTTTGTTACCCCAGTTTTATTCACATACACACAACTAAAGTAAAATTGAAGAGGGATTATATAACCTGTGCAACAATAACATACCGGTGCCACATCCCTTTGTGCACACAGCAGAGAGAAGAAAGGTGTGCAACCCATATTCATCTGTGTCCTACCAGAAGGGTATATAAAAAAACATTATTGTTAAGATAACATAATGTAAGTATAAAAGTAGAACTTGGAACATATATGTTTTTACTTACAAGAAAAAAATGAATTGATGAGATTCTGGCGTGTCTGGCCACCACTGGCTGTTTGTTCATTTTCAGCAGCTACATGGGTGGGATGCTCGTCTACCACAGGCTCAGCTAGGTCTGACTGTACATTGTGCCTCAGTGCAACATTGTGCAAAATGCAACAGGCAAGGATAATATCAGACACTTTTTGAGGCTTGTATAGAAGAGCCCCACCAGTTCTGTCCAGACACCTAAATCTGGTCTTGAGTAGGCCAAATGTCCTCTCTATAACAGATCTTGTAGATATATGGGCTGCATTGTACCTGTCCTCTGCTTCAGTTTGAGGGTTTAGCACCGGAGTCAAGAGTCACGGCCTAATTCCGTATCCTGAGTCACCTATAATGAATGTAGCACACATAAGCTGACATTAGTGATCAAATTGTACAATGCCAACATTCCTAAATAAAAAAGTGTTTTGTGTTAGAACATGTAAATGTGTACTCACCCAGCAGCCAACCATGTTCAAAATGTCCCTCTTCGAACGCATGGAAGACTGAAGAGTTCCTCAGGATAGAGGAATCGTGACTGGAACCAGGGAATTTGGGTACCACATGCATTATCCTCATCGTGGCATCACATACCACCTGTACATTGAGTGAATGGTAGTGCTTACGATTGCGGTACACATGCTCACTCTGACTAGGTGCAATCAAAGCAACATGTGTGCAATCGATTGCACCCAGCACACATGGTATCCCTGCTATATTATAAAAGCCAGTCCTGACTTCCAGCCACTCTGTCGCCTCTGTAGGAAAATGAATATAATTCCTAGCGCGTCTATTGAGTGCATAGAGAAACTGGGTCAAGGCCCGCGAGAATGTAGATTGCGAGACCCCGCCCACTATGCCCACAGTTGTCTGGTATGACGCGGAAGCAAGATAATGTAATGAGCACAGCATTTTAACAAGCCCAGGGACTGCACGACCTCTGGCTGTGAAAAAATCTAAATCTCCCCTTACTCCTGATAAAGAGCTAAGATTGCTGCTGAACTCAAACGATAGCGACTTACAATCTCCTCCTCACTCATCCCATCTAACAGGGTTCTCTCCCTGTACAGACGCGGACGAGGCACAACTTGTCTCCTCTGTCTTCTCCTCTGATCTCCTGTCCCTCTTCCTGTCCCTCGGCCTGTCCCTCTCCCTGTCCCTGTCGTATCCGCGTGACTGTCCCTGTCACTGTCCCTCGGTGTGTCCCTCCCTTGCCCTATATGATTCTCTTCATCATCAAGCATGTCATAGAAAAGAATGTTCCTCCGTCTCCTAAACAATCTCAACATTTTGAAATGAGTAGCTGTGAATGATCAGGTAATGGGCGTCCTTTAAATAGGTATTTGATGATGTCAGGTGACATAGTAAAATGCAAGGTGTTACATTAACATAATAAAGTACTTCTGTGGCAAGCTGTGTGCAGTTCTTGTTATAAGTATTTGTTGTGTGTATTCTGCAGGGAATGATGATATTTGGCAATGATGTGACGTGAACCTTTGTAGAAACATTGCTTGCAAATAAATAGTTGCATGTGCAATGCATGTAACACTTGTGAACGCAACAGTCAGTCATGTAATTAGGCAAAAAGGCTGAGATTGACGTGGGAAAAGTTTTGTGTAACATGTGTAATTAGGCATGTTATTGTGACATGTTGACAACAATGAATAGTCGTGTGCATATGCATGCATTTGTGTAATGAGGATAGTTGCTATAGAATGAGTTTACAAGGTGTCCCAATGCTGAATTACTGTACATGTGTGTATAAGTTAGGTTGAAGTGCTTGTAATGCTACGGTTACAATGTAAACATGCAATGTGATTGAGCGTCCAATAAGTGACGTCATGAAAATAGGGAGGACCCAAAACTAGATGTAAACATGAGAATTTAGATGTACATGAACGTTTAAAGATGCGTGTCACATTACAAGCATTGTGTAATGTAAAGGAACATGAATATACGGTGTATGTGTGACATGTGTGTCATGTGTAACATCATGTAAATAATTGTTGCTCAGTTCAGTAAAATGTGTGATATGATGTGAGGTTCTCCTTTAAGAGTTGAGTATAGTATTTTCCCTTGGCACATCATCACATGATGAGTAATGTGACCCGCAAATGCTGCAAACATGTAAAAGTAGAATGTTATGCAAATAATACACGTCAGCTGTGACACAATGCAGGGAATGCCCCCACACTGTAATGCAAATGACGTTTGTATTGTGAGCAATGAAACGTAAACAGTACTATACTGTTATACGTCCCCGCTCCATTGACTCCATTGATGTACAGAAGATTTTTTTTTTCTAAGTGCCGTTCCGGCAGCCTTAGCGATCGTTCTCCCCTCCAAACTGCCAACTTTAGTTGGCGGGAGAAATTGGCCATAACATCTCAATTTCGTAGTGCCGATCAGGCCCGATAAGCTGTTTTTTTTTGTTGAATCCAGCCGATTTAAAAAAGTGGCAATCAGTGGCGAAAACAGGCTTATCGGCAGCCGACTGGCCATAACAAAATAATCGGCTCCGAAACCTGCCGAAATCAAGCACTTATCGGCGCTTACTGAATCTCAAACCCAATTTTGCCTATAAAATGGCGATAAATCCCTTATCAACGCTTACTGCATGAGGCCCATAGACTGGATCTGTATATATCATGTAAAGTTTTACCAATGATTACACCCCCTTCTTTCTATTGGTACAGTCCCAATTTGTTGTATATTTCTGCCCAATATCAAAATTCAGCTTTCTGCATAATGTTTGTCTATTGTCAACCTTTCTCCAGATTTGTGTACAGTGCTAGTTGCTAACAGGCATATCATATTTCCCTTCCAAACCTGTCTTTAATGTTGCTTTAAAACATACTTTTAAGTAAAACATGATTAAGCAACATTTTATCACTCCCTTTGCCAATTCTTCAGCTACAGTACGTATAATTGAGAGCAGGGTTTAAACATTTTGCAATCTCAGGCTTAAGAACCGAGGGAAAAATATGAAGAGATCTATGGAGCAGTGTCACTTGTATCACTGGATGTTGATCCAGGGATTAATCTGATTGCCGATTATTGGAGTCAGGAAGGAATTTATTTTTCGTTTATTAGATATCATTGGATGATATTTCACTGCGTTTTTTTGTTTGCCTTCCTCTGGATCAATACACTGTAAGTACGGATATAGGATACAGTATCTGTCGTCTAAATTTAGCATAAGTTAAACTTGATTGACGTACAGTATGTCTTTTTTCAACCTCATCTACTATGTAACTATGGGGTTTATGCAGAGAGGATAGAAATGGAAATCGCGCCATCTTCTGGCCAAAAAACTCGGCACAAAACCTTTTCCTCCCGAGAACATGGCGCGATTTATAAAATCCGCCAGAACAGTTTTCGGAAGTTTAAAATTCGCCAAACACGTGGCGAGAACCTGTAACTCGCCATGTTGATATAGCGTGGAATTCCAGTAGGACCGAAGCGCTTGAACGCGCCATTATGTGGCATACTATGGCGAGTTTCAGGTCTCCACCAAAAGCTGGCAATTTGCTGATTTTTGCCGCCGTTACAAAACTTCTATGAAAGGAGGTAATGCAGGTTCCTGCATACGGCCATTATTTACGGCAATTCAGTGGCTATTTTATTGCCGTTTTCCCTGTAACTCGCGTTGCTCTCTGCATAAGCCCCAATGTATATTAAAACAAATCATTCACTCCATTTTAGCAGAAAATGTCTCCTCTTAGTATTTGTTCCTACCCATGCTTCTGGCAAGCAACGGACAGAGAAAAATTCAGTATACAATATTAAATCATATGATACCATCTTCCCAAGCAAGAGTAAGATGTCTTTATAGCCTATTGAATATGGGTTATAGTGAGGAATGTTTTAGAGGTTCTGCAATTAACCTTAGTTTTTATGGGTGAAATAGCAACAAGCGACTATGAGCTATTGAGTAGAATGCTGGTGTCATGACCCTTCCTCCCTGTTCTGCTTTGACAACTAACTCAAGCTTGCTACTGGTTACATTTTTTTTTTACTATAAAGCCCTGATGTCTTTTCATTAACTTTTTAAAAAATTCTTATTGTAGAATCTTTTAAGTGAAAAGGTGGAGCAGATGATGGAATGGAGTTCCCGGCGCTCAGTCATCCGTATGAATGGAGACAAATTCAGGAGATTTGTGAAGGCACCACCCCGTAATTACTCAGTGATAGTGATGTTCACTGCTCTTCAGCCACAGAGACAATGTTCTGTATGCAGGTAAGAATTTTAAGAATATGTTCTGTCTTTAATATTGTAGTCCCACCCAAGTCTAACATGAACCGATAACAATCACATGCTGACGCAGCAATTACCATTTAAAAAAAAATATTTTTCTTTTTAATATTCTCCAAACAGTGGAAAGGATAGGTATAAGTGGCACACCACTGTTAATAAGAATGAGTGAAAAATTATTCACTTTTGGTGCTCACCTTCTGCTGATCCTGGAGTCTCAAAGCTGGATCCATGAAATGGTCGTAAACAAGGATTAGAAGGAGCAAACAAAAGACTGAAGTGGAGTAAACAACTTCTAATTGAATTCAATTAATCAGAGCCAGTGAACATGACTGTTTGGTCTGAGGAAAGGACAACTGGTCCTGAAACGTTACCGTGTTCACTGGCTCTGATTAATTGAATTCAATTAGAAGTTTTTTACTCTACTTCAGTCTTTTGTGTGCTCCTTCTAATACTTGTAAACTATTCTCCAAACAGTGGTGGCCTCCAGAGCCAACACATAGTGCAACCCAACCTTCGGCGATCCCGGGTATCAGAGATATTAGATTAGGTTAGTCGGTTTCTGACACCAAAGAATATGGCCATGGGGTCACCAATAGAAAGCTAGAACATAATCTCTTTAAGAGGCTATTTTTTTTTTTCCACCAGGCAAATATTCTTGTTCGGTGGAAAAACTATAAATATTTCAGGATTCGGGAAGTGATAGGTACTCGGAAGATAGTGGGGTGGCCAGTTGGTTGTGGTCTATCCCTTGGTTTAGGTAATGTACAGTAGAAGAAAAAATGACCTCCCCACTCACCAATAAAAACACAAACCAAATGAATAGTATGGAGCACTACTTTAAAGCGTAACATCTATAGGGACTGATACATTCAAAGTGACTTTTTGTCATTTATTGCCATATTCTTTCAACACCTCATTAAGATGCTACACTTTAAAACGTGTTTTTTTTGGCAGCCATCAGCTCTTTGAAATTCAGCCAGATCTTTACTGGTTTCCCAAATGCCATGTTATCATGTTTAAGATTAAAAACAATACTACAATATATGTATTTGTGATCCAAATTATATTTATATTCTTTTGGTCAAAATTTCCAGTGTAAATTGACACATACAGTACTGTAGTTGTATTTATTACAAAACTAATTTTATGTTTTAGAAAAGTGACAAATGAATACTAATATTTCATGTATTCTTCACAATATTCTTATTTTAGGATATAGAGAGTATGAGCACCAGTGTATATGAAAATCATATCATGAAATTATGGAGCCTCCCACTGGGAATTAGCACTGCTTAATTATTGAATGTCTCAATATCCTAAAATTGCTGGGAACCCACATTCTCATACTGTACAAACCCTGTGTTCTTATATTTGTTAGTGACGGATGAGTTTTGGTTCAAGTTTGCTGTGCTTCGTGGAGTAAATCCCATGCACTTAACAATTTAAGAAAGTGGCATACTGTGCATACAGTACTGTATGCGTTCAGTGTGTGAATGTCTGACGAATGCCTTGCTTACCTACAGTACATTATGCAGTAACAGGTATGAAAATCTATAAAAGATGGTAATATACACTTAGATCTGTTAAAAGGCTTTTGTTTCAACATGAAACACAAGTGGCAATAATCTGCATACTATATTATTTATTTATAAAAAAATATTCCAGGAAGTTATACATTGAGAGTTACCTCTCGTTTTCAAGTATGTCCTGGGCATAGAGTTATGATGACAAATACATGGTTACAAATACTGTACATAGTTACATTAAGTGAACAGGGTTATACATTATATACAAGACATTGCATGCACAGTTAAAGATAATATATGTAATAGGTGTATGTAACAGTTACAGGACAGATTAAAATGTGAGACAGCATTAGTTTTGAAAGAATGTATGTGTAAGTATATGCAAAAGAACCTGAAAATACAATGTAAAACATTGAATACTCTGTTGTTCACAGTTTATTGTTGGAAGAGCCTTCAATAAGTTGTAGGCAACACTAACATTGAAGGAAAAATACCCATGAGGGGCACATTTTATGTAACTTGAACAATCACAGGTGACTGCTTTAGTCATGTTAAAATAATTTCTTTCATTTACTATGTTTGTGAAGTTATTAACTGCATAATATATTGGAACATTAGGTATTTACTTGTGGCTAAATCAATATGTGTAGCCATGCGAAGGAAGAAGGAATAATTATTATTGATGTTAGTTTTTGTACAAGAAAAACCCACAGACAATACAATTTAGTAAATTATTTTAGTTTTGTTCATATTAAAGAAACAGGCACTGCTGGATTTACAGTATCAGTAGCACTTATTATAACTATAACTATGGTAGCATGTATTGTATAATATGTATTGTTTAACCTTTTGCTTTCATTTATGGAAAAGATTGCAGCGTGAGACAAAGCAGATTGCAATTAAGATAAATAGCCATGATATTAGCAAACAATTATTACGACACTCACATTTTTGTGCAGTCACATATATTCAGTACCAATCAAACTATTAAAGTGCAATAATCCTTTGCTGGTAGCAAAAGAATAATCATGTTAACACTGAGATAGACTACTATGTTTTATATTGCATAGGAACTTGTTAAAATACCAAAGATATATGGGACAATTCTATATACGCTGAATCGGCCATGCGGGCCGATTTCAACCAAAAATACCCTTCGACTTTAATGGGGATTTTCAGGTGACAAAGACCAAAATAGTCACTTAAGCATATACGAACCATAGTGTAAGATAGCAGCACAGGTATTGCTTTAAATGTATTGATTTCATGTTTGGATTTCTACCATGCAACATCGAAACAATACAGCACAGGTAATAACTAGAGCAGTACAAAACAATATTAATATTTTGTTGATATCTCACACAGTGAGCTTTCATGTAACAGGTTTTGCAGACTTCTCCCTCGTTCTTATTGATTGTACAGTAATTCTACATAAATCTACTAGTATTGTATTACTGCCCTCTACGGGATAACTGTAAGCATTGCTCCTGGCTCAAATTGAATAGATAATTTTGTCTAGATTTTCTTATATAAAACTCTAACCCCCATATTTAATGTAATGAGAAGCAGGATAACATAATTAATAATGTATTAGCTGCCATTATGTGGAATAATAGGTATTGTATCAATGTGCATTGCCAAGATTTTCCCATATTAAATAGGTCTCTAAAATATGCCTATATCAAGCATATCCTTTGACCTTAGCATATAGTGTAAGACACTGTTTTTGTGCTTATGTGTACTGCAGATGTTTTTTTTTTGGCTCTTTCAGTAAATAAGATGAAAACAAAAGGTGTTCTTTAAATGGTAAATGCGGTTTTATTATTTCATTTTCTTTTTCATCTATTTGAGTTTTAAAAGCAAGTACTTTTCCGTTTTTTGGTGAACTCGGAAACATTTGTGCTATGGTTCTTACACAAAACATGTACCTCCACGCTGATTTGATTAGGGAGGTTTGTGAGCCCTTTGAATTACTACTTACACCAGGGGTGGGTAACTCCAGTGCTCTAAGGCCACCAACAGGGCAGGTTTTCAGGATATCCCTGCTTCAGCACAGGTGGCTCAATCAGTGTCCCAGTCACAATAATTGAGCCAATGATTGAGCCACTTGTGCTGAAGCAGGGATATCCTGAAAACCTGACCTGTTGGTGACCCTTGAGGACTGGAGTTGCCCACCCCTGACTTAGGCCTCGGGCATGAGCGCTGACCCGTGCTGAGGTGCGCTCTCGCTTACCAGTGAGCCCCTGCAGCCGCAATGAGAGCGGCTTTAGCAGGGGCTCGCACACGCTTCCGCAAGCGTGCGGAAGCGTAGGTTTTATGAAAATTTTGGATTCAAGCGCTCACGGGAGCGCAGGGCCAGTCACGAGTGCGGTTCGCCCAATGAGGGCGAACCAGCTCCGTGACGTCACTGGTCCACCCCCCGACACACCCCCGGACGGCGCGGTAACCAAGGCCAGGGAAAGCACCCGCTTTCCCTCAGCCTCAGCGCGCCTCCGCACGGCTGCTGCAACCCTGGACGCAGCCTAACACAGTCAGACAATGTTGTGATATCTTCAGCTGCAAATGGGAAGAATCTGATTGACCATGCAGTTAGCACTAAGTTGAACTGAGAACTAGCTCACACACAGCAGTGTTGGACATTCTTACAAATTACCCACAGAGAATTTTTTTTTATATACTTGTAGCCAGGTCCCCTGCGGTATTAGCTTCTCCCCTGTAATATGCGAGCCGAGTAGCACTAAGGGTTGCGGCCGGTATCGCGTTGTGGTGGTTCCGCCACTTCGCGGAGCAGGGCGCCGCCATTGTTAGGGGCGTTGCGCATGCGCGAGAAGCAGGAGCACTCCAGGACTACAGGGAGCTCGCGTCTGCACAGTTAAGGTCCAGAAAGCCCGCGAAGGACTAGCCAATAGGGAAGGAGGATCTCTGTTGGCAACCGGAGATATATTTCGCGCGCAGGAACTACGTAGTCAGTCAGGGACTGGAGCGGCAAGGGGTAAGAGGTAGGGTGCTGGAGTCCGTGACTCCGAGCACTAGGCCAGTACTCCCCTAGGCCCCAGACAGCCCTGAGCCACGTTAGCGGAGTGTGATAGGGACCGGCCCTAGGTTAGGGACCTGCCCCTTATCTATAAGCCAGTGAGGAATCCAGCGGACGCTGCGCTTTCCGCCGAGAGGTTTGGGCCTATGCTTGGTCTTACAGGGATCTCTAGATTATAAGTGCGGAGGCTCAGTGCGGAGTGACTACAGCCTGTGGACATCAACCGGGTTGTCATTAAAGTACAGACAACGGAAGAAGCGGTGATATTATCCACGCTGGAATTCACCTCACCTTTGGAGGACATCCAGCGATCCCATTGCGGTATAGCAGCACCCGCGGCTGGAGCCCGGGCAGGTAACACCACAACACACGTGCACCAACCAGGCCTATCATTTGACATAGTGGCTGCGCAGTCACACACAAATACATATACGCTGGTCTACGAATTAGGAGTGCAAGACGTTGGGTGGGACTCATTGGACTTGAGGGTGGGATTATTGTGTTGGGACGGTAGCGTCCACCGAGACGCATAAAGTGTGGACACCCGCCGTGGTGTCCGTTATAGCTAACCTTGAGGAAACGTTGAGTTGGGTTACCTTTAGAGAGGGACACCTGTTACTACATATTTGACTTATATGTTTAGTGATCAGTAAAGAAGTATTCGTTCTTATACATTTAGTTGTATGTGGTTATTGGGTATTGTCCTGCGAGGAACCACTCCCCCTCTGGCGGGAGCCGTCGCAGGTGGAGGCGCTGCATCATATGCTAATATTGTGCCCCAGGTTTCCCCGTGGCGGAAGCTCAGTCCTCCTATGAGCCAACAGGTTACGCACCACACTGAGTAACATTATATGTTCCTGCACCCACACAGTATAAATCTGCGATTGGGGGGGGGGGAAACCCGTTACATTTGGAGGCGCTGCTGAGAGACTTAGACCTGGGGTGCCCTATTCAACAAACATTCTAGAATGTCTCCCGTATTCCCGTGCCTGTCACGCTCAGAAGTATATGAGTGGGCTACGAGGCTGGAAGTGCCACCGGCACACACTCTGGCGGTGTGCGGCGTCCCTATAGACATCCCGTCTATGGCCATCCGAGTGGCTCTGTGCCAGCATTCTCATCTCCGGGGTAAAAACGCCTTAGCCTTGGTGGATCAATGCACAGAGACCAAAGGGCACTATTCAGTATTAGTGGACATTGGGTACGATGTAAATGAAGAACAAGGACCATCTAGTGTATGGTTTGACGGCCCGGCCGAGTCGAGCTGTGCGGTAGTATACCCAGCGCGGCCTATCAAGTCAGAACCTGACAGCTCTCACACGAACTTAGAGGAGGCGGATATGTGCACCTCGTCTTCTACCCCTGAGAGTTATTGCGAGTCTATAGTAGGCACAGCTGCCGACCACAGCCCGCCGCTCAGTATTGCCCCGGTCCCGACTAGCGGAAGAAATGAGATTCAAATGTTAGCTCAAAGTCTTGCCGAGTTGGGAGGAGCCAGGGCTGACGCATCAATGCAACAACAATATCGTAAATTGAAGACCTTTTCAGGCACTAAACCGACTCCAACGGGCGAAGAGGCATTCGACTCCTGGATAGAGTATACCTCACAGGTGGTGGAGGAGTGGACATGTCCTGAGCTAGTCAAACGCCAACGCATAATGGAGTGTCTACGGACCCCCGCTTCCATCACTATATGGCTGGCTAAAGATCAACATGCAGACATCACTGCTCAGAAAATGTTGGAGACACTCGAGCGTGCCTACGGGCGGACCGAGGATGAAGGCCAACTGATGCTGAGGTACCTCAATCTTCGCCAGAAACCGGGGGAGGAGCTGTCTGTCTATCTCCACCGAATTAGGCAAGTCCTATGGGATATGCGGAAACGAGACCAGATCAAGTCCACTCAGGTGGACGAGTATTGTTGGAATCAATTCCAGAAAGGAGCCCTGCCCGACAACCCTATCGCCCTCCTGGTCAAATGCTCCCTGATGCGAAACGAACCCCCTAGCTGGGAAGATCTAGTAGATGAGATCAACAAGCATGAGGCATATGGCCGGTTGCATCCTCCCGCCAAGAGTAAGGAGTCCACCCCCAGTGACCCGCCTAAAGCCACTGGGGCTAAAGCCAAGAATCCCGCGACTCCGGAAGAGGAAGTCGCCCCTAAGGGTGCGGTCCCCAAAGCTAGGCCGAATCGAAATTCCCCGCCCCCGTACCGTGGCCATCCGGAATCAAGGGACCGCCTTTGCTACACCTGCGGTAAGAAGGGCCATCTCACTCGGGCTTGCCCAGAACGGGAAGAGCTCCCCGAGGACAAAACTTCCACTCGACCAAACCCAGCTCGGACGATGGTATGCCAAGCATGAGCCGCCGAACCTGACGGGGAAACCCCTCAAGGGAACCCCCCAGCCCCGGCCGATACCGAGGCCCAGACGGACCCCTCCAACCGAGGGCCGTACAGCCAAGTAGGCCCTGCAGCAATTGAACCCGTCTTAGTAGAAGGGATCTACGCATCGGCCCTACTGGATACAGGGTCGCAAGTTACCATCATATATTATCCGTTCTACGAACAGCACCTCCGGCACTGTACCCTGCGTACGGCTGAGCACGTGACCGTACGAGGGATAAGCAATGAAGACTACCCTATCACTGGAATTGTACAGGTGCAGATGGAAATACTCCAACTGAACACCGGGAAACAACACCCCATGCAGTTAGCGGCCTTGGTATGCCCAGAACCCCAAGGCCAATGCAAGTACCCGATCATTCTAGGCACTAACGCGGATATAGTACAAGCAGTGTTCCGGCAGTACCTAAAAGAGACTAACGAATTACCCCTAGCCACCGCTCTTCTAGACCCAGTTCTACGAGACGAGTGCCAACGGATTTATGCCCTGGAATGACATGGGGATTTATACAATCGCCAGGCTGGACTGACGACCATATTACCGGGGGGAGTGTGGAGACTGCCCGTCTGGTGTTGCTACCCGGACCGGGATGGGGAGGATCAGCTTTTCTCTCTGGAAAATACCCCGGAAGAAGAAGTCCAGAGAGGGTATAAGATACTACCGGAGGTGAGGGAATGGACCACTAAGATCCCCCGCCGAACCCACGTGTATGTACAGAATATCTCCCCCTTTCCGATGGAGTTGGATGTCGGACAGAAGTTGGGAAGCATATATCCGGTCAGCGAGTTGGATGTCGGACAGAAGTTGGGAAGCATATATCCGGTCAGCCCTGTCATGGACACACCAGAGGTAAAGGCGGCGGCCGCGGGTGAGCGGTCCATTGAAATGAATTTCAATTTCGGTGAGTCGACACTATCTACCCAGTGGAAAGAACGACTGGTCGCGCAGCTGACTCAACGACGACATGTGTTCTCCACGAGTGACATGGATGTGGGGTGTAGTCGCAGTGCCCAACATACCATCCGATTGAGTGATACCACCCGTTCCGCGAATGGTCACGTCGCCTCGCCCCACGAGATATAGACGACGTGAGGAACGTTCTCCACGATATGGAAAACTCCGGGATCTTGATAGAGTCGTGGGGCCCATACGCGTCCCCCATCGTGGTGGTGCGTAAAAAGAACGGAGTCGTACGACTGTGTATTGATTATCGGACATTGAACAACCACACGATACCGGATCAGTACACCCTCCCGCGCATCGAAGAAATACTGAACGCGCTTAATGGAAGTCAGTGGTTCAGTGTGCTCGATCTCCGATCCGGGTACTATCAGGTACCTATGAGCACGGAGGATCAAGAAAAAACAGCTTTCGTCTGCCCCTTGGGATTCTATCAATTCACCCGTATGCCCCAAGGTATATGTGGGGTGCCGGCCACGTTCCAGAGGTTGATGGAAAAGACTATCGGGGACATGATTCCATGGGAATGTCTGGTATACCTAGATGACATTATCGTCTTCGGGAGAACTTTAGAGGAACACGAAGAGCAGTTATTTAAGGTAATCGACCGTCTGGGGAACGAAGGGTTGAAATTATCCCTAGACAAATGCCGTTTTTGCCACACATCGGTGACCTACGTGGGACACATAGTGTCCGTCAAGGGGATCGCCACTGACCCTGCCAAGGTAGAGGCTTTAGTAAACTGGCCTCGCCCGAGAACGTCACAGAGTTGCGGTCCTTCCTGGGATTCTGTGGGTATTACCGCCGCTTTGTGGAAGGATACTCGAGCAAGGCTAAGCCCCTGAACAACCTGTTGAAAATATACCCTTCAGAGACCGGGAAGAAGGCTGTATCGTCTAGCCAACGTTCGGTGACAAATGGACATCGGAGTGTGAGCAAGCCTTCCTGAAACTGAAGGGATGTCTGACTGAGGCGCCCGTGCTTGCATATGCGGACCCCGAGCAGCCATACGTCCTGCATGTGGATGCCAGTCTAAATGGACTAGGCGCCGTCCTGCACCAGAAGCACCCTGAGGGCCTGCGGCCTGTGGCTTACATCAGTCGCAGCTTGACACCCAGCGAACAGAGATACCCCGTCCACAAGTTAGAATTCCTGGCTCTCAAGTGGGCTATTACTGAGAAACTACACGATTACCTGTACGGGATTGCTTTCGAAGTAACAATCCCCTTACTTATGTCAATACCTCGGCCAAACTGGACGCTGCCGGACACCGCTGGTTGGCCGCCCTGAACAGTTACAACTTCTCCATGAAGTACAAGCCAGGACCCCTGAATGTCGGAGCGGACGCCCTCACCCGAAGACCCGGGCTAAGTGCTATCCCAGATGACGAGGAATGGGAAGAACTGCCTGGGCCCGCCGTGTGAGCTATGTGTAGCATGGCCGCTATCATCGACGACCAAGTGGCGTTCTCAGAATTAAGAGTGGTCTATTCATTGGGATGTCGGTCGCAGGCTGTCCCAGAAGCTTACTGTGATCCCAAAGGGATGAATATCAGGCCTGATAAAGTACTACGGTGGAAGGACCTAGTAGATTACCAAGTGCGAGACCCTATCATTGGTATCATCTTGAGAGCCGTAATAAAGGAGAACCCGGCCCTGCTTAAGTGTGCACCCAAAAACTTGGTGGCCCTACTCATGCGGGAGTGGGACCATTTCGAAATAGACAATTGCTTACTCTACCGGGTGGTCCAGTATCACAACCACCCGGATAGAAGACAACTAGTCCTCCCTAAGAACCTACAATTTCTGGTGCTGAAGGCTCTACATGATGATCATGGACACCTTGGTACCGATAAAACCTTTGGGCTGGTCCAAGATCATTTTTTTGGGCCTAAAATGTGAGAGGCCGTTGAGCGTCATTGTCGCCGATGTACCCGGTGCATACAGAGAAAAACCCTGCCTACCCGAGCGGCCCCCATGGGTCATCTGCAGAGTTCGGGCCCCATGGACCTCGTGTGTATGGACTTCCTGTGTATTGAACCAGATAGCCGGGGGATATGCAACGTGCTGGTTATCACAGACCACTACACGCGTTATGCTCAAAATACTTTGTACATTACGGCCTTCCCAACCGCCTCCAATCTGACCAAGGGCGGGACTTCGAGAGTACCTTGATCAGGGTATTGCTACGAATGCTGATAATAAGAAGCGATACGACCATAAAGTCCGATATCGGGAACTTTGGCCAGGAGATGCTGTGTTGCTTCGGAACTTAGGCGTCCCAGGAAAACATAAGCTGGCCGACCGTTGGAGAGATGGAGTGTATGAGATAGAATCCCAAATGCCTGGCCTCCCGGTCTATCGTATCAAAGACACTAACATAACTAAAGGTATGGCACCGCAATCATCTTCTTCCCATTCCTCAAGTGGAAGATGATGAGATTGAGATATTGGCCACACCGCTCAACGGTGAGCCCGATTTACCAGAGCAGGGTCAAGAGACTGTCCATAATGAGACCCCCTCTGACACTACTGAAGACCCATTGGAGGGACCCTCTCAAAGGGACCACTCCACAGAAGGGGCATCTCCCGGAGGAGCTACGGGTAAAGGGCCCTGTAGGCCAACGCCTACTAAGGTGGCACCAACAGGCCAGCCTTTGGATCCACAGAGCCCGAGCTTTGTTCCTAACAGAGACTATTCAGAGACATTTCTCCCCTCAAGGGAAGAGGCTGAGCCTCAGGACTGTGCTTATTACTCCCCCGAGGGAGTTGCTGAAGAACAGCTCAGACGGAGCCAAAGAAACAGGTACCCTCCAACGCGGGTAGCCTATGATCAGATGGGGGCACCCCATTATGAGACTCAGCAGTGTTCTCGGAGCAAGATCCAATCTGTGATTGTAATGCTCACGGAGTTGTGTAACATTGTATAGAGTCATGCATGTGCTAAGTTATGTCTCCAATGCATTTTTCATTATATAAATGCTGTATATAGTTATGATATTGGTGTCCCAAGCGAGGACGTTGGGGATTTTACCGGGGGGAGGATGTAGCCAGGTCCCCTGCGTTATTACCTTCTGCCCTGTAATATGCGAGCCGAGTAGCACTAAGGGTTGCGGCCGGTATCGCGTTGTGGTGGTTCCGCCGGTTCGCGGAGCAGGGCGCCGCCATTGTTAGGGGCGTTGCTCATGCGCGAGAAGCAGGAGCACTCCAGGACTACAGGGAGCTCGCGTCTGCGCAGTTAAGGTCCAGAAAGCCCGCGAAGGACTAGCCAATAGGGAAGGAGGATCTCTGTTGGCAACCGGAGATATATTTTGCGCGCAGGAACTACGTAGTCAGTCGGGGACTGGAGCGGCAAGGGGTAAGAGGTAGGGTGCTGGAGTCCGTGACTCCGAGCACTAGGCCAGTACTCCCCTAGGCCCCAGATAGCCCTAAGCCACACTAGCGGAGTGTGATAGGGACCGGCCCTCTTGGTCTTACAGGGATCTCTAGACTATAAGTGCGGAGACTCAGTGCGGAGTGACTACAGCCTGTGGACATCAACCGGGTTGTCATTAAAGTACAGACGACGGAAGAAGCGGTGATATTATCCACGCTGGAATTCACCTCACCTTTGGAGGACATCCAGCGATCCCATTGCGGTATAGCAGCACCCGCGGCTGGAGCCTGGGAAGGTAACACCACAACACACGTGCACCAACCAGGCCTATCATTTGACATTGTGGCTGCGCAGTCACACACAAATACATATACGCTGGTCTACGAATTGGTAGTGCAAGACGTTGGGTGGGACTCATTGGACTTGAGGGTGGGATTATTGTGTTGGGACGGTAGCGTCCGCCGAGACGCATAAAGTGTGGACACCCGCCGTGGTGTCCGTTATAGCTAACCTTGAGGAAACATTGAGTTGGGTTACCTTTAGAGAGGGACACCTGTTACTACATATTTGACTTATATGTTTAGTGATCAGTAAAGAAGTATTCGTTCTTATACATTTAGTTGTATGTGGTTATTGGGTATTGTCCTGCGAGGAACCACTCCCCCTCTGGCGGGAGCCGTCGCAGGTGGAGGCGCTGCATCATTGTAAGGTATATGCTAATATTGTGCCCCAGGTTTCCCCGTGGCGGAAGCTCAGTCCTCCTATGAGCCAACAGGTTACGCACCACACTGAGTAACATTATATGTTCCTGCACCCACACAGTATAAATCTGCGATTGGGGGGGGGGGGAAACCCGTTACATACTTTTTCATGAAAATGTTGTAATAAGTATTATTGCAAACATTTGATGATTGCCACAATACAGTGTACATCGTGTAGGTTGCTAAAAGAAAGGGTATTTGCGAAAGATTATATATGAGAGAGAGCAATTACCTAATGAATAATTTCATGAGATGTATCAAATTGTACAGTTTCTCTGTGTAAATAGATGTAGCAGGAGTCATTGTTCCCTTCTTGTTGGATATGTGGGAATCTTTTGTGATATTGTGCAAAAACACTGCAGTTGACTCCAATGGAAACTCAGAGGCAACAGGATATGTTGTTCTCTTCCTGAAGTTTTGGTAGCTGCATTGGTCCAGGGAAAATGCAGATTTGTTATAGACTGTGGTATCTGGACTGCGGCAGGAGGCAGAAAAGGGTTAAGCAAGGCATAGCTGGTAGAAGCACACAGCACATGTGTAACACAGTGTCAGGACTAATGAGCCAGGCTGTAGGTTTCAAAAGCAGATAGGAAGAGGGAGGGGGGGTGCCCTCTCTAATCTGGGACAAAACTGGCTGCAGGAAGCAGGTCTGCACAAGGATTTTATAATAAACTAGCTGATATACCCGGCGTTGCCCGGGATGTAAATACGTAATAGGTAGTATTATTTATAAATCGTGGAACAATAGGTGACTATTTGTTGTAAAGGTTGGATAATAATGTTGAAAAGAAAGATGGAATAAAATGTAATACGATGTTGTTGTTTAAAAATGGTTTATTGTAAAGGACACCACAGTACAATGTATATTTTGGTGACATAAGAGATGTAAAAATGTGATGAATGTGTCCTGCTAGGGTGTGAGGCGGCGGGTTGTGCGTGGGTTGTGAGTGCTGTCTGTGAGTGGGGGTCCTGCTAGGGTGTGAGGCGGCGGGGTGGCAAGTGGGTTGTGAGTGCTGTCTGTGAGTAGGGGTCCTGCCAGGGTGTGAGGTGGCGGGTGGCGCGTGGGTTGTGAGGGCTGTCTGTGAGTGGGGGTCCTGCTAGGGTGTGAGGCGGCAGATGGCGCGTGGGTTGTGAGTGCTGTCTGTGAGTGGGGGTCCTGCTAGGTTGTGAGGCGGTGGGTCAGTGATGTCGGTGCATATGGGCGGGAGGCAGCAGGTGTGTGGCGGGTGTGTGAGTGGCGACAGGTGTGTGTTGAGTGCGTGCGGCAGCTGTGAGGCAGAGGCGGCCGGTGTGAAAGGCAGAGGCGGGGGGAGGTGGGGAAGGTGGGGGGGGTGGAGTGGAGGGGGGTGGAGTGGAAGGGGGGAGTGGAGAGGGGGGGAGGGGGGAGTGAAGGGGGGGAGGGGGAAGGGGGAGGTGGAGGGGAGAGGGGAGGGGGGAAGGGGGGGGAGGGGAGGGAGTGGAAGGGGGGAGTGGAGGGGGATGGGGGAGAGGGGGGAGTGGAGGGGGGAAGGGGGGAAAGGGGGGGAGTGAAGGGAGGGAGTGGAGGGGGGAAGGGGGGGAAGGGGGGGAGTTGAGGGGGGGAAGGGAGGGAGCGGAATGGGAGGGAAGGAGGGAAAGGGGGGAGTGGAGGGGGGGAAGGGGGGAGTGGAGGCGGGGGGAGTGGAGGGGGGAGTGGAGGGAGGGAGAGGAGGGGGGAAGGGGGGAGTGGAGGGGGGAGTGGAGGGGGGGGAAGGGGGGGAGTGGGGGGAAGGGGGGGAGTGGAGGGGGGGAAGGGGGTGGAGTGGAGGGGAAGAAGGGGGGGGTGGAGGGGGGAGTGGAGGGGGGGGGAGTGGAGGGGGGAGTTGAGGGGGGGAAGGGAGGGAGCGGAATGGGAGGGAAGGAGGGAAAGGGGGGAGTGGAGGGGGGGAAGGGGGGAGTGGAGGTGGGGGGAGTGGAGGGGGGAGTGGAGGGGGGAAGGGGGGGAGTGGAGGGGGGGAGTGGAGGGGGGGGAAGGGGGGAAAGGGGGGGAGTGGGGGAAGGGGGGGATTGGAGGGGGGGAAGGGAGGGGGGAAGGGAGGGTGCAGAATGGAGGGGGGGAAGGGGTGGAGTGGAGGGGAAAAAGGGGGGGAGTGGAGGGGGGGGAGTGGAGGGGGAAGGGAGGGGGGGAAGGGAGGGTGCAGAATGGAGGGGGGGAAGGGGGAGTGGAGTGGAGGGGAAAAAGGGGGGGAGTGGAGGGGGGGGAGTGGGGGGAAGAGGGGGGGAGTGGAGGGGAGGAGGGAAGGGGGAGTGGAGGGAGGGAGGAGGGGGGGATGGGGGGGAGAGTGGAGGGGGGCAATGGGGGGGAGTGGAGAGGAGGGGGGAAGGGGAGGTGGGAGGTGGGGGGGAAGGGGGGAGGGAAGGGAGGAGGGATAGGGGGAAATGGAAGGGGGGAAGGGAGGGTGGGAAAGGGGAGGGAGGGGGGGAGTGGAGGGGGGAGGGGGGGAAGTGGCGGGGGGGAAGGGGGGGGAGTGGATGGGAGGAGAGGGAAGGGGGGGAGTGCAGGGAGTGGAGGGGGGGAGGGAAGTGGGGAGTGGAGGGGGGAGTGGAGGGGGGAGTGGAGGGAGTGGAAGGGGGGAGTGGAGAGGGGGAAGGGGGGGAGTGGAGGGGGGGAATGGGGGAAAGGGGGCGAGTGGAGGGGGGTAAGGGGGGGGAGTGGAGGGGGGGAAGGGAGGGGACAGAAGGGAGGGGAGTGGAAAGGGGGAGTGGAGGGGAGGAAGGGGGGGAGTTCAGGGGGGAAAGGGGGGGAGTGGAGGGCGGGAGTTGAGGGGGGGAAGGGAGAGGGCAGAAGGGGAGGGGGGAGGGAGGGGAGGAGGGAAAGGGGGCAGTGGAGAGGGGGAAGGGGGGAGGAGGGAGTGGAGGTGGGGGAAGTGGAGGGGGAAAGGGGGGAGTGGAGGGGGGGAAGGGGGGAGTGGAGGGGGGGGTAAGGGGGGGGAGTGGAGGGGGGGAAGGGAGGGGGACAGAAGGGAGGGGAGTGGAAAGGGGGAGTGGAGGGGAGGAAGGGGGGGGAGTTCAGGGGGGAAAGGGGGGAGTGGAGGGCGGGAGTTGAGGGGGGGAAGGGAGAGGGCAGAAGGGGAGGGGGGAGGGAGGGGAGGAGGGAAAGGGGGCAGTGGAGAGGGGGAAGGGGGGGAGGAGGGAGTGGAGGGTGGGGGAGTGGAGGGGGAAAGGGGGGAGTGGAGGGGGAGAAGGGGGGAGTGGAGGGGGGGGAAGGGGGGAGTGGAGGGGGTGGAGGGGGGGGAAGGGGGGAGTGGGGGAAGGGGGGGAGTGGAGGGGGGAAGAGGGGGGAGTGGAGGAGAGGGAAGGGGGGGAGTGGAGTAGGGAGTGCAGGGAGTGGAGGGGGGAGGGAAGGGGGGAGGGGGGAGGGAAGGGGGAGGGACGGGGGAGGGAAGGGGGAGGGAAGGGGGGAGGGAAGGGGGGAGTGGGAAGGGGGAGGGGAAGGGGGGAGAGGGAAGGGGGGAAGGGGGGAAGGGAAGGGGGGGAGTGGAGGGAAGGGGGGAAGGGGGGGTGGAGGAGAGGGAAGGGGGGTGAGTGCAGGAGTGGAGGGGGGGAGGGAAGTGGAGGGGGGAGTGGAGGGGGGGAGTGGAGGGAGTGGAAGGGGGGGAGTGGAGAGGGGGAAGGGGGGGAGTGGAGGGGGGGGGATGGGGGAAAGGGGCGGAGTGGAGGGGGGTAAGGGGGGGGGAGTGGAGGGGGGGAGTGGAGGGGGGGAAGGGAGGGGACAGAAGGGAGGGGAGTGGAAAGGGGGAGTGGAGGGGAGGAAGGGGGGGGAGGGAAGGGGGGGGAACGGGGGAGTGGAGGGCGGGAGTTGAGGGGGGGAAGGGAGAGGGCAGAAGGGGAGGGGGGAGGGAGGGGAGGAGGGAAAGGGGGCAGTGGAGAGGGGGGAAGGGGGGGAGGAGGGAGTGGAGATGGGGGGGAGTGGAGGGGGAAAGGGGGGAGTGGAGGGGGAGAAGGGGGGAGTGGAGGGGGGGAAGGGGGGAGTGGAGGGGGGTGGAGGGGGGGAAGGAGGGAGTGGGGGAAGGGGGGAAGGGGGGGAGTGGGGGAAGGGGGGGAGTGGAGGGGGGAAGAGGGGGGAGTGGGAGGAGAGGGAAGGGGGGAGTGGAGTAGGGAGTGCAGGGAGTGGAGGGGGGGAGGGAAGGGGAGTGGGGGAGGGAAGGGGGGAGGGACGGGGGGAGGGGACGGGGGGAGGGAAGGGGGGAGGGAAGGGGGGAGGGAAGGGGGGAGAGGGAAGGGGGAGGGAAGGGGGGGAGGGAAGGGGGAGGGAAGGGGGGGGAGGGAAGGGGGGAGAGGGAAGGGGGAGGGAAGGGGGGGAAGGGAAGGGGGGGAGTGGAGGGAAGGGGGAAGGGGGTGGAGGTGGAGGGAGGGGGGGAAGGGAGTGGAAGGGGAGGAGCAGGGGGCATATATATTGTCATAATTTATGTATCCGCTTGTGTGTGTGTGTGTGTGACCACACCGGCCAATTAGAGGTGTGCGGGGGCGGGTGGGCCAAGGGAGCCATCTCATTGGCCTGAGGCGGAGTGACGGGCCAAAGGTCCAATGCGATTGCCCCTAGGGACAGGGAGACACAGGACAAACAGACATGCATACAACGGTTTGAGAAATTTATATATAGATTAGATTAGACGCATGCACAGCAGTCTTTGTATTTAGCTTCGAATATTGGTAGTAAGATATTTGTTTGGTAGGATTTTTGTACAGTACCATTGTTTCTGCTAATGTATTATTTATTTTAGCTGCAAAAAAAAAATGAAAATTAAATACTTTAACAAGAATTTATCAACCGAACCCCGGACCGCTCAGTTACAGGGACCAGCATTGGAGTTCTTCATTGATGTTATTCGAGTCTACAGAGCTGTTAAAACTGCACTGATATTTCTTCACATGTACTATAGTCAAGTACACTTTAAGAAGAGAGCTACTGTATGAGTTCTCAAAAGATCTGTAAAATATAATTTCAACAATAATGAACACTAATGTCACAACTAACAATGAAAATTTCTTTGTATCACTTTTCTCCATTTTGTGTGTCAAAACAAAATCTGCCATATCTAACGTAGCGTAAAACTCCTTGTTTAGCCGTCTGCACCAGATGGAAGGACTTTGAATAATATATATTCAAGTTCCATATGATAGGACTTGTGAAAGAAAGTGGTGCTATGATAAATAGACAAGTTTGTTTATGCTGTAAAATATTACAGTACCCTAAACAGTCATGGATAAAATGGTACTGAACTATACTGAATGCCCTATTTTTCATGCTCATACCAGCAGAAGCTGAAGCGCTAATTAGGTAGTCTTACCAGTGTTAGTGAAAGAGTAATTAGCCCATCTAAGACACTAAAAATCAAAGTGCTTATTAGCAAAATGTTACTACTTTGATAAAAATGAATTCTATAGATTAAGAGTCCAACGATCATATAAAGAAATTGAACAATGTTTTATTTCATAACTAAAATAGGAAAATGCCCTATAAAGCAAGAAGTAACTGAAAGAATCACGGCATTCATTAAAAGTAAGTTCAATTAAAACATCAATGCAATTTATTAGCTGGTGATTAAAACAGAGATTTAATGCAAGTAAATTGATTACAGTGGAAAGCAATTATCTAGATAACAGAATAAAATAAGAAAACATGCAACTGTATTATTTTCTGTTCAAAAGTTGTACATTCATCAACATTAAAGGAAGTGCATAGGGCAGATTGCTTGCACTAAACTTTACCCCCTCACCATCATTAGTGTTGTAAATAAAAGAAAATATTTAACTATATTGTACACCCTGCAAGTAAATTAGTTATTGTCTCTATTTTATGTTAACAGCGCCGGCAAGGTATGTTATTGAGTACTTTGATAAATTAAATTGCCATTCCCCAACTATAAGACTGACCCTAAAAGCACTGCAGCATTAATGAATACAAAGTAAATAATGTTTTTTTTTAAAAAGCAATATAATATAAATGTATACATTATGAAAACTTGTCTCAGCATTCTATTTACTAAAATATAAATTATAACTTTATTATTTTAGACATGGATAATACAAAAAATACAAAAAAGTCAGTAGCCCAATGCATTTCTCCCTATAAGGGCTTTCTCAAAAATATTCACCAAGCACTGCACCTATCCCTTTTCTTTTATACAAATCGGATGGCGCATCACAAACTATAAACCCCTTTAATGACGATACATACAGTATAGGTTGAACTTGATAGACACGTCTTTTTTAATCCTCATCTACTATGTTACATACATTTCACCCAAACAATATACTGTATTTACTGTACATAAAATTTGGTGTGTGTGTGTATATATATATATATATATATGATACCGCATAAATCCGGAAATCAAGAGAGAGCACTACTGTAGTGAAAAAGCAAGTCACTTAAACAGAACCTAACTCTGCCTCAGGTGCAGAAAATTAGTAAGGACTTTAAAGATGAACCTTTCCACTACTCTAGACATCCTTCTGCTCACGTAAATCTTCTCGATCACATATATATGTATGTGTGTATATATATATATATATATATATATATATATATATATATATAGTCAACAAGGTCAGTTGGCACTCCCACCATAAGGCAAAAAAAAGTAGGTGCTGCGTGTCCCATAAGAATAATGTAAATATACGATACCGCATAAATCTGGAAATCAAGAGACAGCACGCAACGTGTTGAAATATAAAAGGTGTACTAGTGAAAATAATACATCAAAAGACCAACGTTTCGGTCCACGTAAAAGGGACATTCTTCAGGGTAATGTATGAGACAAATTACCTACAATCCATATTATATTCACACTAAGGTGCAAACAAATCGCCACAGGTGATTGGTGACCTGCCCAAAACAATAAACCAATTGTCTGCAACCCTGCCTATCGCCATTATCCCCAGCATACAGTGCTTCCACTGCAGCAAAGGATTCTGGGAAATATAGATATACACATATATATATATATATATATAGTGCTAGAGAAGATTTACGTGAGCAGAAGGATGTCTAAAGCCATTTTTCCTGATTAGAGTGGAAAGGTTAATCCTTGTAGTCCTTACTAATTGTCTGTACCTGAGGTAGTTAGGTTCTATTTAAGGGACTTGCTTTAAGGGACTTTAAGGGACTTGCTTTTTCACAAGGAAGGGAAATATCAGGGAAATAAGACTGCAGACTGCTAGCAAGCTATTACCAACACTGAGAAGAAACCTGAGAGTAGGACTCCAGTGAACTGGGACATTTGAAAGCAGGACAGTTCATGTGACTCGAGCTCCACAGTAGCGGAACTGGGGTGTTAGTTAATTAAATTCTGGGCTTGTGGGTAGTAAACAGTCAGTAGGTTAGTTACAACTCCAGTGGGAGCTAGAATTTTATTTTGTGGTTTTGTTTGTTTAGTTAAAAGACCGATGCCCAATTTCTGTCAATGAGGACAGGAACCCTGTATTTTACATAAACCTCATGAAACGCTACATACTCTGGCATTCACCGATTGTTTACATCTGAGAGAGGTTCAGAGCGCAAGTAAGAAGGGTGCTTTGTCACAAATGTGCCTGCAGTGGGATGATGGATGAAGCCATGTGTTCAAGTGATTTGTGGAAAAGGGACATGGAGATTCTCTGGAGATGAACTGAGTTGGACAGCAGGATATTATCATCTAATTAAGAAGACACTGCACTCTTCTATCAACATTCTAGAGCACTACCACTCATACATTGTTTATTTTCCTCTTCTTGCTCTTTACCCTTATCCTAACTTCATTGTCAGTTCCCAGCTCTTATCCATCTTTCAACACTCTACTAGCACTACCACCGTTGCCATGTCTTTATTTCTGCTATCCTCACTCTGTTCATATATCTCCATCTCTCCTTTTCACTATACTTATAATTTCACATTACCTCCTTTCCTATCGGCACCCTCTGACAACTCAGCAATTCACCCTTCACTAAAACACACCTCTACAAATCCTCCTAACACATCCGCTTTCTTTCCATTCTTCTCCTCCTTGCTTCTTGGGATACCTCTTCCAATCCTGGCCCCTGTCTTATTTTGACATGCTCTCCTCCTTACCTCCCACATCTAACTTGTAATGGTGTAAATTTCTCTAACCTCATACCAATCCACAGAAAATCGCCACCTCATCTCTTTCTCCTATGCCCTTTGTAATGCCAGCTCCCTTTCTAACATGTTGCTGTCTGTACATCATTTTTTTCTCACTCTCTCAACCTTTTTGCTATAACCGAGATTTAGCTCCCTCAGTTTGATTCTGCACTGGAAGCTGCCATCACTTATGGGGGCCTTTCTTTCTCCCACAGTGAGGACAGGGGTGGAGACATGGTGCTCCTCTTCTCCTCAATCTGCCATTACTGAAACCTTTCTATTCCTTCACCCCTTTTTCCCTTCCATTTGAGGATCACACTGTCCATCTTTTTTCTTCTCTCCCCCTCCATGTGGCGATCATCTATTGCCCATCTACCTCTACTTATCCTCCTTCTGTCTTTCTCAATTTGAATCCTGGCTCTCCTTTCTCTCCTCTGACTCCCCCTCTTTTCTTCCTGGGGATTTCTACTGCCATATTGATGACCCTTCTCTACCTTGGACTTTCTGCTCTCTCTAATCTCTTCATTTGGCCTTCACCAATGGAGTACAGCTAGCACCCAAAAGGATCTCCACTTCCTGAACCTTGTGTTCACAAATAACTTTTCTCTCTGATTTCTTAATTTCTCCCTTTCCTCTCTGTGAACATTTCTTCAGAGACCTGCATTCCATTAATCCACCAACTCTCAAGTCCACTTTGTTCTTCTCCCTTCTCTTTGCTCTGTTATAGACTGGCAACCTGGTCATGAACTTCAACTGTACCCCATCCAAATCTTTGATCTACATGCCCCTCTTTCTCTGCGACTCTTGCCCTTATAACATCAGACCCTGGCTACCCCTCATTTCTGCAGAGACCTATGCTCAATTAACCCACCAGTTTTTTATTCCACTTTTCGCTCCTCCCTCTCCTCTCTCAGTTCTGCTCCAGACTCTGACAAGCTGGTCAGGAACTACAACTTTGCCCTATCCTCCTCTCTTGATCTACCTGCTTTCTCTCTGCCCTTATCGCCCTTCTAACCCCAGACTCACGCATGCAACGTTCCTGCACTCGTTCCTCTGAACACCTCTGTAGGAAATCTCACACTCTCGGAGACTTCCTTCACTACAAATTTATGCTATCCTGTTTTAACTCTGCCCTCACTCAAGCTAAACAAACCTAGTTTTCTTCACTAGTCAACAAACACAAGTCTAACCCATGCCAACTCTACTCTGTCTTTAACTCCCTATTTAGACCATCCTCTGCGGACGGTACTTCTTCCTCCATCTCACCTCAGGATTTTGCTGACTATTTCACGAAAAGGTATAATCCATACGTCAGGACATCCCCATCATCCTCCCATCCTACACTTCTTCCTAACTGTCTTCCTGCCTTACTTGACTCTTTTTCCGCTGTCACAGAGAAGGATGTGTCGTTGCTGATCTCCTCTTCTTCTCCCTCTACCACTTGCTCTCCACTCTATTCCCTCCCATCTCCTAATCTAATTCCTCTCTCGTACATATTTTGAACTCGCACATATTTTGAACTCCTCCCTACACTCGGGTACCTTTCCCATCTCCTTCAAACATGCAACAGTTATGCCTTTACTCAATAACAATAAGCTTGACCCTACCTGTCTCTAATTATTGCCCTATATCCCTCCTGCCTTTTGACTCTAAACTTCTTGAATGCCTTGTATTCTATCGCCTGCTCCATTTTCTTACCTCATATTCTCTCCTTCATCCTCTATAATCTGGCTTCCTCACTGCTCACTCCACGAAACAGCCCTTGCCAAAATAACTAATGACCTCCATGCTGCCAAATCAAAGGTCATTATGCTATGCTCATATTACTCAACCTCTCTGCAGCCTTTGTTACTGTGGACCACCCTCTTCTCATTCACAATTTCCATACTCTTGGGATCTGTAAAAGAGCCCTTTCCTGATACCTCTTACCTTTACCATCATACTTTCATTGGCTTGTTTGCTAACAGCTTCTCATCTGTCATCTCTCTGTGGGCCTACCCCAGGGGTTAGTCCTGGGACTTCTTTTCTCTGTACGCATGAGCTCAGAGATTCAATTGTTCTCAATACCTACAGTAACTGTAAACTGTCTGAATGAGTACAGTCTATGGGATCTCTTTGTGTCTCCCTTAATAGGGAAACATGTATGCGCCTTATGTCTATTTTTACTCCCTTTGCACCTCAGTATCTTTTCTTACAGTATGTTGATTAATAGGTTGAGCGGTAGGGCACACATCTGTCTCAATAACAGTAGCAATATCATACACTCAGTATCACAAGCACACTGCTGAGGTTTTGTATTTGACTCCTCCTTTGCATTCTCCTCTCACAATCACAAGGTAGCTAAAACCTTTTGTTTTTGCAGAGATATGCCCTTTCCTCTGTCATCTACGCAAAAAACTCTAACACAGGCCTTTATTCGTTCCCATCTTGAGTATTGTAACGTTCTATTGTCCTTTCTTCACTACAATCTGTCCTAAATGATACTTCTAGGATCACCGTGAAACGGCAGCGGGAGGAGCAGAAGGATGCACTGTGTGCCAGTACAGCACAGGTGATTACACTGCAGGAAAAGGTATTGGCCCTGCACGAGCATCTGTATCCCACAAAGACTAATGCTCATGAAGACAATCGCACAATGACAGCTGGCAACATCGCTCAACTGTGAAAGGATATTGCAAAGTTTGAACTGCCTGAGCCAGCAGTAGCTAAGCCTCCACCTGCATCGCAGGAAGCAAACAAATGAATAAGTGAAGAATCTAAGACATCTATTCATGAGAAGGCACAGGCTCCCAATGAAGAGAAGTTAAAACCAGAAGAAGTCTAATCACATAAGACAGAGAAGGTAGAACGTTCTATGAAAGTGGATGAAGAATCTGCTACCTCTGTGTTTAGTATGTTAAATGGCCAAGAGAATGGAAAAGAGGATCCGGAGGAGACAATTTTGAACCAGATAACGGAGGTCATTCCACCTACAAGTTTCCAGGTTGCTGACAGGGCAAAGGATCTGCTAGCTCTGATTGCAGCTGACACAGAATTGTCCACCACCACAAAACTTGGCTGCAGGTTGTCCCCATTGCTGTACCCTGGGTCTGGTGGTACATTTTCCTATCAAACAAAAAATAATTTCTTGTAAGAACACATTCGAGTAATTTGATAACTATGTTATTGTGTTCTTTATAACAATCTCCTCTTGTTTTGAGGAAGTATTTTGTCGCCTCTATCCCTATGTTGTGGGGGACACTAGAATAGAGTCCCTCGATGTCTAGTGAAGCTAGTATGGTATCTTCATTGATAGTTATCCCATCCAATTTCCTGAGGACATCCCTACTGTCTTGGAGGTAATATGGAAGGACCTTGACCAAAGGTCTTAAAACCTCATCTATATACTGACTAGTTCTCTGTCAGGTACCAATACCAATGCGCGATACGATGGGGCATCCAGGTGGGAGTACCTTCCCTTTATGTACCTTTAGAAGGTCGATATTCGTGGGGTTTTGACCTGCATGAATTCTCTCTCTTCTTAAGAGAGGACTTTTAATTCCACCCCTTCGTCCAAGATGGCTAACAGTTCTTTTGAATACTGACTTATGGGGTTGAATTCCAGTACTGAATAGCACTTTTTATCTCTGAGAATCCTTAGGTTTTCTGTAACATAGTCTTCTGTTGATAGAACGACTATGTTACCCCCTTTGTCCGAAGGTTTAATGACTATCGATTGTTCATTAGACAATTCAAAAAGGGATATTCTCTCTTCAGGAGTAAGATTGTCGTTCAGGACACCATTGGTCAGAGATTTCAACTCTTCATTAACAAAGTCTACAAAAACCTCCACACTAGGACATGTCATATGGTGGGAGGAATTTGGACTTGACTTGAGTCTGGTAAAGGGTCCTTTCCCAGAGTTCTGGAGGATTCCCTATCCAGGTCACTTAAATCCCTAAAGTTATCCATGTCTAGTTGATCTTTTGGATTTACTCCCAGATTCATATCCATATTTGTTTCTCTCATTTTAAAGAATTTGTGTAGAGATAATTTGCGGTCAAAAGATTCACATCCTTCACCCATTCAAAGCAGTCAAAGCTTGATGTTTGAGTGAATGACAGGCCTTTAGATAGGGTTCTTAGGTGTATGTCATTCAGATTACATTTTGACAGATTGATGACCTGAGGCACATTATGTTCCTCTTGAGTAGGTTCCTCCCTAGGTAGACTAGCTGATAGGGTGTCCCTATTTAGTGTTGTGTTCGTCTGCCCCTCTGTCCGAAGCCCCAGATTTCTCTGTCCCTTAAGTTTGCTCCCCTAAGTGCCCTCCTCTTGGAGGTGGTCCAGTGTGGGGAAACCCTAAAAAAGGATTGTATCCGGAGTGTTGTTTCTTTTGTTTATTTAGTTTGTTAGGGGCTACAGGATTAGGATCCTCCTCTCCTTCTGAAGTATCCCAGTCTGCCAAAAAGACCAGGAGGAGGCTCACGGTTGCAACAACAACAAAATGTTTATCAATAAACATTATCAATAAAGAAACAAATCATTAGAGAATAGCACATTTGCACAAAGTCAACACACACATATCAAAAAAAGAAAATATAAATAAAAATAAGTTTAAGAAGTTTTACTCCTTTCTATCCCCAGAACTCAAGAGAGCAAATTTGCAGCATAATAATCATAAAAAACAACCAAAGGACTTTCATCCATATAATTGAGTATTAATGACTCAAAATGTACCGATGTAAGGTCAGAGAACCGGGGTATACAAAGGGGAAAAAAAGAAATATAAATATATTAATTCTAAATATGCATTGAGCAAACCGGACACACTAACTTCTTTTAAATCAGATGTATTTGATTTTAAGACATTTCTTTGTAATTTTACCACATGTCTTTGTGATTTAAACAAACAAGAAGTATATGTAGATGTCATAGGAAATGTAATGATCAAAAAGAAAAAAAGAGAATATAAAACCAAAAACTACATTGTTTGTCTCTAATAAAGTTGTTTGACGCGATCCACTTATCCAATAGGGATCTGTCTAATGGGAGATGCCATCCGATTGGTTAGCCCGTCTGTGACGTCATTCGGTAGCGTGTTCGGCGCTACAGTATAAATATTGGCTCCCTAATGGAGTAAGGTACACCTTGAGAAAGGTCATAGAGACCGAAACGCATTGGTGGACCACTGTTGTGGCTTAGGGGGACATCTAGTCCAATCTTTTTTATGCATTAAAACATTTTTTTGCTGTTGCAACCGTGAGCCTCCTCCTGGTCTTTTTGGCAGTGCACTGCCGTTCCTCTACATAGAAGTATTATCCCCTGTGTCTTGTTGTCAGCTTGCAGTCTCTTTTGGCAGGCTCAAGACATCTGTCTCCTTGTTCAGCCCAGTTGTGGACTAAGGAGTCTCCCTTCCTGTCTCAGAGATAGGCTTTTTCTAACCCCTGTAATCAGCCAGGTGGTGTTAGTTAATTGCCTACCAGCAGTTAACCACCACACTACTGGATTAGAGGCACATTTGTGAACAGGGTAAGTCCCGTTACAGGAACACAATAGCAATGTTCTGTAGGGAAAATCGGTAAAGTATCTGCCAGTTCATTGTGTGTACTTTACTTTTCTGGTTATATGTTATGTTGAATTATTTTTAAAATGTCAACAGGGTTACTGGTTATCTGTTGAAGTGGTTTGCTACCCCTGTAGCGTACAACTGAGCTATTTATATGTTTTATTTTGTATGGAAGTGCACGTTAAAAACAATGAATTCTGAGGGAGTCATTAATTAAACTGCAATATTATATTTAGCTCATTAGAGGGATTTCTGCCCTTCTCAGTTCTTATTTTTAGATTTGTTCATGGCTTATTTCTGTTACATAGACGATATTCTCACTATTTGGACTGCCAGTGAATGGGATTGCCTCCAATTCCATGAAAGGTTTAATTATTTCCATCCAACCGTTAACCTGAAACTGGACTATTCCCACACACATAGATTGTATTGATATGGAAATTAATATCTATACTGTATATCTGGGTACTGGAGCAATGTGCACCTACATCCACAGGTGGTAACCCTGCCTCACATTTGGGTGGGACTTACTAGGATAGGACACCAGGGGTATTGGTGCCACAGTACCCTCCGTACTTTGGTGGGAGCACCATTGATGTTAATGCATTATATTGTATCGATGTGATATAATGTTAATGTTGTTATACTGTAATACAATAAAGCAGTTATATTATACCAGGTTGTATAGTAATTATTGTGTCCTAAGATGAGTCATTGCGCTTACGCTGGGAACCTCATAGGTGAAGGCGCTGTGCTGCGAGATATAGTACCACAGGCTACCTAGAAACATTAACATTACCTCATAGGTAACAGTAGCACGCGTATCGCCTGCAGTTTCCCATAGGCATAGGGAAAGAGGGTTACATTTGGAGGCGCAGCTGAGATTCAGACCTGGGGTGCCTGATCTCAATTAAAGAAAAGTCAGATTGAAGAAGGGAACATGTCCCTACCGTCCTGCCAGAGGGTCCACGAGTGGGCGCTGCAGTGCCAAGCACCTCCCCGCTACGTGGTCGCCATCAACCATGTTCCAGTGTCTTTACCTGATATGTGCGCAACATTGAGGCAGATCCCAGGGTTTGCTAAACCCTGCCTCTTAGATCTAAACTGGGATACAACTCTCCTGTGAAGTACGATTTTAGTTAACTGCTGCCGTGTTATACCGGAGAAAAATACTCCACAATTTCTGTAGCTCCCTGGAGCCCCACCCAGCTTATGTCCCCTCATATACCCCAAACTAATCATCAAAATGGAAACATCTACTGTCGCCTGTGGCGTGGAGGAGTGTCAGGTGGTTATAGCTTTACCTTCCGCAGGGAGTCCTAGAAGAACTGAGGCCGGCAGCCAACAGTCTGGTCAGAGCCACCGCAGTTCCCGCAGTTCGGATGGAGCTCAGTTACTCGCTGGAGCCCTACAGGAGCTGACAGAGAAGCTAAGCCAGCTGTCCCCGATGCAGCAGTATTGTAAGTTCAAAGTCTTTTCTGTGGTATTGCCAACTCCCACAAGGGGAAGAAATGATTGAGGGATGGAAGGACCATACTTTGCAAATACTGGAAGAGTGCCTAGGATCCCCTAATGGTCCTATTAATTACTCATTACTACATCTATAACTGGATGTTGCAACTTCAGAGTGCAATTCATAGGGCTTATAGTGACCCCTGGTGGTCACTTGTTCAAGTGTCAACTATCAATTTACCCTGAAATACAAGCCATCGGAGCCAATGCTCTGTCCAGAAGGCCTGAATTGAGCTCAACACCAGGCGATTGCCAGTGGCAAGAATATCCTGGCCATGGGATTCGAGAAATGTGCTCAACAGCGGCGATAGTGGAGGATAAGGTAGCTTTCTCTGAACTCAGAGTAGAAGACTTATTGGGGTGTCAGTCAAAGGCACTTCCGGCAGAATACTGCCATCCAGAAGGCATGTCCATCATGCAAGATACCATAATGAGATGGTAAGAGATAGTGATTCACCAAATGCGAGACCCGGTGGCTAGAGCCATAAGCCGGGCCATCCAAGTAAATGACCCCTACCGACATGGTCACTGTTATTATGAGGGAATGGGACAAATTCTGTATAGACCCTGGCCTCCTCTACCGAGTTAACCCCTATCACAACCCTCCTGATAGGAGACAACTCGTTCTGCCCAGAAGCTTGCAGTACCCCGTCCTACGATCTCTGTACGATGATCACAGACACCTGGGACAAAACATTCGGACTAGTAAGAGATAGGTTCTTCTGGCCCAAGATGTGAGAATCAGTGGAACTCCATTGCCGGAGGTGTCTGTGGTGCACACAGAGAAAAACACTGCGTACACGCACAGCCTCAATTGGCCACTTAAAGGTCTGTGGTCCCATGGACCTAGTCTGCATGGATTTCCTCTACATCATGGCAGACTGGAAGGGTATCAGGAATTCCCTGGTAGTAACAGACCATTACACCCGATACGCTTAAGCATTCCCTACCAAAGACCAGAAAGCTGGTGACCAGGCCACGGACTCTGAAACATTCTGGTGAGACCCTCCTGCTGGAGCTCACCGCACGAGGAGTATTGGAACACTTAGGAGTGAGGGGAATTGTTGTCGGAGGCCCCACTACATGGGACCCTGTGACAGGGCTGCTTGCACTATTGTGGAAGTTAAATGCATGTTTGCTTTCTGGAATCAAGTGCACCACCTTTCTTTCTTTCTTTCTTTCCTTCTTTTTCTGTCTTTTTTTGCTGGGCCCAGCGATCTTTTTTTTTGTTTCCTTTATCTGAAACTTTACTAACCTTTAATGTGGAATCCTGAGGTCAGTCAGTATAATGCAGGTATAGTTAATGTTAAACACAGTTTGATGTCACATAGCCATGGGCAGTCTCTGTTAAAAAGGAAAAGGGCATTTCCTTCCTGCATACCACAGGGTAGATTATACCATGGTATGGGGGGGGGGGGGAATTAAAGTAAGTGATACTGAATGTCATTTATTTTACAGAGTAAAGACATGCATGGGATGTTTGTAAAAGGTACTGTTTTTTGGGGGGCTTGCTATAGAAAATTGTATGTTGTGGAAAGTGTATTATGTTTGCTAATTGTGTAAGTTTGGGGAGACGACTCCCCTGTGTGGTTTACTTTATTTGGTCTGGTCCAAATTAACCAGTAATAAAAGGGAGGGGGTTTCTTTCCCTGGGGGTGTGCTGCACTCTTTGTTGCTGCTGTGTGATATGAGGTTGGTTTTTTCTGCACTCCTTGTTGCTGCTATGTGATATGAGGATGTCTGTGGAACTTCAGTGGAAGGATGCAAACTTTCTAATGCAGATATTGCTGGCTACTCTCTGTATCACACTGGGGGAACTGGTTGTTGTACACCTGAATGTGGAATACCTAATAAAAAGAAGGTTCAGAGAACAGCAAAAGCCTCTTCCATTCTTCCCAGGGTCTGATGCAGCTGCTTCTTTAAACAAAGGCTGGGATGCAACCTTTCACATATGGTGGCAGAGGTGGGATGATTGATGCTGTACCCAACATCTAAACCCTATGGTCCCCGATGAAAAGGACCCAAAGGAAAGTAGCAGCTCGCCCTAACAGGCGAAGATATACATGTGTCCTGACCAGACAAGTGCTGATCGAGCAGAAGAAATTAGTGCAGGGCGTGGAGGTATTTATGGAGGATGACGAGGGATTGGAGGCCACTGAGAACACTGGGGACGTTGGAGCCAAGCCCAAGACCCATACAGGGGAAGCAGATAAGACTGGAGCGGAAGGAAAGGAGGACCTTCTGAAGTGGCTGGTGGTCCAACAGGCAGAACAAGAACAGCGGCGACAGGAGATTTTAGAGAAACAGGAGAGACGGATGGATGATATGCAGTGGCGATGGGCCACACAAGTAGAGCAACAGGAGAGACGGATGGATGTACTGCAGCAGCGACAGACGCAGCAGATGACGTATTTGATGAAGCTCCTTCAAGCAGGAACCATAACACCGGCACCTGGGACTATCATCCTCAAATAGATCGGCTTAAATAAACTGAGCCCTGAGGATGACATTGAAGCTTTTCTCGTCATGTTTGAGAGGGTGGCCAGAGCCAGTCAGTGGCCAAGATCACAATGGGTAATGAGGCTAGTGCCAACACTGACCGGGAAGGCTCAGATGGCCTACAGTGCTTTAAGTCCAGGGGATGCCGAAGACTACGAGATGGTGAAAGAGGCCATTTACAGGCGATATAACATCAACCCGGAGACGTTCAGGCAAACATTCCGCAACCTCCGCTATAATCATTCAGATGGACCGCGGGACACTTATGCCAAATTGATGGATCTTGTGAATAAGTGGATTTGGCCGACCGAGAAGACAAGAGAGGAAATTTTGGAGCTATTTGTCCTTTAGCAGTTCCTGGAAATTCTGCCACAAGGTGCGCGACTGTGGGTGCAGGAACATCGACCCAAAACTGGGGATAAAGCTATAGACCTGGCTGAGGACTATTTGGCAGCTCATCAGGAACGTGAGAGAAGACCAGTGGTAAGATCTCCTCCCCCCTCATCACATGCACCAGTACGGGAATCTTCATTTAGACAGGGGGCAGGTCGGAGCTCACATATACAGGATACACGTATATGCCATCTCTGTAAGAAACCGGGACACATAGCCAGATATTGCCGGGAAGGGAAGAATGGGCCAAGTACTATGATCACCAATGTTGGTGGATTTATTAAGGAAGTGAATATTGGAGGGAAAATGGTGAAGGCCCTTATAGACACTGGGAGTGAAAGTACTTTGGTAAAGAAAGGACACTTTTCTAAAGGGATACCAGTGGGCTCTCTGAACATACAATGTGTCCATGGACATTATAAGCGGTGTCCAATCATTCCGCTGGCTATCAGCGTGGGTACAGTTTCACATGAAGTACAGGCAGGGGTAGTAGAAAATATGCCCTACATGGTGGTTCTGGGGCGGGACTTTCCAGGTCTGTTAGGACTATTGACACACTGTTCAGCAGTTACCACAAGGGCCCAAGCGAAGAAGCAGGCTGAAAAGGAGAAGGACATGTCTTTGAAAACTTCTTTGAAGGGGCTTTTTCCTTTTCACCCAGAGATCTTTGGTGAAGAGGGGAGAGATAGGAAATCCCGTAGGCAAAAAAGAAAGGACAAAGCACTCGGTCCTAGAGAATTAGGGGTGCAGGACTTGGATGAGGTCAATAATGTGTGGGGCAAGGATATTGTAGAGGCGCAACAGCAGGACAGCTCACTAAACCCTTTTTTTCAGCAGGTGGTATCCCAGACGGAAGAGATGAGTGAGTTTGGGCCTACACCATCATATGTATTACGGCAGGGTGTATTAACCAGGGTCTGCAGGATCCTCTGTCGTCTTTTCAGGTGGAGCAGGTCATGGTGCCAAAAGTATTTCGGAAGGAAATTCTTCGATTGGCACATGATGTTCCCATGGGGGGTCATATGGGCAGAGACAAGACCTTATATAGAATATTAATGCATTTCTTTTGGCCTAAAGTGCATAAGGATGTGGGAGAATATTGTGCCTCTTGCCCTATATGCCAACAGGTGGCCCCAGTAAACCTCATGGATCGGGGGAAATTGATCCCTATACCGGTAGTTGGGGAAGCTTTTGACCGGGTGGCCATGGATGTGGTGGGTCCTTTACAAAAAAGTTCTAAAGGTAATCAGTATATACTGGTACTATGTGATTACGCCACCAGGTATCCAGAAGCAATTCCCTTGCCCAGTGTTACTGCTAAGAATGTAGCGAATGCTCTTATTCAAGTATTTGCAAGGATAGGAATCCCTCGTGAAGTTCTCACGGATCAGGGATTAAATTTCATGTCAAATTTAATGAAAGAGGTGTATCAATTGTTGGGAATCCAGACCCTACATACATCCCATATCATCCCCAAACTGATGGTTTAGTAGAGAGGATAAACGGGACACTAAAAAGGATGATTAGAAAGGTGGTAGGTGAGCAGCCTAACAAATGGGACCAGTGGTTGCCTTATTTATTGTTCTCATACAGGGAAGTACCACAAGCCTCAACAGGATTTTCCCCGTTTGAGCTACTTTATGGAAGGCAACCCCAGGGTCTGCTAGCATTAATCAAATATTCCTGGGTGCAGCGGGATCCTTTGAGGGATAATGTAGTAGGATATATTACCCAGATGAGGGAAAGGATTATCCGGATGCAGGATCTGGCTAATGAAAATTTGAGGGAGGCTCAACAACACCAGAATGTGTGGTATGACAAAAAGTCCAGAGATAGGGTATTCCTTCCTGGGGATAAAGTGCTCCTCTTGTTGCCCGATAGAGACAATAAACAGGTAGCTAGATGGCAAGGTCCATATACCATTGTGGAAAGAAAGGGGGCTGTGAACTACCAAGTAAGCATACCAGGAAGAAGGGACCAGTCTATATACCATGTTAATTTGTTATAAGGTTGGAAAGAGAGAGAAAAATTGTCTTTGATGGTCCTGAGAGAGTGTGAACCTGATATGGCAGGTGAGGCATATCAGAGATTGCAGTTGGAAAGTAAGGAAGACGCAGTAACGTCTGGGGAAGAACTTTCAACAAAGCAGAGGGATATGTTAGAGAAACTAGTTACTCGGTATGCACATGTATTTACGAAAAGGCCAGGACGCACTACACACGCAGTTCATAGGATAGAGACTGGGGATTCAAGACCTATCCATACCCGTCCCTATCGTATCCCTGAGAGGCAGAAAAAGATAGTGGAAGAAGAAGTGCACCAAATGTTGGAAATGGGGGTTATTGAGGTTTCTACCTCCGAATGGTGTTCCCCAATAGTGTTGGTACCTAAAAAGGATGGAACAGTACAATTCTGTGTAGATTTTTGAAAGTTAAATGAGGTGGCCCGTTTTGGTGCCTACCCTATCCCCTGCATTGATGAGCTTTTGGATCTAGTGGGTAAGGCACATTATATCTGTACTTTGGACCTTACAAAAGGCTATTGGCAGATTCCGGTGGAAGAGTCAGATAGGCCCAGGATAGCATTTGCCACCAACACGGGGCTCTATCAATTTGTAACCATGCCCTTCGGTTTGCATGGGGCCCCAGCGACCTTTCAAAGAATGATGAATAGGTTGTTAGTAGGGAGGGAACAGTTTATGGCAGCGTATCTAGATGATGTAGTGGTCTATAGCCCAGACTGGGAAAGTCACATAAACCATCTAGAGGAGGTGGTTGAGTTGATTGCCGAGGCTGGGTTAACCATAAACCCAAAGAAATGTGCCCTGGGTTTCACACAAACTAGATATTTGGGATACATGTTAGGAAATGGAGAGGTGCGACCGGAAAATAGCAAAGTGAAGGCTATTCGGGAAGCAGCGATACCTAGAACCAAAAAAGAGGTAAGATCCTTTCTTGGATTAGTAGGATATTGCCGAAGGTTTATCCCTAACTTTTCATCCATAGCCGCCTTGCTGACCAATTTAACCAAGAATAAGGAACAAAATTTGGTGACCTGGACTCCAGAGTGTAATGCTGCATTTAACCAGTTGAAGGATATTTTATGCTGCGAACCAGTGTTGAAAAGTCCAGACTTCAAGTTACCATTTATTGTACACTATGATGCTTCAGAGGTGGTGCTAGGGGCAGTACTTTGCCAGGAAGTTGAAGGGGTGGGACACCCTTTTTTGTATATAAGCCGTAAGCTATATCCAAGAGAAACCAGATATGCCACGGCTGAGAAGGAATGTCTGGCAATTAAGTGGGCATTGGAAGTGTTGAGATGTTACCTGTTGGGGCAGCAATTTTCACTAGTCACGGATCATCATGCACTTACGTGGCTAAACAATATGCAATGTAAAAACTCCCGGGTTACCCGATGGTGTCTAGCCCTGCAACCATTTAAATTTACGGTATCATACCGACCTGGAAGTCAGCATCATAATGCAGATCATTTATCCCGATATGGGGCTGAAATAACTAGGAAGGAAGGTGCTGAGAAATAGCAAGATTGATGTTCAGGAACTTTAGTGTATTTAGATTTGACAACAGTAAATGTGTTTTTTTCTCATATAGGGCCTGGACATGGAACCTCTAGAGTGGGAGGGCGGAGGTTCCCTATTTCTCAGTATAGGAGAGTAAAATTGCAGCACCCCTGTCTCTTACAAAAGTATGTTGGAGAAAAATCCTGACTGTTTTCCTCTTACAGTGGGGGATATGTGACAGGGCTGCTTGCACTATTGTGGAAGTTAAATGCATGTTTGCTTTCTGGCATCAAGTGCACCACCTTTCTTTCTTTCTTTCTTTCTTTCTGTTTCTGTCTTTTTTTTGCTGGGCCCAGCGATCTTTTTTTTGTTTCCTTTATCTGAAACTTTACTAACCTTTAATGTGGTGTCCTGAGGTCAGTCAGTATAATGCAGGTATAGTTAATGTTAAAAACTGTTTGATGTTACACAGCCATGGGCAGTCTCTGTTAAAAAGGAAAAGGATGTTTCCTTCCTGCATACCACAGGGTAGATTATACCATGGTATGGGGGGGGGGGGGGGGGTTAAAGTAAGTGATACTGAATGTCATTTATTTTACAGAGTAAAGACATGCATGGGATGTTTGTAAAAGGTACTGTTTTTGGGGGGGCTTGCTATAGAAAATTGTATGTTGTGGAAAGTGTATTATGTTTGCTAATTGTGTAAGTTTGGGGAGACAACTCCCCTGTGTGGTTTACTTTATTTGGTCTGGTCCAAATTAACCAGTAATAAAAGGGAGGGAGTTTCTTTCTTTTCTTATCTCAGTATGACTGAGCCACTAATTGAGCCAGCTGTGCTGAAGTAGGGATATCCTGAAAACTTGGCCTGTTTGCAGCCCTCGAGGACTGGAGTTGTGCAGGCCTGGTGTAGTTAGTTTTCCCTAAAGGGAATATGAGTTATTTTTATGTGTTGTTTTGATTTTAAGGGGTGGTGGGCCTGGTATATGATTTAATCCCTGTAAATAAAACCCCTGCTGTTAAAATTTATACAGTGTTTCCGGCCTTAAATTGGGATAAAAAAGACTGCAACACACATATACCGTGGGACAAGAAAATACAGACATCCCTATACCACAAAACCATAGAGCGACTAACATATATAACTGTTTCCACCCCAGACACACTATTATTTATAACCAAGCCACAAGGCACATCCGCTTTTGCTGAGATATTACAGACAGGGACTAGCAGCTTGATACGCTCAGAAGGACCAGGATAAATGGACATACTTGAAAACGAGAGGTAACTCTCAATGTATTACTTCCTGGTAAAATATTTTATAAATAAATAAATCAAGGTTTCAGCCGCAGAATTACAGAAAGCCAAATACATAGAGCAATCAGAATACCCAGAAAAAAACCTTCTAGAATACAAAGAGAAACAGGAAGAAAACTGGGTAACATTATTTGTAGTCCCCTAAAGTACAAACCCCAAATGGAAGCCAAACACAAAAAAACTAAAGATCCTCTATATGGATGATAGATAGAAGTAATATTTCCTTGCTCTCCGATAGGCAACTGCCCAGTTTGAAACAACTGATTGTGAGGATCTCCTTGTCCCAGCCCATAGATAGCAGCACATTTTCCTGTCAACGCAAAAAAAAAGAAAAAAGTAAGATCCATGCACACATTTTAACTAGTCATGATACCCATACCGCACACACATCAGTATACAATTCTAGAGTGCTTTAATTGTGCCCCATCCAACATTTACCTCATAACATGTACACAATGCCCTTGTGGTGGATTTTACAAGGCGAAACAGGACAAACAGTAAGAAAAAGAATGAACATGCATTGCAACACCATCAATCAGAAAATAACAGATACACCTGTAGGGCAATGCTTCTGTAGCCCCAATCATAATATCAAGGACATGAAAGTTACCGTTATCAAGGGACATTCCAGAACACAGTGGTAAAGAAAAACATGGGGATATAAACTCACGTAGAATTTTGAGACAATAACTACAGACAGAATACAGAGGATGTATGTCTCATTATGCTATATACATTATTTATATCATTATATATATTTTTATTTTATTGCAAATGTGCTGCACTAACACTGTATGTACTTCCTGCTCTCATAGCCCATACACCTCACAACTTCCCTCTAAATTCTTGCCCAACTACATTTCCCTTCATTTTTGCATTGCTGTGCCTTTGTCCGAGACGCCTCATACCGCCATTGTAATTCTAGACCCATTTACATTTTCCTTTTTCGCATTGCTGTGCCACTTTTTGTGCCACACTAATTTACATCTGTACATCCAGTTTTACTACGATGTGAGCCTTGTATAAATATATCATTCCATTTCAGCTTATTTTATATAAAAAAAAATATACGTAAAGAAGGGACCTTGGTTGTCCTGAAACCTTGCATTATTTTTTATCACTAGTTATCCATTTAATTAATGCATAACAGTCACCAAAGAAAGTGTACGTCTCTTTTTGAATAGTATCCTATATTATTTATGCATGTTATATCTGTGCCAGTACTATTTTTAGATTATAAACATGATAACTTTATTTTATTTTATTTAAAACTGTTTATTCAGTCCACTCTAGCGTTTGGAAAATTACTTATCTTAAGATTCTTGTTTATTTTTTCTGCAGTTTAAATTAACCAGCATTCTTGAGTTTGATTTGGTCCCTTTGAACAATCACACACAGTTTTTTGTGTGCAGTTAGTTACTATTGTAACCTTCTCACTTTAGTGCAATGCAACCCTTGAAGTGCTATGTACGTGTGTAATTTAGCCAACCATAACAACAACATGTAATATACTATTGTTTGTATATTAAAGCTTCCCATATGTTTTAGGGAGCCTTGAGGTTGTAATGCCTCCCTTGTATTTTAAAGTAAAATACACATATGAAGTAAATTATGATTTAATTATTATTGGTTCCACTTCATTTAGTTACTGAACATAGTTTTAGTAAAAAACGAAGTAGAATAATTAGCAGAAATGCATGTACTGTAGTGTAGATTGTCAGATTTTTCCTTCTTGAGGTTTGGTAAATATATATAAACAAGGTGTCCTACGGCTCAACCTAAATATCTGAATAAGGTGTAAAGGAAAGTAAACTGAGATGCGTAGGGAAAGGTGATTAGGCAATTTACATATATCTGTCCCCAAAGGGCCACAAAAAGGTTCATACGTGTTGCGCTCATTCAGTATGTGGTATGTTAGGAGTGAGGACTCAATGGTCTCAAAGTGCAAATACTAATTGAAAGGTCACCAAAGGTAATGCAACTCCCAGAGATACTTCAAGAAAAACAATAATACAATTTTATTAACATCTATATACACAAACACTGTGAACATCACATTGACGTCAATGTGGTGACGTCCACGTCAACTCAAAGATTGAGTTTTGTGTGTTATTAATAACATTTCTAATATTTTTTCACTATTTTTATCACATTCACTTCACTGTTATTATCCTAAATTGATTATGTTTACACAATTTATCACGTTGGCGCTACTTTATATGTTTTCTTTTTTTGTCTTTGTCCCTTTAACCCTAAAGTAGCAGCCTTAAGTTTATTACACCTTTCACAATTATAAGTAGAGTTGAGAATTTCAGTTCTAAATATGATGCAAACAGCAAAAGAAAGATGTTCTAGGAGTGGTCTCATCTCCTCTTCAGAAGTTTCTAACAGTATGGCGGTTGATACTGTAGCAATGTAGATATAAAAAACAACTTTTTCAAGTTGGAAAAACTTCTGAACGAGGAGATGCGTCACTGGTGGGATGCATATTCCTTGCAGGACTATGTAGATAGAACAATTATCCCAAAAGGACTAAGGATTACGAAAGCTCCTAAAGAGATACTTTAATATCCAGGAAACAAATAAGAAACAAGCTAATTACAAGAGGATATCTGTATTGAAGTGCTCACTGCTTTACTGAGGGAGTCTGGAGGATCATCAGGGTTGTCACAAGAACCGATTGACAATTTTGAATTATCTATTCATCCCACTAGTCCATTTGATCTGGATTTAGAGGAGGATTTTAAAATTATGCATTCCCCCTTCAAACCCAGGTCACTTTTCTTTCCTTATCAATTTAAGGGGAGATTTGCAACCACTTTCTACAATTTGGTACTCCGGGATTTTGAGTCACTGGGTTCTAAATCATTTAGGTTTAATCAAAATCTTTCTAGAGGTGAACTGGACGCATTGAATGTCCTTAAGGATAATTGTGATATTGTCATTAAACAATCCAAAAAGGGGGGGGGGGGGATAGTCATCCAGGACAAATCTGCGTATCTCCTAGAGGCACGCAGACTCCTGGGTGACTCTGCCTCCTAACTTGTCCTGTCGGCTGATCCTGTTGACTGTTATCAGATATTGATGAAGGAACTTCTCACTCAAGCACAACAGGATGGTATTATTTCTAAAAACGAAATTAATTTTTTTGTATATTTCACACCCACGCACTCCTATACTGTATCATTTGCCCAAAGTGCATAAGTCTTTGCTCAATCACCCTGGTAGGCCCATTATTTCCGGGGTGGAGTCGATGACGTCGGGCCTAGCCCAGTATGTCGGTTATTATCTTCAACCCTTTGTAGCTAAGCTCAGGTCACATATTAGGGATACGCTCCACGTCGTTGACTCCATCTCTCAATGAAATGGAAGTCCACATACCTTTGGGCCACATGTGATCTGGCCTCCCTTTACACCTGTATTGATCACTACAGAGGGATTGAAGCCATTAAGTGTGACGATCGAGACCCTAAATAGTGTTGGGACTGAAGGGGTTAATGTGTAAACTGTGTGCAATAATTCTCCTTCACATCTGTATTTGTCCCAGATTGCAGCTGAATTTCCCAGCTGCAATGCGTTTTAAATGGTGTGTCCCCTAAATCATCTTGGGAGGGATAGGGTTAACTGTATTGTGTGTATAATCCTGTGTTCCCTGCCCTAACATTTTCTGCCCCGGTTTGCAGCGTCAAAAATGCAGCTACCCTATGTCTCAGGGGTTAAAACCTGCAGCAGGATGTCTATGTTTTTTTTTAAATGACCTGCATGAGGGCACTTTTTTACATCAATAGGTGACGCTTTCCCATTGAAGTCAATGGCGCCATAGGTTAACATGGATTCCTTGTAAGTGTTACTAGAAGGCTGTGTAATGTAAGGTATTCCCTATGATGTCAGAAGCATAAAATGTATCTTGGGTTTGCAATAAGCTAGCAGCCTAATTTTTGGAGGTAAGCCAGTACACATATCTGAAAAGCTGCCCCTATATTTATGTAGCCCTTTTTGTGAACGCCTGCAATAAGGAACTACTGTGGTGCATGTACCTGTGTCCTCAGGAGCTCTGAGCCTCCGCTATTTGGGAGCCTGGGGTCATACCTTTATTAATCGCGGTGCAGCGCCTCCACTTGCCCAGGATCCCCATGATAGAGATTATACCCTGAGCAAGAACATCACAACAGCATTATGCAACAGCAACCTTTTATATATCATGCATAAAGAACAAATGATCTGCAGAATAAACATATAACATTACACACACACACCGTGGCTCGGCCACACCTTATTAGGGATAATGTCCTGTACATAGGTGGCTCTGCCACTCTCCCTAGGAGTATGTCTTATTTTTTTTTATAACTTAAATTTTATTGAATCAAAACAGCATAAAATACATTACAGAATACTTTTGTCTTGTATGTAAACATTATTTTAACAACTATGTAAGTAACAACGAGGTCCTGCTGTGCTTCGGGACCCGGTCTTCCGGGTATTTTGGTGTGGACCATATAGTCCAAACCGACTCTACTTAAATGGACAAACAGACACTTATAACTCAACTTAAAAGGGGAGACAATACATACTCAAAAAAAAAAAAAAAAAAAAAAAAAAAAAATATAGGGAAAAGGGAGGACAAGGTGGGGTGGGGAGGGGTAGGTTGGGGGTGAGGTAAGGTAGGGGGAGTGCGTTAGCAGTAGATGCGACACGTGGCCCTGTGTCAAGCATCACAGATGCTTGCAAGCTAAGTCGTCTCTCACATTACTTATATTATAATGCTGCTATAAGGGGTCTTGGGTGTATAGAATACCTCCTGTATGTCCCTCCCAAGGAGAACGCATCTACTGTTATCAGAGCCATATTGAGGACCTCTCAATCCCCGGGATATCTGTCTGTGCCAGCCAAGGCGTCCAGACTTTTAGAAAATTGTCACCAGTATCGTTAACTAAACTCGTTAATTTTTCCATCTGGCAAATGAACCAAATTCGATTCCGAATCTTTGGGATGGTTGGGATATCAGATTGTTTCCATAATGCTGCTATCTCGCACCGCGTTGCAATTGCAAAATGGGCAATTAGTTTGTTATTTGCTTTGGAAAGGCCCGTCAATGGCCTGTTCAGGAGGAACAACCACGGGTCTGGGGGAATGGTGAGATCAAACAGTCTCTGTATCCAATGTCTAATCGCCTCCCACAGTGGAGAGATCCGTGGGCAAGACCACAGCATATGTAACAGGTCGGCTGTTCCTCCGCACTGGCGGGGGCACAGGGGAGAGGAACCCGGCACAAACCTTGATAATTTCAGTGGGGTGAGGTACCATCGCATTAGGACTTTATATGCGTTCTCCTTGAGCGTGGTGCATATGGAGCTCTTCGCTGTGGCCATATATATGGCGCTCCATTCTTCATCTTCTAAGTTTTCTCCCAGATCTGTTTCCCATTGAGATCGGAATGAGGGTATCTGCTGCTCGTGTTCACCAGAACTGATCACTTCTCCGTATAGCTGAGATGTAAGTCCCTTCGTGTCGGCCTCAGCCAGACAGAGCTTTTCGAAAGATGTTAGTAGGGGGTATGGGGCAAATTTGTTATAAAATGCCCTGATCTGGAGGTATCTAAAAAATTCTGAGTGAGGGATCTCTTTCTCTTCCCTGATATGGTCGAATGTTTTGATTTTTCTGTCATAACCCTCCAGATCTCTAATTCGATTGTAGCCCCTCTGTCTCCAGATTGAGATATTACTGACTGATAGACCTGGAGCGAAATCAGGGTTATTCCATATGGGTGTTGCAATGGAATTTTTTGTCGTGAGGGAATGCCGAAATTTCGTAGACTCCCAGATTGACACTGAGTTGGTCACCGAGGAGAGCGGCATGGCGGTAAATTTTGTAGTATGATACCAGGCAGGGTACAGCTAGGCCGCCCGCCACCACAGATCTTTTCATATTTAATTTACTTACTCTCGGTTTTTTACCTCCCCAGATAAATTTGGAGATTTCAGATTGAAGTGAGTGCAAGTCTCTCCAACTGAGTGGCACTGGAAGAGTTTGGAAGAGGTATAATATACGGGGGAGTAGGTTCATTTTGACACTATGGATACGTCCAATCCAGGATATCCTTTTGGATGTCCACTTCCGTAAATCAGATTTTAAGGTCCGAATCAGGTTGGGGTAATTTGCATTGTACACGTCTTTTACAGTTTTGGTGATGTGGACACCCAGGTATTTTATGTGGTTTTGTTGCCAGTTAAATTTGAAATTCAATTTTAGTAATTTCTCCATGTGTCTAGGGAGGTTGATGTTGAGGGCTTCCGATTTGGATTGATTGATTTTGAAGCCGGAGACCTTAGAGAATCGATCTAGTAGGTCGAAGAGGTTTGGTAGGGACGTAAGGGGTTTTGTGATAATCAAGAGGATGTCATCCGCATACAGGGCCGCTTTATGGGTCTGGGAGTATGCGTTTAACCCTGAGATGTCTGGGTTTCCTCTGATTTGTGCCGCCAGTGGTTCGATACATAGGGCAAATAAAAGCGGGGATAATGGGCAGCCCTGTCTCGTGCCACTCTTTATTTGGAATGGCAGAGAGGGGTAGCCTTGGTGTATGACCCTGGCGGTGGGGTTAGAGTACAGCGATAGAATCGCCTCACTCACCCGATCTCCAAAGCCAAATGTCGCAAGCGTCTCTTTTAAATATGGCCAGTCTATCCTATCGAAAGCTTTTTCTGCATCCAGACTTAACAACATGCTTTGAGTTGCCTTACTATTTGCCAAATCCAACAGATCAATAAATCGTCGTGTATTATCCGCTGCTTGCCGGCCCTTGATAAATCCGACTTGATCTGGGTGTATAAGTCTGGGTAGGATGAGACTAAGTCTATTGGCCAATAATTTAGCGTATAATTTAACATCAGTGTTAATTAATGATATAGGCCGGTAACTTTTGCAGTCTAGCGGGTCTTTCCCAGTTTTATGAATTAGTGATATTGACGCCTTTAACATCTCCTTGGGGATGGGGGCTCCCGCTAAAATAGCGTTAAACATGCGGAGCAACCTTGGGGCGAGCAGCTTTATAAATTTCTTATAGTAAAGCCCTGAGAATCCATCAGGCCCAGGGGCCTTTGATGGCTTCAGTTCTTTAATGGCCTGAGATAGTTCTTCCATAGTGAAGTCAGCATTCAAAACTGCTCTATCAGTGTCCGTCAATCTCCCTAGTTCCGAGCTGGCTAAGAAATCTCTTAGGGCACCGCTCGTTGTAGAGTTATGTGCCACTTTTTCACCGTTATACAGTGTTTCATAGAAGGAGCCGAATTCGTTTACAATTTTCTGAGGATTAGACGTGGGGGTACCAGATTTTAAGCGTATAGCTTGGATGTTATACTTAGCTTGCCTGTCCTTTAGCATGCGGGCTAGCATTGTATCCGGCCTGTTCGCTTTCTCGTAAAATTTTCTCTTTGACCAACTCAGTGAATTGTCAGCTCTGGAAGCTAGTAGCATGTTAAGTTCAATTTTGACATCTTTTACCTCCTGTAAGGTTTTGGGGTCTAAATTCTTTTTATGGTTAGAGGAGAAAGTCTGTAATTTATTTTGGAGATTAATAATTTTGGACTCTCTTTCTCTCTTTCGTCTGGCTGTGATATTTATTAACGTGCCGCGTAATGTTGCTTTATGGGCTTCCCAGAGGACAAGCTGTGAGTCAACAGAGCCCGTATTGATATTGAAGAATTGGTCAATCTCGTTGCCAATAACATCACATATTTCGGGAATTTTTAAGATTGATTCATTAAGTTTCCAGTTCGTCCCAGGTCTATCAGTTCGGATATTATTGCACCTTAGCTCTATTGGCGCATGGTCTGACCATGAAATATCATGGATCCCTGCTCGGGTAACCTTAGGAACCAGTTGACAGGACACAAAAAAGTAATCAATTCTGCTGTACGAGCCATGGGGGTGAGAGAAGAAAGTGTAATCCCTGTCTGCCGGATGTAATTCCCTCCATATATCTGATAACTGGTTGGTCTTGAGGCCCCGGCGTAAAGATACACCTGCTCCCTTGTTGTACTGACCTACAACCCCTGACCTATCCAGGTGCGGTTGCATGACTATGTTAAAGTCACCCGCGAGCACAATGCTCCCTTGGGCCACTGAGTTCAGGGTTCTGAAAAACTTATCGAAAAAGATCGTGCTCTTCTCGCTGGGAGCGTATAAGCAAGCCAACGTGATTCTCTGCCCCCTAATTGTACCTACAACAATAATGTATCTACCATCTGTATCACGTTTACTTAACTGCACCTCGAACGGAATGCTGTTCCGGAATAATATAGCTACCCCCCGTTTTTTGACTGCTGCTGATGATGTGAAAACCTGGGTGAAATCTTTATCAAGATATTTAGGGGCATTTGATTTACTGAAGTGTGTCTCCTGTAGAAAAAGGATTTCAGCGTGTTTCCTTTTATAGTCTGTAAAGGCTAACTTCCGTTTGGTTGGGTTGTTAAAGCCCTGTACATTATGGGAAATAAGTATCAACGCCATTTATTAATGTGTGTGTGGGATAGCTTCGTGAAATCTTTGGACTTACCCAAGATTCCATCCTTGGAGCATGCCCGGTCCGTAGTGCTGAGACGCATCTGTACCATCTGTTGTGTGTTTTGACGGTGTGGCTGATGTTCCCCTGAGAGGGGAAGGGAGGGAGAGGTGGGAGGGAGAGGGGAAAGGTGAGGGGGGGGGGAGGGGGGATGGGATGAAAGGGAGGGAAGGGAGGGTGGGAAGGCGGGGGATGGGGGACCACATGTAGGTAAAAACAGTAGGGAGGGAACAAAAAATAACATGCATATATAACATCAACATGGCAGAGACATCAAATAATAAAAAAACAAGAATACACCTCGGGAGCCCCCGAGTGTGTCTCTTGCGCCCATGGGGTTGGTCTCCTGGTCCAGTCTTATAGAGGAATCTCTCCGTCTTGCTGGGACCCGACCTCCCTGGGACTTGTGCGCGATCCCTCTTTCTCAGGGATCGTAAGTGGGAATGCATGCACGCCAATACGGGGGATCCCGCCGGCGTGTTTTCCATAATCAGCTACTATATGTAACTCCGTTAAACTCTTCAACGATGGAAACTGGAACAGAAACTGCATATCAATAAACACCTCCCAAACATAACGAAAAACATTGCCCTGTGTCTAACCTTCTGTCTCCCTCCCTGAACCACGTCACCTATTTGGAGCCCATCTACTTAGCTCCTTGGAGAATGTTAACCCACCCCCCCTCTTCTCTTCCTCCTTCATCCTCTCTCCTCTTCCCTTTCCACCCTCCCTCTCCTCCTTCTTCCCCCTCCACCCTCCCTCTCCTCCTTCTTCCCCCTCCACCCTCCCTCTCCTCCTTCTTCCCCCTCCACCCTCCCTCTCCTCCTTCTTCCCCCTCCACCCTCCCTCTCCTCCTTCTTCCCCCTCCACCCTCCCTCTCCTCCTTCTTCCCCCTCCACCCTCCCTCTCCTCCTTCTTCCCCCATCCCCCTCTTTTCCTTAGATCCTTTTTATGCATCCCCATTCCTCCTTCCTCCCCCACCCCCCTCTCTACATCCCCCCCTCTCCTCCTCCCCCCCCTTCTCCTCCTCCCCTCCCCCTCTCCTCCTCCTCTCAACCCCCCTCCCCTCTCTCCTCCTCCTCCCACCCCCCCTCCCCCCTCCCTTTCCCTTAGATCCTTTTTATTGTGTGTATTTATGTATAGTATATGGGAGACCACAGTTCTGGGGCATGGGCACGAGCGGAGGCTGTCATGCACACTCCCTTGTGGCGTGTCCAGAGCTCCTCCGCGTCTGCGCCCCCTCCAGCCTCCTCGTTCTGTGTGCAGAGCTCATCAGCGGCCATCTTGGTGAGGGCAGCAAGCGCCGGAATCCCGTGTGTGTCAGCGCTCCTCGGCGGCCATCTTGGTAAGGGCAGTAAGCTCCCTCACTTCCTCCCTCTTCTGCGCAGGCGCCGGGGGTCCCGCGCGTGGCAGCACTCCTCGGCGGCCATCTTGGTGAGGGCAGTAGGTGCCTCCGCTTCCTCCCTCTACTGTGCAGGCGCCATGGATCCAGCTCTCGCGGGAAGACGGCGCGGGGTGATGACGTCACAGGACAAGCCCGCGAAGATCACTGAAGTTCCCCTGCGCCTCGGGGAAGGAGTAAGGGAAGATGGCTGCCGGCCAAAAAACGTGAGTAGGACCTGCTGCGTTGTAGGGTGCTGATTCCCCTCTCTAGGGACTGGTGAGGGCTGCGGAAGGGGTCCCAAGCGGTCCCGGGGGCATGAGGGGCAATGTTGGGGTAGGTCAAAATAGAAGATTCCGGTGATTGTGGCTAGTGGAGGGTCTTTTATGCAGGGCTCAGTGCATCAGTCGTGGGATAGCTCATGGCTGCGCGGGGGCGCCATCTTTAGCTGCCGCGTGGCGAGGGGGGCTCTGTGTTGAACCCAGGACCCTTCTAAGGAATCCCTCTGTGTCCTCTACATTTTTGAGGGTATGTGCCACCCCGTTCTTAAAGACCATTAGGGCACACGGGAATAGCCAGCGGTACCTCACCTCTTGGTCACGCAGTGTTCTGGTAACGGAGGCTAATGCTCTCCTTTTTGCTAGCGTGGCAGGTGACAGATCCTGGTACACTTGGAATTTTATTTTCTCAAACTCCACTACCTTCAGTTCCCTTGCTATCCGGCATGTTTCTTCTTTGGTGCGGTAACAGTGGAATCTAATTACCACATCCCTCGGGGGGTCTCCTTTTTGAGGTCTTCCCCTCAGTGCCCGGTGGCATCTGTCCAGAACCAGGTCTCTGGCAGCCATGTCTGGGAATATATGTTCCAGCCACCTCGAGGTGAATTCTTCTGGGTCAGTTATAGCTTCTGGGACCCCTCTCAGCCGTATGTTACAGCGCCGGTCGCGGTTCTCTGCGTCCTCAATTTTATCCTCTAGGGAGGTGACCTGTGCCTTTAAGGCGGATATTTGAGTCTGTGTTTGTGTTGTGGATGTAGCTGTCTCATCTGCCCTGGATTCCAAAGCAGCCGTACGCTCCCCTATTGCGTCTATATCCTTCCGAAGTGCCCAAAGTTCAGACTTAAAGAATTGTTGCATATTGCTGCAAAACTCTTTCATGTCTTTACGTCTCATTATATCCATATCGTGTGGTTCTTCAGGTGCGGAGTCCAATTCTGGGTCTGCTGATGCTGTTTGCACTGGAGATTCAGGTACGTCAGCCCTGGCAGCCTCTTTGCTCTTAAAATAAGTAGACACCGGCTGTGTTTTTTTTCTTAAAGTCTTAGTTGATGCCATGTCTGTATATTTAGACACGTTCTGCAGATACTGGATTATGCAGATGCTGTGTTTTTGCTGGAGTTAGATCGATTTGAAACGCCGGAGGGGATGGAGCTCACACTCTAAGCTGCCATTCACCTCCTTGTCGTGCACGCCTCCAGGAGTATGTCTTATAACCAGTATAGGTATGGTACCATAGGATTTGCACAGTTGGCCCAATTAGTTAGTGGGAGGCGGGATCAGCGCCTGGTGACCGGTGTAGGTGCACTTATAAACAATGATACCTTCCGGTCACTGCGATGACCATCACACTCCACGCAGGGTCCTAGCGTTGCTCCAGCCTTTCGCCGTCACTCCTTGCTGCAGCGCCGTCTGTATCCAATCCAAGATGGCGGCCGCAGCTCCGCAGTCAAATCACACTAATGGGAAATGTCCCTACCAACTAAGGCCGTCCTTACAAAACAGCACCCTACGGTGACAGGGGAATACTCCTCGGGCCGGGGGAATACCTTTTACCTAAGCGGACGGGTCACTGACCCTCCGCTCGCGCACACGAGGTTCCGCCAACCTCCTCCTTCACCTCCCTCCCGTTTCTGTCCCACCGCCCACACGCATCCGGTTCCTCTATACAGAGTCTCGCACCCGATTGGTTCTCAGCCTCAGCTGACTCTCTCGCAGTTCGGAGTTCAGAGTTCAAACCCCCAAAGTCTCCACAGATTGGTTAGCCTTCGCGCGCTTCTCTCGCGCATGCGCAGCCCAACTTGTACACAGTGACCTTGCTGACAGAATGACTAATATGGCGCTGCCTTTGTGATTGACAGCGCGGAACCTTTAGATATATATGCACATCCTTACATTCTCCCCTCTCCAGAATCCAACGTCCCCGCTGGACTACATAAACCACATATATATCTAACTATTTACACAACCCTCTCAGTCCTAGATCAGGTTACACATTCCGTTAATCAGTACCATCATAGCTTGCATCCTATGCCGAGCCCACTGCTGAGCCTCATAATGGGGTGCCCCAAATTGATCATATGCCATTCGCATGGGAGGCTGACAGGCTCTTTGACTTCGTCGGGGTTGATTCTCCTCTGCTTCTTCTGCAGAGTATCCAGTCTCAATTTGTGCTTCCATCTCTACCCTTGAGGGGTTTCCAACATTAGTACTGTCTCTTTGGGGTGTGAAACATGGACTTTGAGGATCTAGGGGCTGACTCGCGGGAGTCAAGGAGTCAATGTCCGGGCCAAGAGGCTCTTTACCCGTGGCTCCTTCGGGAGATGCCTCCGCGGCCGGAAGGCCCCTTTGAGAGGTTCCTTCCATTGGATCCTCAGAGGTGGCAATTTTTACAGTCTCTGGGCCATCCTCTGTGTGTTCAACTCCTCCATCTATGGGCGTGGCTGGGACTTCCAATTCATCCCTCCCTACTCGAGGTATGGGAAGCAGATGATTCCTATGCCACACTTTTATGCGGCCTTCAGAATCCTTGATCCGGTACACAGGAAGACCAGGCATTTGTGACTCCACCTCATACACACCCTCCCGCCACCGGTCTGCCAATTTATGCTTCCCAGGAACACCTAAGTTGCGTAAGAGGACCGCATCTCAGGGGTGAATTTCCTTATGACGCCTTTTATTTCCCGCATTCAGTTGCGCAGTCGTCCGTTCAGCCAATTTATAGGCCAACTGTAAACTGTCCCTTAGTCGCTGGACATATCGGAAATGCGTCCTATTGGATACCCCATCGGTAGATATCCGCAGGCGCACATCCACCGGTAACAGGGCTTCTCTTCCGAACATCAAAAAATACGGGGTATACCCAGTGGACTCATGTCGGGTACAATTATACGCATGTACCAATGCCTCGACGTGTTTACTCCACTCCGTCTTTTGCGGGCTCGTCAGAGTTCCTAACATATCTAACAAAGTGCGATTGAACCGTTCAGGCAAAGCATCCCCTTCGGGGTGATACGGGGTAGTACGCGACTTGGCAATGTTCAGTAGTGTGAGCAACTCCCGTATCAGTGTACTCTCAAAGTCTCTGCCCTGAACAGAGTGAAGACGATTCGGCAACCCATAGTGAATGAAATATTTCTCCCATAGTACTCGGGCCACCGTTACGGCCTTCTGGTCTTTCGTAGGGAACGCTTGGGCATACCTAGTGTAGTGGTCAGTGATCACTAGAACATTACTAACTCCCCGATTGTCGGGCTCGATACAGATAAAATCCATACACACCAAATCCATGGGACCCGAGCTTTTCAAATGTGCCATAGGAGCCGCCCTGGTGGGCAGTGTCTTTCTTTGTAAACAGCGAATACACCTTCGACAATGTTGCTCCACGGACTCCCTCATTCTCGGCCAATAGAACCTATATTGTAGTAGCCCAAATGTCTTGTCAATGCCCAGGTGACCATGGTCATCATGAAGGGCCCGGAGGACTAGGGTTCTCAAACGTTCCGGCAAAAACAGCTGACGCCGATCGGGATGGTTGTGATAAGGTATCACCCGATATAACAAACAATTGTCCATTTCGAACTTCCCAAACTCATTTGACAGGAGTTTCACCAAGTCTTTGGGGGCTCGCTTCAGTATAGAAGGGTTATCTTGTTGTACCGCTTGACGTGCTAGCTCCACTATGGGGTCTTGTGTTTGATAATGCACTAGATCCCTCCACGAGATGATATTATCATCAGTGATATTCATCCCTTCTCGACCCTGATAGGCCCGGGGAATAGCTCGCGAATGGCATCCCAACGAGTCAACGACCCGTAATTCCGAGAACGCCACCTGGTCGTTGACTACCGCAGCCACAGAGCAGAGGGCACGAATCCCGGGGCCCGGTATCTCTTCCCAAACTTCCTCATCAGGGGTGGATTGAAGGCCAGGTCGACGAGACAGGGCGTCGGCACCTATGTTGGTGGGTCCAGGTTTGTATTTGAGGTTGAACCTGTAATTGGCTAGAGCAGCTAACCACCGATGTCCTGTGGCGTCCAATTTGGCAGACGTATTTATATAGGTCATGGGGTTATTGTCCGTGCGTACTTCGAACTGTACCCCATACAGATAGTCATGCAGCTTGTCCACCACAGCCCATTTTAGAGCCAAGAATTCCAGTTTATGGACCGGATAGTTCTGTTCGCTGGGGGTCAAGCTTCGGCTCGCATAGGCCACCGGACGTAGCCCGGTCTCATACTTCTGATGCAAAACCGCCCCTAATCCGCTAAGGCTAGCATCGACATGTAGAACATAGTCTCTTTCGGGGTCCGCATAGGCCAAGACGGGGGCCTGAGTGAGGCTGGCCTTTACGTTCTTGAATGCCTGTTCACATTCTGGAGTCCATGTCTTCCCAAAGGGTTTCTGCGACGAGATTCCTTTCTTTCCGGTTTCTCCCGGATATCCTTTTAGAAGATCATTCAGTCGCTTGGCCTTGCTGGAATAGCTGTCAACGAACCGCCGAAAATAACCACAAAACCCCAAGAAGGACCGCAACTCTTGAACATTTTGAGGTCTGGGCCAATTCACCACCGCCTCTATCTTCCCTGGGTCGGTGGATACCCCATCAGCCGATACAATATGGCCCACATACGTCACAGAGGACCGACAGAATTTGCATTTGTCCAGTGACAGTTTTAGACCCTCTCCCTGAAGTCTATCCAGCACCTTCATCAGCCTCTCGGAGTGCTCCTCTAGAGTCCGCCCGAACACGATAATGTCGTCCAAGTACACTAAGCACTCTCGCGGGTTAAGGTCTCCGAGGGTTTTTTCCATTAATCTCTGGAACGTGGCCGGGGCACCGCAGATCCCTTGTGGCATGCGGGTAAATTGGTAAAACCCTAATGGACAGATGAAGGCCGTTTTTTCTTGGTCTTCCTGGCCCATGGGCACTTGATAATATCCGGACCTGAGGTCGAGCACACTGAACCATTTGCTCCCCGTCAGAGCATTCAGGAGATCCTCGATTCGGGGCAGTGTGTACTGATCGGGAATAGTACGGGTATTCAGAGTCCTGTAATCCACACATAGACGGACCGTCCCGTTCTTCTTGCGGACTACCACAATGGGTGAGGCGTAAGGGCTCCGAGATTCCTGCACGATGCCAGCCGCTTTCATCTCGTCGATTAATCCCCTCACTTCGTCCACATCCCTGGAGGCAAGCCGGCGGGAGCGCTCCCGGAAGGGGGTAGCGTCGCTCATTCGGATGGTATGGTGGGCGCTGCGACTGCAACCCACGTCCATATCACCAGTGGAGAACACACCCCTTCGGTCGTGTAGCTCGTTCTGCAAACTCTTCCTCCATTCATCCGGAAGTGCCGAGTCGCCGAAGTCAAACTCTAACACTGACTCGACGGTAGTAGATGAGCCCCTAGATGGTCCCTTCGAAACCTTCTCTTCGGGAGTTACTGGGTATATCCTTCCCAGCGTCTGCCGCCGGTCAATAGTCAGTGGGTACGGGGATATATTCTGCACGTACACCCCAGTGCGCCTCGGAATCTTCCCGGGCCATTCCTTGATAGAGGCCAATACTTTGTAGCCCCAACGTTGTTCGTCCTGGTCCACACTTTCCACGGTGAAGAGTTGATCCCCCCCACCGTCGTCGGGGGTAACGGCAAGCGGCGACCATCATTCGTCCTTCCCCCGGGGGAATTTGAGTCGGTCCCCGTTCTTGGCTGTAAAGGACGCCATACTCTTCCTCAGTTGCAATTCTACCGCAGACCTCTTGGAGGGCGGGACAGGCCGCTAAGGCCAGCAGTGGGGCTTCTCCCGCTTCTTGCAAAAACTGGCGGAATACTGCACGTACAATGTCAGTATTGGTCCCCAAGATGATTGGGGCGCTGGGGTGGTCCTGAGGTTCGGGGCACACTAAGGCCTCTACTTCCATGGGATGATGTTTACCAGTATTCAGCTGAAGAATATCTAACTGCACCTTCACTACGCCGTCTATGGGGTAATCTTCATGACTCAATCCCCGTAGTCGTAAGGCGTCCGCAGATAACAACGGTAGTTGGTGCAGGTGTTGGTCGTAGAAGGGCCGGTATACGATGGTCACTTGGGATCCCGTATCCAACAATGCGGCGGCATAGATGCCCTCTATGACGACGCGAATAATGGAGGCGGGACCAATTCGGGGGTTCTGAGAGGGCAGTAACGCCTTTTTATCCTCCAGGGGTTGGCACGGCATCGATTGCGCCGGTTGGGACGACGTCCTACGCGAGGTGGGGCAGTGGGCCCGCAAATGCCCCATCTTTCCACATGCGTAACACTGCATTTGGCTAAGGTAAGCCTCGTCTCTCCTGGTTGGGGGACTCCGCCCTGGCGGGGGACGAGGTCTGGGTGTCACCGGGGTAGTGACATCCTCGGGGACTGGATCTCCAGGTTCGGGCACGTCGGCCTTGGGGTCCACTTTCTTGGCTTCCTTACCCCCGGGCGAGGGCTTCTTCCCGGTGGCTAGGTCACGCCCTAACAACACCATTTCGTGCGCTTGGACCCGATCCATTAAATCGTGGAACGACAAGGCTTGTCCGGGCATTATGCAGCTACTGACCCGCACCGACACGGGGTGTAGGGGTAGGAGCCCCCTCAACAGCTGAGTGGTGCGTATCCCGTTGGCTTCCTCCCTTGGCAACACGCCTTTTCTCACCATATTCCAAAGGTCCAGGTGTAGTCGCCTGAGGAAATCGGATACCATCTCCCCTTCCTTCTGTGCTAACGCATGAAATTTTGACATCAAAGTGTGCATGTCCACCGGAGCTCCATACGCCTTTGTCAGGCAGTAGATGAGATCTGCCGCCTCAGCTTCCGGATTGTCATCTCGGTAGTAGTGCACCATGTGGGACGCGGGGGGTCTTAAGCACTCAACGATGCGCTGCCTGCGGACCGCGTCCGTGCAGGTCCATTCAGGCAGTACCTGTTCTGTATGATCCAGCCAGTCCTCTATCCCTACTTCCCCTTGGGGTGTGGGTTTCTCCCCGGAGAAGGCCTTCAACTTCCTGTACTGGAGCGACTGGGTGGTATTGTGGATAGCGGCGGCTAGGGCGGGAAAAGAGGTGTCTCCCGGTAAACTGTCCCCGACTGCAGGGTAAGCGTCCGATCTTGATAAGCTAAGTCGGTTGAGGCCAGCCCGTAGGCCGGACGGGGTGGATGAGGAGCCTAGGCTCAGGGCTGCTGGCCAGCGAGGGTGCAGGCCACGGTCAGGGGATGGGTCGGGGCCTCCCGTCGCGGCACCTATGGCGGGTGCATACTCTCTCCGGGGGGTGGAAGTGGCCAGGGGCGCAGGGGTGTCCGCCTGGACTAGGGGGCAGCGCACCCCCGGGGCCTCGGGCAGCAGCAGTATACGGGGCAACGCCTCAGGGCATATGTCTTGTTCAGTGGCATACAAGACCCGGCGCCAGGTCTGGTCGCGGTCATAGAAGTGGTCTTGTACTTGGGCATTGTCCAGGAGCGGAAGCTTTCGGACTTGCTCGGTCACGGTGCCTAGCGAGATCGTGGCGGGGACGTGACCCAGCGCGAAAACACGGTTCAAGGGAATCCCGTGCCGTTGGGCCCACTTGCGCACCTCGAGTGCCGAGGGTGCCGACATGATGTGGTTGGTTGCACAATGAGACACACAAAAAAAATTGTGGGGGAGGGGGGGCACCCCAGGTCTAAGATCTCAGCAGCGCCTCCAAATGTAGCCCTTTTTGTGAACGCCTGCAATAAGGAACTACTGTGGTGCATGTACCTGTGTCCTCAGGAGCTCTGAGCCTCCGCTATTTGGGAGCCTGGGGTCATACCTTTATTAATCGCGGTGCAGCGCCTCCACTTGCCCAGGATCCCCATGATAGAGATTATACCCTGAGCAAGAACATCACAACAGCATTATGCAACAGCAACCTTTTATATATCATGCATAAAGAACAAATGATCTGCAGAATAAACATATAACATTACACACACACACCGTGGCTCGGCCACACCTTATTAGGGATAATGTCCTGTACATAGGTGGCTCTGCCACTCTCCCTAGGAGTATGTCTTATAACCAGTATAGGTATGGTACCATAGGATTTGCACAGTTGGCCCAATTAGTTAGTGGGAGGCGGGATCAGCGCCTGGTGACCGGTGTAGGTGCACTTATAAACAATGATACCTTCCGGTCACTGCGATGACCATCACACTCCACGCAGGGTCCTAGCGTTGCTCCAGCCTTTCGCCGTCACTCCTTGCTGCAGCGCCGTCTGTATCCAATCCAAGATGGCGGCCGCAGCTCCGCAGTCAAATCACACTAATGGGAAATGTCCCTACCAACTAAGGCCGTCCTTACAAAACAGCACCCTACGGTGACAAGGGAATACTCCTCGGGCCGGGGGAATACCTTTTACCTAAGCGGACGGGTCACTGACCCTCCGCTCGCGCACACGAGGTTCCGCCAACCTCCTCCTTCACCTCCCTCCCGTTTCTGTCCCACCGCCCACACGCATCCGGTTCCTCTATACAGAGTCTCGCACCCGATTGGTTCTCAGCCTCAGCTGACTCTCTCGCAGTTCGGAGTTCAGAGTTCAAACCCCCAAAGTCTCCACAGATTGGTTACCCTTCGCGCGCTTCTCTCGCGCATGCGCATCCCAACTTGTACACAGTGACCTTGCTGACAGAATGACTAATATGGCGCTGCCTTTGTGATTGACAGCGCGGAACCTTTAGATATATATGCACATCCTTACATTTATAACATATTTCTCCCAATAGAAGGTATAGTTTAGAACCTGTAATACTTTTTGCTATGTTATAATAAATGGAGCTTTGATGGATTAAGTGTATGCAAGGGGAGAACACTTAAAGTCCTTTTGTGATGTCCTACTCTTCCCGACCCCTGTGGATAAGTAACACCAGAGGTGAGGCAATATGCTGATCAAAGGGGCTATGACTCAGCCCATTGAATATGCAGACCGGGTCTCACAACTAGGTGATAACCATTTCACTTGTCAAAGTTGACACCCGGAGACAAAGCTTTGACAGTCCACTGACACTTCAGCCAGACTTTCGGACTACAGATATTCTGGGCCCTTTTTACTAAGCAGTGCTATCAAGCTGCTCACTGAGCATGCTCAGAGTTACCTGGGCTGGCCTGATGACCATTTCCCACGTTACCTGGCAGGTTTTGATAGGAGGAAGATAATTCATTGCCAATCCGATGAGGCTCATGTTAAAAACCAGATTCCTATAAAAGGTGCTTGCAGCCTCATCCCTGTGCTGTTCATGATGTCCTGAATTCACGGGTGAACTGCTATTCCTGTGTCGGGATATTTCGCCCTATACCATCTTGTAAGTGTTTTATCCCATGTTATTTGTTTTACTGTGTGTGTTATTCTGAAAAGAAATACACTTACAGGTTTATTTTATCGCTGTCTTCCTCCAATCAGTTCCCAGTGATTTTGTGTTGATAAGTTCTGTTCCACCGTGACATTAAGTACTGGCTTGACAGAGATTTATCCATTCCTGGTATACACAAGAATTTTATTTTGGATAGCATTTATTTCATTTTGACTCACAATTATTTTTTGTTTGATTCCTATTATTTACAGATCTGTGAAATGGCCATGGGCACGAGGTTTGTCCCTAGCTATGCCAATCTCTTTATGAGATATTAGGAGGAGAGATCCATGTGGCAACATGCGGTGCTCGGGGCGGGCCTCGTATACTATGGCCGTTTCATAGATGACATTATTATGATTTGGGATGGTGAGGAGGCAGCTCTATCTAAAATTTCAAGTTATTTTGAAAATAATCATCTAGGACTCAAATTCACTTTTAATATTAATGCTGTATCTATAGTCTTTTTGGACCTTGTCCTAGTCTCAGACCCAGACTTACAAATCACTACCACCACTCATTTTAAGTCTGTCTCTGTGAACAATTATGTTCATGCATCCAGTAATCACCATAAACAGGGCTCAAGAATATCCCATTAGGACAGTTTCATCGTCTCAAAAGAAACTGCACTAGAGAAAGCGATTTTCTGTGTCAGTTGGACACTCTGAGTGAAAAATTATTGGCCAAAGGCTATGATAAGAAGCTAATTTCTGACTCCTTCAGTAAAGTAAGAGCTCTGGATAAGTTTGTCTTACTAAGTAAATCCAAATCTAATAGAGGATCACGCTTGAGTTATGATACTCCGAGTGATGCTGTATTGGTTCCTCAACTTTGAGGTTTATAACAACTTATAATCAATCATATAGACATATTCATAGTATCTTGAATGATCATTGGAGTGTCCTTAAGTGTGACCCTCATCTAGGACCTTTCCTTCCAGAGAAAGCCTCCATAATTTATAGAAAGGCCAGGAATATTAAAAGTATATTAGCTCCCAGTAAACTGAGGTCGGGTGATTCACCTGCAGCATTGGCCCCTGTGAGCCAAGTTGGTAATCACAGGGGTGCAGAAGAGGTCACTGCATCACCTGCAAACATTTGGTGGCCAAGTCTCAATTCTGTTCCTTCAGTAGGGGTACCTCATATCAGGTTAGGAGCCATATAAATTGTTTGAGCTCTTATGTAGTATATCGTATTCAGTCTGGTTGCGACCAACAATACGTTGGTCGCACCACACGCCCACTCAGTACTCGCTTCCTAAAGCATAGGAGAAATGTCATTAATGTTACTAATACCCATAATATCCCACAACATTTTCAGACAGCAAATAATCAGGACCCCAAATCCATGACTATTATGGGTCTTGAATACATTTCTCCTTCTGCTCTGGGGGGCGATCGCTTAAAATCCCTTTGCCCTTTTTATATACTTATGTTAATTAAAACATTCAGTATTAATATCATCCACTCCTATTTAGATCTTCCCTGGGCCTAGTCCTGCCTCCCATCACCCCATTTCCATTCTTCCTTCCCTCTTCCCCTCCCTCCCCTCCCCCCTCCCTTCCCTCTTCCCTCCCTCCCCTCCCCCTTCTATTCCCCTCCCAATGGGGTCCATGGGTGGTCCCTGCTGGTCCGCGGACAGCTGTGGGGCCCCCGATTCTTCCCCGCAGCTGTCCCCCATTTGTCTGCAGGTGGTACCCTTGGGCATCCAGGTGTCCTCAAGTGGTACCCATGGGCATCTGGGGGTCCTCAGGTGGTCTCCATGTGTCCCCGCAGCCCTACGATACCAATCCTGTATTGAAAAAAATAAAACATGGCCTACATTTAGTACATTTGCCTATAGTATTTAAGGGGTTAACCCACCCTGCCCCGCTACCCACCCCACATTGTTGGAGGTAGCACTACCCCATTAGTACTGAAGCACTGTTGGGTACCTTTACTGTAGCGTGTGCAATGGTGGTCTGACTCTTTCTGGAGACAAATGCCTTGTCCCATGGTATAAGGCCTTCCGACTACACTCCCCTCACTCATAACACCAGACCGCAACACACGTGGTCTTTTAAAGAGAAAGGAAATCTCCACTTCAGCATGCTTCAGCATCGCAACCGGAGCCCTACTAAAGGATGTTCCCTAGCTACAGACCACCCTACAACCCAAAAGCTGCAGTGACTCACGGCCTATCTGGTGCCTAGGGGTAAAGCTATCCTACACCTAGGAGACCTTACTGGCTCCCAGGACAGGCTGCTTGGTTCACAACCCAGCCAGCACTGACTGCTTCCTAGGTCATAGTTCATATCCAGTTCGGTTAAGCATGCCACTCCCAGATGGCCACCACATTCACTCTACAGCAATGTTCTTGAGTTATACAAGGGCCCTCAGAGGCCAGGAGGTATACGCTGCTACACATGTTTTCGTTTTTCTAACTGCTCTTGAACTCCACTCAAATATCTCCACCATACCACATTATTCCTTTAATAATGTCCCATATCTGAAAGACAGCTATAATCCAAATTTTTAGTTTTTTTCTGTTGTATGAGTCAGCCTCTGTCTTTATACTTGAACACACTAATTGATGATCACTGAAACCCACATTCTCACCCACATGTACGTCAGATACTTTATCCCCATATGTAAGTATTAAGTCTAGGATTACTTAATTGCAAGTAGACTCTCTCACCAATTGCTTGAGACATGCCATTTGCAAGTGTAACCAGTTATAGCTATGTCTCAGTCCTGATTTTCATTGTACCATGTCTCAGCAACTGCCACCAAATCAAAGTCGTCACTTGTCATTATTGCAATTAGTTCTGGGATTTTATTTCACAAAATACAAGCATTGATACACATTGCCCAAAGGTTTTTGTTACTTCTTTTTCTAATCCTTTCCATTTCCTCTGTACACTTCCTGTGTTGATCTTGTTTCTATTTAAACTGTGCCCATGGATAGGTTTCCTTCTATAATACCCACCCATTCGCTACCTCTTCTGATGGGTGGTGGTGAGGGGCAGTTGGACTTATCCTGACTCATTTCATCGCCCCCTCACCTATTTTATATACTTGCTAATGAAATATCTGGGCAAACCCCACGTGGGAGAGAATTCAAATACAAGGGAGAATTATGTGTTACAATACTAAGACTGTCCTGGAACAGGATTGTTTATTTCTCTTTATTTTTCCTGCTCTCAGTCTGCCAGCCCTCCCCAGCTAAAGTTACATGTTTTTCCCTGCTCGGAAGCAGCTAGAGCTGTGTATATTGCAACATAGTTGTTACAAATAATCCCCTTTTACACAGCCTCTAGTCAGTTGCCCTGGCAACCTCCCAATGCTCACAGTTTGAGATTGGTTTTGTCCTCTCCCCCTGCTTTATCTGCATATTGCTATGCCCCTTAGCCTGTTCCTGTCTGACAGGAAAGTGTGCTCCCTCTTTTCCAACAAACAGTCAAAGTGAGTTGACACTTCTTTCACTTATACCTCAGAAAAGGAAATCCTTTTTACCTTCCCCTCAGAGAAGCACTCCCCATAGCAGAACACCTTCCTCTCATAGGTTATTCTCCTGACAAGAGAAATCTGCCAGCAAAATCCACACATACAGTAAGAACTTTTATATTTCCGTTAACTCCACTCAATAAAGTTTAAGAAAATAGAAGGACTTTGTGTGCTTTAAAAGGGGACGAGTTAAGCTACATGGACTTACTCACATGCTACATAGCCTGGGTCCAGAATACCATTAAATCCAAATTCTTCCACTTCATATCATTTCCTCAACCATGTATTAAAAATCCCTCCTCCCCCTCTCTTCTCCTAGATCTCTAAGAGGGCGAGGGATGAGGAGCAGGTGTTTATTTTTACTTTAAATGACGTTATTTCCATTTTTTTTTTTTTTTACAGAAAACAGGTAAAAAATAACTTTTTTTTTACATTTTGCCTTACAAATATATTTGTAATTCAAAAATCTTAACAATTTTCTGGAATTTATAACATGATGGGTTAGCATAAAGGTTTTAGTCAACAACAGTTTTCCTGAAATTTTGGAGATTCAAACATCTTAATATGTTCTTGGAAATTACTCTACATCGCTGTATAAAGATGCAATAGAAAAAAGAAATGGCAGAGCACAACCAGGAATATCCAAAAAGCTAAGACTATTTCCAACTTTGTCTCACCTAGTTTATTCCAGTCAGAGAGTATGGCACATGTACATCATTGCCAGTAGGAAGCTTTACATGCTCGAATTGTAAGATTTGTAAATACATGAATGGTGGGCCTGGTTTTTCATCCATAGCGACAGGTCGGCAGTATGGGGTCGGCAGTATGGGGCCAGAACATTTATTAATTGTAATACACGTTTTGTGGTCTATCTGCTGACCTGTCGCTGTGGAAAAAAATATGTAGGTCACACTTTTAGAGCTCTCAAAGTATGAATCATGGAACATGTGCGACTTATAGAGAGGGGTGATTTGACGCATCCGGTGTCAAATCATTTCTCTTGCAGTAGCTCTGGAGGTTTAGGGCCATTTTACTTTCAGGAATTGAACAGGTACCACAGTCGAGCAGAGGCGGAAATAGAGTCAATGCCTTAGATCGCCGCAGATTATTCTGGATATTCGCTATAAAGACTAGAGTGCCGTTTGGGTTAAACTCAGACTGGGATCTTGGTCCATGCACAATCTTTTTTTAGTTATATATTCTGATATAAGGTATTTGATCTGATAAATCATTTATTTATCTTTATTTATTCGGTTATCCATCTTGCAGTCCCATTCCATATCTAAATTTCGGCATTTTCTAAAAAGTCTAAAAAATCTAAGCATAGGCACTAAGTTTGCATATGATATATTCTGAAAACAAGCTCCCCCCCCCCCCCCCCCACACACACACACGAGTTCATGGTATATATGTATCAAGTATTATTTTTTGATAAAATTGTTCAGGGTGGATACCCTAATTATCAATTTTTGTTATTAAAATATATATTGAGATCTCTTTACATGCCAGGTGTGGTGGTTGCAATAGTCACATTTATGAACATGGATGAACATTATATATATATATATATATATATATATATATATATATATATATATATATATATATTTATATAGCCAGCACTCTTCAATGAGGGCCCCCTGAAGAAGTTGCATTCCGAGACGAAACGCGTAGGGCAAAAGACCTATTTGTGGACAATTTATCTATACATTCACTCATTGAAGAGTGCTGGCGATTCTATACCCAAAAACTCTCCTACTACTGCCGCCTGTGTATGATGAACTCACGGCTAGTTCTCCCGGCACAGCTATCGCGAGACTTCAACCAGGAAGAGATTGAGTGCCCGTGCACACTCCTGTTGTCCATGGCGGAGGACCATCGGCCTTTATACACAAGAGCTGCCGTACTAGACGGAGGAACGGGTGAAATCCTTTGAGTATTCAGCATTTACTGCTTTTATTCATTTTTTTCATTGTGAGTGTCCGTAATCTAGCATCACTTTTATTAAAATATTTTATACAGAATTATGCTATGGGAGCCGCGCTGTCTTCTTATCGTTTTGTAGAGTGAAGAGGAAAGTGGTTATTTCTGAAGACTGGCAGCAGTGTCCCTGCCGCAAATATCAGACACTCTGTGATTTGGGCTTTCTTTACCCCCCTTTCTTCCCCTTGTCTCTTCCCCGTTTACCCTGTATTGTCAATGCATGTGTGCATGTTATTTGTATCTTGAAATTTCAATGCATATTATCACACCCCACATATATGTTTCCTCTACTATCCATTTATCCAAGGTAGCGCAGCAGTAATCATTCCCTTTTTATCTATCTATCATCTATCTATATATATATATATATATATATATATATATATATATATATATATATATATATATATATACGACTATTAAGGTTATGGTGAGTAAAAAAGTGACTAAAACCCTCCACAGTAAAGCATAAAGCAACTGTAAATATTCCTGTATATTCATTTGCATGTCTTAGACAGGTCTGCAACCCTGTCTTTCACCATTATCACTCAGCAAACAGCACTTCCACTGCAGCAAGGGATTCTGGGAATATTTACAGGAATATTTACAGTTGCTTTATGCTTTACTGTGGAGGGTTTTAGTCACTTTTTTACCCACCATAACCTTAATAGTCGTGGTGATTACCTACTCTTATCTCATTTGAGCAAATGTCAGCAAGCCAACCTCACACTGATGATACCCATCAAGGTTGAAACATGTCTGTGAGTGGGTTAACTGACTTTGCATCTCCCAAGTCCTTGCTTAAAAGCTGTGTTTAAAGCAGCATGCATTGACTAAGGGTTGCTCATGTAATGTGAGCATGAGATAAAAGGTGGCATTGTGTGCTCATTTGCATGCCATTTCCCAGAATCCCTTGCTGCAGTGGAAGTGCTGTTTGCTGGGTGATAATGGTGAAAGACAGGGTTGCAGACCTGTCTAAGACATGCAAATGAATATACAGGAATATTTACAGTTGCTTTATGCTTTACTGTGGAGGGTTTTAGTCACTTTTTTACCCACCATAACCTTAATAGTCGTGGTGATTACCTACTCTTATCTCATTTGAGCAAATGTCAGCAAGCCAACCTCACACTGATGATACCCATCAAGGTTGAAACATGTCTGTGAGTGGGTATCGCTTCTCGGCCTTTTGGCTAAGATTAAGTGTAGGGTCTGTCCTGTGAAGGATGGCCCTAGTTGCATCACTTGGTCCTCTGGTCATGGGCTGAGAGGGCGGATGCAAAGTAGCCCAGGCATTTTTAATCTTGCACCACCAGGCGTGGAAAACCTGGTGGAGTATCACTTGCTGCACTGTGGTTGGTCGTTTTGGGCGTCCGGCATCCACTTACGAGCACTTGATCAGCACAGATAATTTTGCACCGTCCCCTATTTTTCCCGCACTTGGCCCCCCTTATTGCCTTCCGCTGAGGGGACAAGCCAACTATTTTTTTCACCCGCCTGGCCTTGCAAAGGGCCGGGCGTGCACTCGTGCACACTTTTTTGTGTCGTCTGTCAGAGCACTTCCTGCACTGCATCACACAGCGCACAGGAGCACTTGCACTATGAACTTTTTTTGTGTGTTGGTGTCGGGTTATAGTCACCCTTCTTTCTTCGGAGAGCGAGAAGACTAAGTGCTCGTCGGTGGTCACCCCTCCTTCGGGAAAAGACTACGGTGGGTTAGTAGGCGTAAGCTGAAAACCCTAAAGACTTGGACCCTCCTGCGGCGCCTGCTGCACTAGGAGGGAACGAGAAGGACGTCGGACTCTTTGGAGGAAGACGTCATGGAACCGGACTAGCCTACTCTCCGGAGAAGACTGTCACATGTGGAGCGCACCTGGTCTCACTTGACCACGAGCACGGTTTTTGAGGTGGAATCACTTTTTCACCACCCGGGCTACAAAAGAAAAATGTCTGTGAGTGGGTTAACTGACTTTGCATCTCCCAAGTCCTTGCTTAAAAGCTGTGTTTAAAGCAGCATGCATTGACTAAGGGTTGCTCATGTAATGTGAGCATGAGATAAAAGGTGGCACTGTGTGCTCATTTGCATGCCATTTCCCAGAATCCCTTGCTGCAGTCGAAGTGCTGTTTGCTGGGTGATAATGGTAAAAGACAGGGTTGCAGACCTGTCTAAGACATGCAAATGAATATACAGGAATATTTACAGTATATATATATATATATATACACACACACACACACACACACACACACACACACACACACACACACACACACACACACACACACACACACACACACACACACACAAAGCTGAGATTATTCCAGTATGGCATGCAAAAATTACGTTTTTGCTCATAAGCAAAATTATATGACCATGGTATGGTTAAATTATATAACTTGTTAAGCATTATTAAACATTGTTTCATCCACATAATTCTTACATGCATGTGTTCTAGTAAACTAGCTTACGGTATTAAGAATACATATATATAGTTATGTTTTTTAAATATAGATTGTTCTTTTCTTGGATTATATATTATTTTATATCTAAGTTTGGAACTTCTATTTTGTGATTGTGTTTGTTATCACATATTTTTCTAATAAAGTTTGTTTAATTCATTATTTTATTCTTGTGGAGGAGCACCTCACTCATACTGATGGTGGCATTCTGATTGGTGTGCATGCGCCTTCCCTCCCTCCTCCTTTCCCCCCTCCCCCATCCCCCCTCTCCTAGGGTTGTGTTCTCCCTGAGATTGTGGGGGGGTTATGGGTTGTTACTGTGCAAGCGCGTACTCCCTAGACTCTCGCGCTTTATCTTATTTGTGCACAGCAACGGGGAGGAGTTAGGGATCCCACATGGGGGGTGCGCGTGCACCGTAATGATGCTTGTGGTGTTCGGAGGGCGTGCGGTATGCCTCCCGCTCTACTGGCACAAGCGCGTATCACTCTGGCTCCCATTCTGTGTTGGCCCAGGATCGCATGGAGGGGGCAAGGCCTGCGTCTGTGACGCGGGCGCGCACATTCATTTCCACACCTGACTACTATCAGTGTGTTGTGGGGAGGATCCCAGTTATGCCCTATGATTGGTAAGTTAATTAAACATTTACTTATAAATATGTTGGTAATGATGGGATATGTATGCCTTGATAAAGGGCTCTGTGTAGCACGAAACATGTTGGTAGGGTAATGCCTTGCTATTTTTTCCATCCTTGACCATTAAATCTTTATATGGATAACGCAACTTCCTTCTAATTATTTTTTGGGGGATATTCCTGGTTGTGTTCTGCCATTTCTTTTTTTTTTATTGCATCTTTATCCACACGGACGGAGGCACACACAGATTGCCTGGAACCTGGATCAGCATGGACGCTGCAGCAGACCTGTGAGTTTTTGCTTGCTACATGTTTATTGTGATTATAAGGAATTTAGGTACTCAATTGGGGTGGCATACGGTATTTTGGTTCCTGGATGTCACGCTTGTGCTCTCCTCACAAGCGCAGGGAAGAAATGGAAGGACCCGTTAGCGAGGTGGGGAGGCCGCAGGGGATACGAAGGGAGTAAGTTGCCGCACAGCTTGGGATCGGCGCACGTAGTCACGTGACCGCGCGCATGAGAATGCGCGACACGTCCGGAGGTGCGGTGCCTACTCAGAGACAAGAGTGATCCAGCTGCATGTGCGCGCATGCTCTGACAGCAGAGCGCGTGTTCTCAGGCACCAACGCGGGAGTTGCTGGGAAGCCAACGCTTCAGCACGGGAGTCTGGAAACGGAAACCAGGAACATGGTACAGGAACATGGGCATAGAGTCCAGAGCACAAGGTAACATCCAGAGAAGGATTGCTTCTAGGAGAACGTCCAGACTTCTTAAAGGCATAGTGCCAGAAACAGCTAGGTGCAGCAAAACTAAATATAACATAAGGGTTCTTAGTCTAATCCATTGGCCAAGGAATTATAAGCCTGCTACCACGTCAAGGTGAACCCTACTAAGCAGGTACCTACACTACCCGACGGTAAACTAACCTCAGTAGTATAAGAGTGACTGTCCCAGTCTTCCGGAATCCACAGGAGATAAGCAAAGGTCCCAAGGAGGTCCAGGCAGGAGCAGTATGCGATGAGTACTAGCAGACACCAGGACAGGCAGCAAAAGACTAAATGCAAAGAGAAAGTCAAAGAGAGGCTTACTTCCTCTCAGGAGGAAGAGGATAGGGTTTGCCAGAAAGCAAGATGGCGTTGCTTGCTTCAGAATCCTTAAAGACACAGGATCTTGACTCGCAGCTAGAGGGCGGCGATCAGAAGTAAACAGGTAAGGAAGGGACACGCCGCAGGGGGCGTGTTCCGCGCATCGTTACACTGGACTTATTGAGTGCCGTTTTTGCTGGTTTACCAACCAACCTTTCCTCATTTCAACACATATATATATATATATATATATATATATATATATATATATATATATATATATATATATATATGTGGGAGATACACATCACGCAGAAGTGAAAACAACATTTTTTTTTTTTTTTTTTCAAAACTTTAGGAATTTAGTTTGGAAAATTTACAAATCTGACAATGTTCCTTCAATGTACATGTATATGGAAGAGATTTCAGTCGATGTACTGTATAACATAGCATAGTAGCAATAGAGTGTGCCCGACAGATGGGTGCTTGTGAATTATACTTAGGGATTGTTCTATTTAATACAAACTTTTTAAGTCTGTCCCTTTTCCCCGCTATTTTTGAAATTTTCCTTTATATTGTTAATCCCCTAAGTAGTAAAGGGCAAAGCAATACATTACTGTTATCTCAGGAACTCAATGGGTTATTACGTAATTTAACATATTCATAGTTGGATCAGATCAGATTTACCAATGCACCTTATTCTTGCCACCAATCCCAACCTTATAGTAAAATCATACTTGCCAACTAACTATAAGTGAACTATAGCAATGAAGAACAGGCTTTCTTTAACACTTACTATTATACAGGAGATGTTAGCATACCAGAAAATGGGAAAACAACAAAGGACTGGCTAATTATCCCAATGTTGACCAGTAGATATGTCAAATTTAAGGACAACTTTTACAGAATTTTATCAAGTGAACTCATTTGCCTTTGTTTCAGGTTTTTCCCCCCCATAAATTACTTTTAATGACTATATTATGGCATGAATCTCAAAATATACATTTAAGATTTTGTATTATCTGCTTTCCATTGAAATCTCCACAGCACTGTCACACGCAGTGCACATTGTTTCAGGCACAAAAAATACCATCAGTAAATGACTTTGAACAAACACAAGCTTAATTTAAATTCCAGGATGCTTAACTTTTGCTTTTATAACCTCTTTCTTCTTTGAAAAATAGACGCATTGCCTTTCCCAGTAGACCCATTGCGCTCTGCAATAATATATAACACAGCATTCTAGTTTCATTACACATACTTACAAAACTGGAGTTCCATTAGGAATACTTAAAATTCAGATGCTTGCCCAAGGGGACTAAAAGTATCTAAGTACCTAATAGCCATCCATCAGAAAAAAATATTTGCTTTCATAAACAAAAGACATGGAGATAAAGCAACATGTTTTCAATTAATAAAAATATAGTTCTGTTTTTTTTTTTCTCTTAGGAAAAATCAAACTTGTACTGTGTCTGTAGATAGGGAAGATTAGAAAAAGGTTGCAACAGGCTGTAGGCATGGAAGTCTTCTGAGCTGTCCTATTTTTGTAAGAAACATAACTGAAGAAATTCTGGAAGAATAATAACAATGAAACCACAGTAATGGCGCACAATTTTTTTTCATTTTTTTTAATTCTAAAGTTTGTATTTAAGTCATTTAAGTACTTAGGGTATGGGTACTCATGACTGCTGAAGACATTTTCTTAGTTTTCGGTGTTGGCAAAGTCACAATGTTGTGTTCTTTCTGTACACCTTAACAAACCATGTATTACTTTTTGGCAGATTGTGTACAATACTATCTATGATTTATTATTTTTTGCTCATATTATAGAAATTTCAATCCAAATGCTTAAAATACATTTTGAAAACAGCTTGAAGAAAGTCAAGTTATTATAACCGTGATAACATTCTTAAATACTACAAGTGAAGATATCTTTCTCCAGACTGCCTAGAAGCTGAAAGACAGCCTTGATGTTAGCTCAATCCCTAGCATTAGTGTTACAAACATAGATTTGTAAGCTATGAAGCACTGGTTCTCAACCTTTTTTTTCTTGAGGCACCCCTATTCATAATGCTCAGTTACCAAGGCACACCTACAATAATGCAAACAGATATATACACACACAAATAACACAGGTAGAAAAATAAACAGAATAGAAATAAACAGAACAGATAGACACACACACACACACACACACCATGGGAGAATGGATACACACAGGACAGACAGACTCTAAGGCTGCGCTTATAGTGCTCTCGCCGGCGATAGCGACACAGCAGTGATGTCAAACTGCGATTACTGGAAAAATCTAATTGACTTGACTTCCAGTGATCGAGACCAAGCCGTTGCTCCGTCGCATCGCTTCTACTATAAGCACACGCGATGGCAGAAATACATTTGTTTTGACGCAACATCGTGTCGCCGTCACTATAAGAGCAGCCTAAGGCCTCGGACATGGTGACATTCACAACGCTGAGCAGTGCTGACGCTCATGCTCTCCTGCTCAAGCAGGAGCTTTTTTGTGTCCCTGCATGAGCGTCAGCGTGCGCGCTTGTGAGCCGGGTGGGAGGCGGGGCGGGAGGCGGGGCTAGCGCGCCACGTCACGGCGCCGACATCACGGACTGCCATTGGCTTTTGGCGGTCGCGTGACCGGCCCTGCGCTTCCCTCAGCGGGAAAAATGAAATTGTGCTGTCGGCTGCAATTCCACATGCCTCAGCACGCCTGTGGAAGCGTGCGGAAGCGCCATCTAAATCATGCTCAATAGGGGTGATGTTTCCCCTCAGCGCAGGTCAGCATGGTCTTTTTGACCATGGGCCTGGCCTAAGAATCCTTGCCTCCCTCTGATGACAGCTCTCTCCTGCCCATGCTGCTTCCTACTCTGCTTGGCCCAACCCCCAGGCACATGCTACTGACACCTCCTGACTGGCTGCATTACTGCCGTACTCCAGTTGAGAAACACTGCTATAGAGAAAAGAAACACATACTAGACAATGCAGTGAATTTAAAGGGGAACTCCCAGTGCTAGTATCAAAAAGCTGATATTGTCCCTTTTTGTTTCAAAATAAAAAAACATTCTCTACCCTTTGAATATTAACAATATGCAGCACCACAGCATAACTATGTGAAGGTTCTATGTCAGGCAGCACATTTCCTTCTAGGATAATCTCTCATGGTATATTTCTCTCTATAGGCTACTGTAGATTCAGTAAGCTTTGTTTGCCTATGTACAGTAATGGCACTTTAACCTAAGTTTAGACACGTTGATTGTAATGCTATAGTCACTAAACAGAATTTTTTGACGTTAACAGGTTTTACTCCCATTAAAAGCATGGCATTATTTGTATTGGCTGTTATTTTAAATTACATACAGATGAGCTCATTACAGCCTAAATGGTATTCGTCCCATATTAATTAAGCTCTGGTAAAGTTAATACCAGGAACTACTGTAAAGCTACAGATGTAGCAATACGGTCTTTGGTGCCACTGCCACATGCAGTCACACAACCGTGGTGATCATGGCACTGAAGGATTAATGCTACGGAGGGTCCCATTCAGAAGCATGGACCCCGAAGCTCCATTGCGGCAGACACTGTCCTTTGCACACCAGACTTCTGCTTTTTCATTCGCGACGCCAAAGAATGTTGAGAGAGAGAGAGAGAGAGAGAATTTTCCCGCTCCCCTCTCTCTCTCCCTTCCCCTCTCTCCCCCGCCTCTCCCCCTCCCCCGTTCACAGAAATCCGCCCTCCCCCTGCACATGAATGCGAACCCCCCCGTGCACAGCTCGGGTCTCCCCCCCCCCCATTCAGAGCTCCTGTCCCCTCCCCCCGTTGACAGGTCCGTGTCTGCAGCAGTGACTGCGGGTGCGGGTTGTTCGGCGGTGTGTGATGGGAGGGGGGGCTGGTTAGTTGGTGGCAGCTGACTCTAGATATGTGTGTGTCTTCTCCCTGCCTGGCTTTATCCTGTGTGTATATGTATATATATATATAACTGGTGAAGCCAGTTTCCTGAAGTTTGTGGTTCAATACTATATCAACACCGCTGATCGATGAGAAGTCTGTTCCTTCATCCGGGCATTCAGCAGATGCATTTCCACCAATCAGAGCTTCATCAATTCCACCTTCTGTGCAGAATAAATGAGTTCTTCAGTATTAGGTGATACCTTTTTTATTTGGACTAACAATTTATGTCATAGGACAAGCTTTCGAGAGTTCTCCTCTCTTCTTCAGGTCAGCAATACTGATATACAAAGGTTTCCGTGACTTAGACAGGGATTGGAAAATGAAAAAAAAATGGAAGAATAAAAAACAGAGAGGCACTGGAGGGGTGTTAAAACAGAGATAAGGAAGGTGAGAATTAGGGATGGGGGGGGGGGGGCTGTACATCCACAGCAGCACAGAGGGGGAAGAGGATGCTGTGGGGGAAGGTATAGGATGGCATGGCACAATAGCAGGGACGACCATTACAACAAATTTTGATAGTGTGTGAGAAAACCCATGTCTGCATTAAATCCACTTGTTTTGGTGTCAAAGAGTCTTATCATTCTGAGCTCAAATGTTTTCCGTTCTTGGGTGCGTTTGAACATTCCATTGAGGATTTTGATTTTTAAATCATTTATTGAATGATTTGGTTGTGAGAAATGATGTCCCACTGGTGAGCAGTATCTTCCTTCTTCGTGATGGAGTATGGAGTATCTGTGCATATTCATTCTGCCTTGTAGTTTTTGGCTGGTTTCCCTAATGTAGCATCCTTGGTCACATTTGTTGCACTGAATCATACAGTATATACTACATTCCTGGATGTGCAGCTGTATGATCCTTTAACATTGAATATTCCATTGTTGTGACTGGCTGTGGGATCTTGGCATATATGTTTGCAGAGTTTGCAGCGTGTGTTATTGCACGTTTTTGTGCCATTATCAGTGTCTTTAAGTTCGTTGTGAAGTTTTCTGTTGACTAATTTCTGTTTGAGGTTTGGTGGTTGCCGGAACGCAAGAATGGGAGGTTCGGGGAAGATTTATTTTAATGTCACATCCTCTTCCAGCATGGGTTGCAGATCTGTGATTATTTTTCGTATTCCCTCTAGGTTAGGGTTGTATGTGGCCACTAGTGGTATGCGTGTGGTAGGTTCTCTCTGTCTGTATTGTAGCATGTGTTCTCGTGGGGCTTTTAGTGCAGATGTAATAGTTTTGGCAATGGAGTTAGGTTTGTATCTCTTCTGTCTGAACGATTCGGTCGCACACCACTAGTGGCCACATACAACCCTACCCTAGAGGGAATACGAAAAATTTATATATGAAACACAAAAAAAGCCTGCAACAGACCATAAATAAGAAGTGCTAAAACCAGTAAAGTGTACAGAATCAACACTACTGGCAGTGCTAGGGATGATAAATATGTGAAAATGTGCGTACGCTAGAGAGCTATTTTGGAATCTTTTTGCTCTTTGTTTCTGTTTTCATATATATATATAATATATATATATATATATATATATATATATATATATATATATATATATATATATATATATATATATATATATATATAGACATATGGAGACCAGGGGATCCTGATAGCCAAAAAGAGACAGCACACTGCAGGTATGGTATCAAAAAAGTGTATTCTGTAACACAAGGCCGCCTAACTGAATACACTTTTTTGATACCATACCTGCAGTGTGCTGTCTCTTTTTGGCTATCAGGATCCCCTGGTCTCCATATGTCTACATACTCTCTATGGGACAAGCATCTGCCTCCTGCAACAAAACCGTGAGTGCTAATCTCTATTGGGTTTATAGTGTGCTGTTTTGTAACTGCTAATACATGTCTTTATGCTTTATCTGAGTGTTGCTGCTTTTGTGCCTTCTCTTATGGGAAGACAGGGTTTCTATATTGATTTCTATGGAGCATGCACCTTGACTTTACATTTGTTGCTTGGAGTGCTGGCTGCTGCTTTTTGTTATATATATATATATATATATATATACATACATCACCATGAAGCGGCACTGGGACTTGTAGGTCTGCGGGGTCACTGGGACTTGTAGTTCCCTGGGCTCTCTCCCTATCAGAGCTCTCCTCCTTCGCGGGCTTTCGCAACTATCCCCGCGCATGGGCAACCTCTTACCTAGTCGTTCCTGCGCCTGCGCCGACCTCTAACATGGCGGCGCCCTCTACGCGGAACCTCCGATATATCGGAGCGTTCCCTGCACGACAACACTCTCTCCTCCCACAACAACATGGTGACCAAGGTGAGCCCGGCTACATCTACATACATACATACATACATACATATATATATATATATATATATATATATATATATATATATATATATGTATGTATGTATGTATGTATGTATGTATGTATGTATGTATGTAGATGTAGCCGGGCTCACCTTGGTCACCATGTTGTTGTGGGAGGAGAGAGTGTTGTCGTGCAGGGAACGCTCCGATATATCGGAGGTTCCACGTAGAGGGCGCCGCCATGTTAGAGGTCGGCGCAGGCGCAGGAACGACTAGGTAAGAGGTTGCCCATGCGCGGGGATAGTTGCGAAAGCCCGCGAAGGAGGAGAGCTCTGATAGGGAGAGAGCCCAGGGAACTACAAGTCCCAGTGACCCCGCAGAACCCCGTGACGCGCGAGAACCAATCAGGCGTGAGGAAAAGGGGGAAAAGGGGTCGGAGGGCACACACGTTGTTCAGAGCTAGCGGGAGGAGGAAGGCGATGGATCTCCGGTGTAGGGAGGCAGTCAGCCCCTACCTAGGCCTTATACCCCAGGCCCAGTTAGGCCCTGAGCCCCTGTAGTGTGGAGCAGAGTTAAGGACTGGCCCTAGACAGGTTCCGGTTCCTGTAGTGTGTACATGATATACCAGAGAAATTGCCTATTCAGCAGAAGGTCTGGGCTCAGACCCTGTTGCCGTGCTGCCGCGCGTCTGGGTGGGATCGCCCCGGACGGCACTGCCGACGTCAACTCGGCTCCAATGATCCTTTGTGAAGATCCTTGCAGGCCTGGGTACTGGAGTGCTGGCAGGTAAACCACAAGTGCACCAACGATATCACCTTTAGTCAGAACACAGTGGCTGCGCAGTCACACATATAGGCTCAGTATCTCACTCGGAGGGTGGGGGGATATTGGACTGGGGGAAACTGGACATGGGGTGGGATCACCCGGTGGAGGAGGGGAGTTAGCATCCTGTGAGACGCCGTAGATATTGTCTCCTCTAGGGAGGGACACCTGTTGATAAGTATACCATGGAAACCTCGTTCATGCTAGTAAAGTCATTTGGTTGTTTATATTGCTGTGTGTGTTGATGTACATAAGTGTCCTGCTGAGACCCACTCCCCCTCTGGTGGGAGCTGTCGCAGGTGGAGGCGCTGCACCAAGTATCAGGTATTAACTATTACTACGTGTGCCCCAGGCTCTCCGCGGCGGAGGCTCAGGCCCTGTGAGCCTACAGGTCATACAGCATATGGTAGCAGTCTGTATTCACTAGGAAACAGGGCTACATTTGGAGGCGCTGCTGAGATAGCAGACCTGGGGTGCCCCTGTCTAATCACCTACCGCCGACATGGCCCTTCCCTCGCATCAGAGAGTGTGCGCGACTGGGCACGGCAAATGCAAAAGGCCCGCCTGCCACATGGTGGCTGTGACACAAGTACCCATGGTCCTACCATTAGAGACATTGAAAACTGCCCTACGACAATTACCGGGCTTTGCCAAATCCCGCCTGGTAGATGTTCTCATAGACCAAGACGCTAAGTGGAACACCTTGCTAGTAGATTGCTGCCGAGATCTAGTAGTCCTCGAACCCGCAGTCCCTCAATACTTGCAGCTTCCCAATTCCCTGCCCGGTGGGAGCCCTTTCGTCTACCCACTCTGAGACACCCCATTGGAGGGACTGGGCGACGACTGCCCTACCCTCACCTCCGCTCCCTACCCAGCTAGTGAAGCGGGCAGCTGTTAATCCAAATTTAGCTATCCCGGGTCTAGCATATCAGAAGAAGCAGGGTTGCATAACAACATGCTGCAGAAACTCAATGATAAAGTAGGCCAGCTATCCACCCCACCCAGTTTACCTCCGTTAGTAGAAGCTCTCACTCTGGCCACGCATTCCCAGAATTACCGGAAATTGAAGGCCTTTTCTGGGACTCTGCCTGTACCCACGGGGGAAGATGGGATAGACCCCTGGAAGGAGCACATGAGGGGTGATGGAAGAATGGTCATGCACGGATGTTGTGAAACATCAACGCCTCATGGAGTGCTTGAGGCCTCCGGTGTCCACCCTAATCAGTATTCACCGAGAGCAGTATCCCGATCTGACCTCTCGGATGATGATCGAGTTCCTAGTCGAGGCCTACAGTGCGACCGAGGATGATGGGGCCTTGTGGGCCAAATATTATGCCATCAACCAGAAAGAAGGAGAAGACTTATCTGCCTACATTCATTGCGTGCAAATCTCGTTAGGGCCCCTGCTACATCATAAGTATGGAACAGCCTCACAGATGAGCGAATACCTCCGCAAGCAATACTTACGGGGCTCCAGTCCTAGCCACCCTATCACGAACATGATCCACGACAACCTCACTCGAGGGCCCCCCCCCTCATTTATCAAACTGTTACAGCAAGTCAAAGAGCACGAAACCCACCTAATGCTTCACTCCCCCCAGAAAGCTAAAGCCGCCAGAAGCTCCAAACCCAAAGGGGGTACTGAAAAAAAGGAAGATCCTCCGGATAAACCCGGCCCCGAGCGGCCGAAGTACGCCGGACGAACCTCGCCTCCGTCTAATCGTTGCACCCCGCCAAGAGATATGTCCTGCTACAAGTGCGGGAAAAAGGGGCATATCTCCTATGATTGCCGAATGGGGGAGTCCCGCCACCGGAGCCCCTCACCCAAGAAGTTCACACCCAATGCCATGGTGTGCGGTGTTTATGCGGCCAGCGGAGAAAACCCCGTCCCCAACCAAAGCGGCGAATGGCTCGGGGATGAGAATAATCGCTTGGGGCCGGTAGCACTCATCCGGGTGCTAGTAGACGGCATCTATTCCTCCGCCCTACTGGACACCGGATCTTAAGTGACCATCATATATCGAGGGTTCTATGATCGACACCTCCAGCAGCGGCCATTGAAGTCGGCCGAGCATATCAAAGTCAGAGGGCTAAGCAATGAAGACTACCCCATCGACGGCATAGTGACTGTGGCCCTAGAGAAACAGTAGCTTAATACCGGGAAGTCTCACCCCATGAACGTGGATGCTTTGTTGTGTGCAGAACCCAAAGACCCACCTAAGTACCCGATCATTCTAGGCACTAATGCGGACATCGTGCAAGCCGTCATCCGGGCCTATCTACAAGAAACCAATGAATTTCCCATGTCCAGTCTCCAACTGCAGCTGGTTCAGATGAATCCAGACCCCCCTGTGACACCCTCAAAGGATTATGGGCTGTTGTTCTGCGGCCGGGCGGGTCTGACCAGACTCCTACCCGGGGAAATACAGAGGATGCCCGTCTGGTGTGCATACGCTGAACGAGTAGATGCGGAACAGCTCTTTTCCCTAGAAAGCACGCCAGAAGAAGACGTCAGCCGAGGATACCGGCTGGTACCTGAATTCCGGGATTGGCCGACCGCCATCCCCCGCCGGATTTATGTGATGGTCCAGAATCTGTCACCCTTCCCCATGGCCATCGATGCGGGGCAGAAAATAGGGAGAATATATCCCGTCAGCTCGGTAGATGAGGCCGTGCAAGTAAATGCTGCCCGAGTGGAACGCCCTGGCGCGAAGCTCGACTTCGGCTCGCCCAAACTACCGGAGACATGGAAGGAGAGACTACGAGTTCAGCTGGAAGAAAGACGGGAGGTATTCTCTACCGGGGAGATGGATGTGGGGTGCAGTCGCAGTGCCCAACATACCATTCGGATGAGTGATACGAAACCGTTCAGGGAACCTTCCCCCCGGCTCGTTCCTAGAGACGTAGATGATGTGCGGACCGTCCTTCAAGAGATGGAAGATGCCGGCATCGTCACAGAGTCACGGAGCCCTTACGCTTCCCCCATAGTAGTGGTGAGAAAGAAGAATGAGACCGTGAGGCTATGTGTAAATTACCGGACACTGAATAATCGGACGTTGCCGGACCAGTATAATCTTCCCCGCATAGAAGAAATCCTGAACACCCTCCATGGAAGTAAATGGTTCAGTGTGCTGGATCTCAGGTCGGGATACTATCAGGTACCCATGAGCCCCGAGGACCAAGAGAAGACGGCGTTCATCTGTCCCCTGGGATTGTACCAATTCACCCGCATTCCCCAAGGCATATGTGGTGCCACGCCAACTTCCAGCGGCTAATGGAGAAAACCCTAGGTGACTTGAACCCTCAAGAGTGCCTAGTGTATTTGGATGACATCATAGTCTTCGGACAAACCCTGGAGGAACACGAGACCCGTCTCCTGAAGGTGCTGGATCGATTAGCTCAAGAAGGACTCAAGCTCTCTCTGGATAAATGCCGATTCTGTAGGACATCTGTGACTTACGTGGGGCACATAGTGTCCACGGAAGGGATTGCCACCGATCCCGCCAAAATAGAAGCCATTGTAAATTGGCCAAAGCCCTCAACTGCCTTCTCAAAATATATCCGGAAAACACGGGCCGGAAGGCCACGCCCGCCCCACAACCCTTCGGTGATAAGTGGATGGCCGAGTGCGAACAAGCCTTCATGGACTTGAAGCAGAGTTTGACCGCGGCCCCCCGTGTTAGCCTATGCCGACCCCGAACAACCATATATACTACATGTGGATGCTAGCCTAGGCGGATTAGGGGCGGTGTTACATCAAAAGTATCCAGAAGGGTTACGACTCGCAGCCTTACCATCAGTGAGCAGAATTATCCAGTGCACAAGCTAGAGTTCTTGACCCTCAAGTGGGCCATCGTAGACAAACTTCATGATTAACTTTACGGTGTGTCGTTCGAGGTGCGTAATGACAACAATCCGCTCACCTATATCATCACCTCAGCCAAACTCGATGCGGCCGGACACCGCTGGCTGGCCGCCCTCTTCAACTACAACTTCACTCTGAAATACAAACCAGGTCCCTTGAACATTGGGGCTGACGCATTGTCTAGACGACCGGGGCTGGCCGCAACCCCCGATGATGACCAATGGGAAGAAATTCCGGGGCCCGGAATGAGGGCCCTGTGTTGTACCACCGCCATAGTCAATGATCAAGTGGCGTTCTCTGAGTTAAGGGTGGCCGACTCCCTAGGATGCGCATCCCACGCTCTTCCGGAAGCATATCGGGACCCCAGTGGTATGCACGTTACCCCTGACAAGATCATAGCCTGGATGGTTTTTGGTGCTACAGTACCAAGAACGAGACCCGATAGCCGGAGCCATTCTTTATGCTATCAGGCAAAACCATCCTGACCTCCTCAGACATGCTCCTGGCGACGTAAGAGGTATACTGATGCGGGAAGCCGATAAATTCGAAATACGGGACAATTTGTTATACCGAGTTGTAGAATACCATAACCACCTGAATAGGAAGCAACTAGTACTACCTATTTTCTTCTTAGATGGGTGCACAGGAACCTCCTTTCCGCTGAGCCCCTGTTCCCTTGAAGTTCAAGTGGTTACCCATACCTCCTCTGGTCAACGGTCCATAGCCACACGCCACCAGGGGGTAGCCCAACCTTGCAAAGGGTCTTCTTTGATAGGGTAACCCCCTCCCTGGGGAAGCTTCAAGGAGAGGTTCCCTCACTGTAAAGTCTCTTGCTGCTCTATGCTGCATACAAAGTCTTAAAACACATCATGTGGTCCACTGTCCCTGAAAACCTGTCCCGTTGGTAAAACCTGTCCTGTCCTGGGGAGCAGTTCCAATCTCAGCAGCGCCTCCAAATGTAACCATCTTTCACCCCACCTGACATGAGATTGGGGGGGGGGGTACAGTCCTTCTTGTTACTGTACACGGTCTTGGTGCTGTGACCTGCTGGCAAACACGAGGGCTGAGGGCTTCACGGTGTTGTGGGGAGAACCAGAACAGGGACAGGAGGTGGTGTGGGACAGGTTACCTTTCTCTTGTTCTCTCTGGGTGGTGCAGTGCCTCCAGCCAGTAGGGATCCTCTGGGGTCTCCAGAGGAGAGACCCCCACTGACACTCTCTCATTCTCACACCAGGAACAGTGATACACACACAGCAGCTTCTTTCTGTTTTTCTTTATTCAGAGCAGCATACACAGCATACAGCAGAACATCATAGGCCTGATCTAGCTTCTCTGCCCTCTGCTTATAGCAGCTCAACTTCCCCCCCTTCTTACCCAGGAGGGGCAAGAGGGGGAGAACTATTCTCTGTCAGTTCTCTTCAATCTCTTCTCCCAGACTCACTGAATAACTAACTGTCATCTAAATTTAGTAAACATGTCTCAATTTGAATATCCTCAGGGAGTGTCTCTAGCTTTAAATCATTACAACTCAAAGCTGGATACCAATTAGCTCACACACATCAGGGGGTGTTCCAACCCATATCCAACCTTTGGATTAACATGCTCAAAAGAAAGAGAGTAGGTAGAGCGACGCTCAATAACCGTGTGTGCACACATACATCTTGATAGTTGAGAGAAATAATCCAAAAGTAGGAACACAGTATTTAATCCATAGGCTCATATATATAGCATCATCATATAAGGGGGGGCAAAAATAAAGACCTAGCGGTCAGTCTGCCTGACTACCGCAAAGATGGTCAATATTGCACATCCCACACTTAAAGCATAAACATCCCCATAGGGGTATCAGGTAATAAGATAAGGGCTAGTGCCCATTACCTGCCCTGGGGGTATACTGGAATCTGGAGTGCCAAAGCCGGATGATGGTTCCTCTGCGTGCAATCCTGAAGTCTTGACACAATGGAGATGAAGGGAAGCAAAGGATGCACTGCAACTGGAAAGCTACTTGGAAAAAATATATTGGGCAAACTCCAAAATAAAATAGAGGGTATTTATTGAATGGACTCACAAATGGGTGTATATGACAGCCGCACCAACGCGTTTCGTCCCGCAGGACATTATCAATATAGAAACAGAAATACAAGAATGAAAAATGAAAAATAAATACATATATAATAATAACAAATATAAATACATTTATATATAAATAATAATAAATCAATAATTAAATATCATTATGTATAACCTTGTATAATTTCTATATACCAAAGATATATGAAGAAATTTATTATAGATTGCAACAAGCATAGGGTATAATGTTTAGCATAATACAAAGATATATTATAAAAATAGAATAATCTAAACATTTTATATGAATAGTAATAAATGTAATAAATCTTTATCTTTACAAGGACAGAGTAACAATGATCAATGATGATGAGCAAATATTGTTTATTTACAGAAAATGGGAAAGGTCCCATTCAATGTTTATACTGTGAGGCATCCTGGTCTTCAATGTAAAGATCCAGAATGCCTCACGTTGGTCCAACCTTTGGACTCTATTACCCCCCCTAGGCATGGTGTTGCGTCTTGACTGTGCGACGTGGCACTGGTGCGCATGCGCGGCGCATCACTGCAGACTTTTGGCGCGAATTGTGGGCTGCATCTGGCAGAAGGTACGTGTTTCATTATACACCTTGATAAAGTCCTGCGGGACGAAACGCGTTGGTGCGGCTGTCATATACACCCATTTGTGAGTCCATTCAATAAATACCCTCTATTTTATTTTGGAGTTTGCCCAATATATTTTTTCCAAGTACCTTTCCAGTCAAAGGTTGCTTAGGCCCACCCCTGAATATTGCTACAATACTCAGAGCTGAAAAGCAAACAGGCCAACTGAAGGAATTAACCTTTCCACTGCCTGTTCTAACAGGACTGTAGCAATGTGATTGGTGAAGAAACTGGAGCTAATTAAGTGCTAGTGATCACTTAAAATACAGTGAATAAATGTAACACATATATAGTGATATAAATAGAATCGTGACTCAAAATAGTGTAATAGTGAAAAATATAATAAACGTTGTAACCCCCTGCTCAAACCCTCTGGAAGGGACTGTCTTGGCTGGTCCCAGAAGATCAAACGATATTTTCTCAACCCAGGGGGAGCATGTAGGAGAAAACACAACAGACAAAAAACACACTAAGTGCAGATAATATGGTTCAGGTGTAAGATAATAATGATGCTTGGCTTCTGTGTGCTTGTCACTCACAGGATGTAGGTAGAATAAGTACAGTGGCGTGATCAGTGGATTCTGGTGGGTCCCTCTAACCATACACGGGAAGCAGCTGGGACTGAGATATCAGTAGCAGGTGTACATGTAAAGATAAAGACAGACCTCCATGGTGCAGATCAATGGTATACAAATAAACTTTATGAAATAGTATAAAATGTGCACTCACAATGTATAAAATCAAAATCAGCGTTTTTTCACTATGAAAGTGATAGGAAGGTAAGGGTGGTTGCCACAGCTCACCGCACCGCCGATATCCTGGACTGTTCACCTCCGCAGGCTCCCTGTGCTTCTCTCACAGCACCATGACAGTGTGGGGATCTCCTGCTGCAGTGTCTCCGGTGCGTCGCGTCACTTCCGGTGGGCACGATCAGCTCCGTCGCGTCACTTCCGGTTCGGCGGTTTGATTGACAGTTCACGGGCACCAATCCTCTCACCTCCTGGGCTGGTCCACTCTACGCGTTTCGCCAATAGAATGGCTTGCTTCGTCAGGAGTATGGACCCTCCCCTTCTAGTGTTAACTTATATACCTTGTTCAATTACTGGTTTTATTAACCCCTGCAGTGCTGGTCTGGGGTCTATGAGCATGATTGGATGTGTTCACAAATTCATTATACTCCTGACGAAGCCAGCCATTCTATTGGCGAAACGCGTAGAGTGGACCAGCCCAGGAGGTGAGAGGATTGGTGCCCATGAACTGTCAATCAAACTGCCGAACCGGAAGTGACGCGACGGAGCTGATCGTGCCCACCGGAAGTGACGCGACGCACCAGAGACACTACAGCAGGAGATCCCCATACTGTCATGGTGCTGTGAGAGAAGCACAGGGAGCCTACGGAGGTGAACAGTCCAGGATATCGGCGGTGCGGTGAGCTGTGGCAACCACCCTTACCTTCCTATCACTTTCATAGTGAAAAAACGCTGATTTTGATTTTATACATTGTGAGTGCACATTTTATACTATTTCATAAAGTTTATTTGTATACCATTGATCTGCACCATGGAGGTCTGTCTTTATCTTTACATGTACACCTGCTACTGATATCTCAGTCCCAGCTGCTTCCGTGTATGGTTAGAGGGACCCACCAGAATCCACTGATCACGCCACTGTACTTATTCTACCTACATCCTGTGAGTGACAAGCACACAGAGGCCAAGCATCATTATTATCTTACACCTGAACCATATTATCTGTACTTAGTGTGTTTTTTGTCTGTTCTAACAGGACTGACAGAGGAAAGGCCCAGAATTAGCAATAGCTGCCAAAGGCCAGGCTATATATAATACAAATAAATTCCTGTTTTTTCTCATTTAAATGTATTTTCTTTTTATAAATGCCTCAACAAGTTTAAACCCAAAAATTGAGTTTTCCAGGCACATATCCTTAGAGTTATAGATGAAGAAATTGCAAGGTGCTCATAGTAGGGGAAGTCCTGCATATCCCAGAAAACCATGAAAGAGTACAAGTTACAGCAGGGAACATGAATGTATGACAAACAGCCAAAATGTTGTTTTTTGGGTGCTAAATAAATATGCCTTTGCATATGTCTGTGTGCCTGCTGTTATATGTACTCTTTCATGTTAAAGAAGAGAATGTTGTTTAAATGTGCTCAACTTTCTCACGTAAATATGAATAGAAGAAATTATGTGGGTCAATGAAAACATTTTACTGTAATAAAGAGCTGATTAATTTGTGCGATTAATCATTTTGTAGGATATACATGTAACAGTGTTTCTCCCACCCAGTGAGAGATTTGGCCATTACTAGTCATGTGGTGCATGATACCTGCTGGTAACAGGAGGAATGAATAGTCCGCTGGTGGTAGTGGGGACACAGGATCAGGTTTCTGGGGTACATTACCCACATGGTTCTCTAGCAGTGCAGCGCCTCCATCTGCCGCAGGCTCCAAAATGAATGGAGGCGATCTCCTACGGTAGAAATACTCCCTCTCCTCCCAGTAACATCACACACCAGTCAGGAGGTATATGCAATCAGGAACGGTCTTTATTGATACCACCACAACACAGCAGTGGTCTGATCAATCACAGCTTCTCAGATCATCTATCCACTGCATGATGGTCCCTGGACAAGCACTACAGGTCAGGGCCATTGCAGCTGTCCTAGCTCTTCCCAAGTCCCCTATCAAAGTCAGAGTATAGGCTCACACTCACTCTTCCCCAAGGGGGAGAGGCTAGGGAAAGTCCCAATCTCAGACTCCCTGTTGTGTGACCTTGCCTCTCTTAGGGTTAGAAGCACAAACTGAATTTAGGGCAGTAATGCCTATAAGTACAGCCAGGAGGAGGGCGCCATGTCTGTTCCATGATTGTACATGCTCAGGCCTGTGGTCACCGCCTCCCACTGTCACTCAAATGCAACACCAATGAGTGGGGAAACCCAATCTTAACTGCTGACAAGGCCTGTTCTTACCAGGGCTTACTGCCAGTACAAGGGCAGGCTAGTAGCCACAGGTGGCATGGCATCTATCAATCTTTGTATTATATTTGTTTATTTTACTTATTTTTTTTCAGTTTCTTTGTCATTTGCAATCCAGTTCTATGCTACAATTAGGCCTTTAAAATCAATCAAAGAGTGAGCCCAGAGACTGTATTGAGTTGCTATGGAGACCCATTGTTCTAAGATGTCATGCCAACTTAGAAGCCACCAAATATAGCTAAAAGTTTGTAGGGGGGAAATTGGGTAAAGAAGGGAGACATAGAAAAGATAAGAACTGTTTTAAGCGGAAGAAATTCATGAGGAAAGAGAGAGTTGACTGTTGAGGATCTGTGTACGTTTTACCCTGTAGTAATGCCACAAGAAAAAGGTGTTTTTAACAAAATCTCCAGCCCATTAAAATCTGTGACCATTGTGGCCTTTTTCAGATATTTCCACGTGTTCCTGAAACATTAAATGTACATGCTCTGTTCATTTTCCTTTCTAAAAAGTGCCCTGTGCTACAAATAACTTTATGTGTGTCTTCACTTTTCTCACAAACACATCTCCAGTTATTGTGTAGGGTACTGTGTTGTGTGCTAATCTGCAGACCATGAGAGATGTTGCTGTCAACATAAAATATGATGCTGACAAACACTTTTCAGGAAATCTTGTATTGACCTCATTCATTCAGATACAATGTAGAAAGTGATACAGTTTTCAGAAAATTTGGAAGGCGTCTCCATTACAAAAAGGGAAAGTTAACCAGTGTATAACATCTTTAAAAAAAAAAATACAAGATAGTCAGGTGGATATGTACTAAGGGGAGCAATATGCTTTATCTTCATAGAGCATATATTTTGCTCATGCTCCATGTGTTTGAAGCTTGTTATTGCAACTTTGTATATTTCTTGCTGAGCAAAAGAGGTTAATGCCATGTTAGGGTTTGTACATAGTAGGCGTGACATCCCGCGCGCCTGCAGCACAGGCAATCCGTGGCCTGTGGGGTCTGGAGGAGGTGACGGGACCGAGAGCAGCTCCAATTCAATGTTTGGAGATGTGCCCATCACGTTCCGTGAGCAGAACCTCGTTGACCCCTGCTTACCGAGATACAGGCTCCTTTATGGGGTGCCGATATCGCCTGTGCATTTTATTCCCTCCGTCACATGACCGTCACATGACCGTGGGAACAAAACGCATAGGAGATACCGGCACCCCATGAAGGGGCCTGTATCACGGGAAGCAGGGGGTCCCCAGACCTGAAATCAACGAGTTTCTGCTCCGGAGACCCCCTGCTACAATACACGTATTACATTTTATATTAAAAATGTTTGATCTCTGGTGAGATTTGCGCAGGGAGAGGCAGCTCTCTCTCTGCAGCAGAAATAAATCGCCGGGTAAGCCCTTTTCATCACGTCGCCGGCTACTCGCCAGTTTTGCAAGTGTGGCTATCGCAGGTATTCCGGGCTTTATGCATACCATGATAGCAACGCTGTCAAAAATGGCAATTTAAACTGGACAGCGATTTTTTTCCCCCGGCGCTTAGTGCATATGCCCCCTAGTCAGAGATTAATACCATGGGAGATTTTTGAAAGCTAATGACACAGTAGAAGGAGCAGTGTCAGAAGGCTATAATCCTCAGAGTTAAGGAATTTACATAATTATTCAGTCAGTGCAGGGTATGGTGACCTCTGCCACTGTTTAATTACAGCTGATTAGTGGAGAGCATCAGGAATAGTCAGTAATCAGCGTTGAGCCCCATATTATAAATATGTATAAAAATGAATCTGTTGTAAATAAACAGAGGCAGAGGTCACCATACCACACACTGACTGAATTATGATGTCAATTCTTACCTTTGTTGATTGTAGCCTTCTGACACTGCTCCTACCATACATTATCTTAACCTACAGTATAGTATAATTGAGTTCGTGTGAAAAAACTGCACTTAGCTGCCTAACCAAGTTTTAAGAAATTAGCAAGAGCAGGGAGTGCAAGGGCCACATCAAGGCCCTTTGTAGAATATATTTGACTGAGTTGAAGAGCCCTTTTATAAAGAATAGGCATATATTATTCTGAATGATAAATGGATGTGTGTTTAAACCTACAATGCCAATAGCAGACTGAATTAGTACAAAATATGCAAAGACAACAGATATGATCACAATTGTTATTACAAAGATAATATAAGACAGCCCTTTATGAAAAATGTTTCTTTACAGTAGACCTTGTTTTAATCATTGTGACCATACCTATAAATGAAATCATCACCCCATTTTGTTTCTGCAATATTTAATTGGGTGAGCAAGTGAACGTAGCGAGCGAAGTGATGACTTCTAGTAGACTTTGTGACCTCTTTGGTTGTGGGATTATGTTTTTGTTTGTGTGTTCTCTCTCCACAGGCTAAACGCCTTTTCCGATTCTGAAGATATTTTGTGGGTTTCTTTCTGCTACTGTAACTTATAGTAGATCTGCCAGGAGTTTCAAATTAATCAGTGCAACCCCCATCTTGAATTGATTTTTTTTTTTGTGATAAAAAAAAAAAATCATTGACCGGATTTTTGATACAAAACATTAAATGTATTATTTTGCAACTTGTACTAAATTTTCAGACAATTTGCTCCAACCATTTCAGAGAAATTAAATATTGCACAATTGAAAATTAATTTGTAACCACGATACACACAACATTCTAATACTGTACGCACATCAATGTAAATGTACATACATGATCAGACTTCATGAGTAATTTTTGGGATATGTATATATATATATATATATATATATATATATATATATATATATATATAAGACAGAAATACAATGAGCGCAACCACACTGAAATTAGTAAATAGAATAATTACCACATGTAATGGAGGGTATATACCCTTACAGTCTAACTTTCCCTGACTCAGTCTGCAGCCAAAAGGTCTACCGCTCCACGGGCTGGTAACGAAAATTTCCAAAGAGAATGACCTAGGCGCAAATGGAGACAAGAAAAAACAAACATAGGGTAGTATGTTCTAACAAATAAACCGCCAGAAGGTATAATATGCACTCACAGCGTATAAGATAATATCAAGCCTTGTATCCACTCTGGGATCTGGAACAATTAAATGATGAGTCTGGAACAGCTGGTCATCCACAGCAATTGCAATCTCGAGCAAAGGTACCCATGCAGGAAGAGAGATAGAACACAAATAGCATAACACAGTTTATTAAAATTATTAATAAAAATGACTATAAGTAAAAGACTCACATTCTGTGAGATATCATAAAACTTTTGAGAATTCTGAGCATCTCACATTCATTGGAAAAGGGTAGTAACACTATGCAGATTTCTTCAACAGTGCTTAGTCTGTAGATTTGTAACCAATAGGGAAATGAGTCCAGGTTGTAAATAGCACACACACTTAGTGTCTCTACTGTTCCACACAGTCTCCTTGTGTGAGCTGTCTCTTTCCGTGGTTATCAACCTACATAGGTCTATCTCACTGCACCTGATGTGCGTATAGTACTCACGGTACTTAAAGGTAGGTGCTGTCCGGTTTCACATATAGAGAGTTCTTTCTGTTTTCCCACGAAGAGTTCTCAATCTTCCTCTGGTCACCCACGTCTCCTGGGGACGCTCCGTGCCACGTGAGACCAAAACTTTTATTAAAAGTGTGGACACAAACAATTTTTTGTTGGGAGATAGTGGACACTCTGAAAAATGGATAAACAACATCCCACTGGGACAGATGCAAAGAATTAAACGCAACTGTACCCAGAAACATGTTTTTGAAGAACAAGCCAAAGATCTGATGGCAAAATTTACAAACAGAAATTATGATAAAGAAATAGTTGAGGATGCGTACAGAAAGGTATCCTTAATGGATAGGGCAGAGCTAATCAAATATAAAACCAGGGATACTAGAAGGGGAGAGGAGGGTAAAATTTCAGTCCCCTTTGTAACCAAGTATAGTAATGCAGCTAGAGATATCAGGAAAATTATCCATAAACATTGGGGAATCTTACATAAGGACCCAATGTTACAGCAAATATTGCCATCAAGACCTGAAATAATCTTTACAAAGGCAACAAATCTAAAACAAAGATTAGCGCCTAGCTGTTTGAAAAAAGACAATCAAAGACCGGTTACGATTACAACAGGGTTCTTTATGTGTCAAACATGTAAAGGTTATAAACTACATCCTAACTCCCAAAAAAGCTTCAAAACAATAAAATCAGAAGCTTCTCAAATCAATTATGTAATAAAAGACATGATTGACTGTAACACAAGCAACGTGGTTTATTTGTTGCAATGCCCTTGCAATAAACAATATATTGGGAGGACAACAAGGAAACTCAAAATACGCATTGCAGAACATGTAAGAAATATTGAGAAAGGCCTACTACAGCATAGTGTATCCAAGCATTTTAAAGAGTTTCATGGCCAAGATCCAAGAGGCTTGAAATTTGTGGGCATTGAGAAAGTTAGACCTAGTTGGAGAGGAGGGAATCCGATAACAAAAATATCCAGACAGGAGACTTATTGGATTTATGCCCTCAAAACATTAGCCCCACTTGGTCTCAACATCGATATAGATCTGGGTTCTTTTTTAAGGGATTAAGTTCCATCCATGATTTGTATGTTCCACAAATAGTTATATACATCATCTGCGTGAACATGAGAATGAGGAATGAGATGAGTATTGTAGGATTTCTTTATGAGTATATCATCATGTGAGTTAAGAATGTACGCTATATGATTTGGCTATTTCCATAACATTTTTTCTGCATTAGCGTATGAGAGAACGGGTAGTTTGCAACTAACTGTCTATATTTGATTAACCATTTTCTATTTTCCTTTCTGTACAATTGTAATAAAATGTCCCTTACTATTATTGGGTATGTATATCATAAGAAACATGCAGTGCCACTAGGAAGTGTTAATCTAAACACATATAATTGTTAAAATATATATGTAGCAACAAATTCTCTGGTCTGCACCAATCCGCTGTGCGTCGAACCAACATAACATGTAATAAGGATTTGTATATATGTAATATGTTCCACTGGTGGGAATATGAGATGTAATTCCCATCAATAATAATAAAGGGTTAATATCATGGATGAGATCCTACTACACATTACCATAATTGGTCTAGAGTCAGTGGAGTTTATAGCTCCACGTCTATAATGGGTTAATAGTGGCATATACCCCACAATCTAAAGATTAGTATATAATCTACCCCCAAACCATTAACCGGCTATGTAACATGTAGCCGTGATAAAATTCTGCAACACGAAGGTTAGAAATAGTATATTCCCCCACTTTACAACAAGTCTATACACACTATTGATTAGTCATCAAATCCTTTATGGAATGGTGTCTAAGCAACTATTAGATAGAGGTATAAATGTTTAGAACCCATATAATGTGTCTGTATATTAAGCATAATTACAGTATACAATGCAATATGTATTATTTGTCTATTTTGTTTAGGTTGATCAATATACCAATTATGTATTATATTAGAGGGTGACTACATATTTAAATTTGCTCTTGCTTATACTTGGTTATTCACCATTTAATCATCAAAGGCTACACAGTATGGTAGTAGTATAAATGGTACCTAAAAGTAATCAATTGTTTAGCTATGCATTATATATATCAAAACCATAGAGCCAATGTATTATGGAAAAAATTCTTTAATGAATTGATTTTTTTAATTAACCAATTGCATAATGGAGGAGGGTATATAACCCTAGATGAGGGACAGAGAGCAGAATCAGCCCCTGACGAAGCCTAACGGAGAAACGCGTAGGGCGTGGTTTACAGACAGTGAACACAGTGTATTCAGCAGGAGTAGCAGCAGACAGCAGCCAAGAGGTGCCGGTGGCCGTTTGTCCCATTATTTGCCTGCAGGAAGACTAGCAGCGCAGAGGATTGAGGCCCCGCTCCCACAGCCCACCGGACGAACTCTCGCGAGAGGGAGTGACGTCACCGCGTCGTCACGTGGCACGGAGCGTCCCCAGGAGACGTGGGTGACCGAAGGAAGATTGAGAACTCTTCGTGGGAAAACAGAAAGAACTCTCTATATGTGAAACCAGACAGCACCTACCTTTAAGTACCGTGAGTACTATACGCACATCAGGTGCAGTGAGATAGACCTATGTAGGTTGATAACCACGGAAAGAGACAGCTCACACAAGGAGACTGTGTGGAACAGTAGAGACACTAAGTGTGTGTGCTATTTACAACCTGGACTCATTTCCTTATTGGTTACAAATCTACAGACTAAGGACTGTTGAAGAAATCTGCATAGTGTTACTACCCTTTTCCAATGAGTGTGAGATGCTCAGAATTCTCAAAAGTTTTATGATATCTCACAGAATGTGAGTCTTTTACTTATAGTCATTTTTATTAATAATTTTAATAAACTGTGTTATGCTATTTGTGTTCTATCTCTCTTCCTGCATGGGTACCTTTGCTCGAGATTGCAATTGCTGTGGATGACCAGCTGTTCCAGACTCATCATTTAATTGTTCCAGATCCCAGAGTGGATACAAGGCTTGATATTATCCTATACGCTGTGAGTGCATATTATACCTTCTGGCGGTTTATTTGTTAGAACATACTACCCTATGTTTGTTTTTTCTTGTCTCCATTTGCGCCTAGGTCATTCTCTTTGGATATATATATATATATATTGTGACATAGTCCAAAGATGTTAGGCAGCTTTCTGCCCCATTTTAGAGCAGAAAGTGCAGGAATAGTTACAAATGATCCGTTCCACAGCTTCCCATTAACTCAGGCAGCTGGATGGAAAATCCAGACCACAGATTACCATGGCTCTAGTTCTCCCTCACCTGCTCTTCTAATCACATGCACAGGTATTTAGAGCAGAGAGGTTTTGCATTTCTCTCTCTCTCCTTGGAGCCTGGGGGCTGGGGGTGTCGCTGCTCCCCTGCATCCAGTATCGGGGTTGACGGCCCCTCCACGTATCACAGTACCAGAGGATTTGCCTGGACTCCACGAACAGATAAGACAAAACAAATGGTTACTGCTGTTGCTAAAAGACTGTACTGTATCTTGTGACCCTAAATGAGAGAGCATTGTTTTAAGCTGGGGAACCAGTTTAGTTGGCCAGCAGCTGTTAGAGAGACTGATTCTGATGTGTAGTTAGATCCCTGAAAGGGATAGGATTTTGCTTATATGATTTTGGTTTTATTTCTTGAAATAACAGTGTGGGAAATATGGTAACACTGAAATATGTGAACTGCTGAATGAAAGTATCTGAGTACCTCTAACCTTCACATGTTAAAGCTGCAGTACCTTACTTGGATGAAAATAAAGCAGGCAGAAGCCTGAGTTAAGCAGCATAATACTTTGCATGATCCTGTTTGTTGTATAATTAACCCTAGAAGACTGTGTCGGGAAGAACCCAGACAGACGTCAGCACTACAAAAGAGGGGCGTTTGTCACATATGGTGGAGAATGCGGGCAGACATTAAAAAGTCTGTGGGTTTGCAAATAAATGCGGGGGTTTAAAATGGCCGCCGAGCTGAACTAAAGTACAGATGCTATGAGTGAAGTCTGTCCCACTGTGTATATCAGTTGTGCTTCTAGCATACACAGAGAATGTGCGAAGTGTGGATGCAATAGCACCCTGAACCCAAACAGAAAAACAAAATGTTTTGCTGGAAAAAAAATTTGCATCTAGCAAATGCTGTTTGTAAAGCTAATGCCTTTTGCTGAAGTGAGTGAATTTGCAGCTAGCAAGTGCTGTATGCAAGTTGCTGAAGTGAGTGAAATTGCAGCTAGCAAATTGTCCCTGCCGGGTTTCTAAAATGGCCGACGTGAAATGTTTGTTGTGTAATGTACGTAACCATACAAAACAGTGTCCCTTCAGGCCATACTATGATCACGACCCTGGAGGAGATCCGTACCCACAGATGAATTTAGTATGCGGGGCCTGTCGTGAAGTAGGTCACATGGAAGATGTGTGCCCCAAAATTTTCAAAGACAAACAGCTGCAAAAGCAAGCAACGCCCTGTGAGGGCAAGCAAGATGTGGAAGCTGATAACAGTGAGTGTGTGCCCAGTACCACTGATATCTCTGGAGCTAATAAAGCAAAAAGAAAGAAAACTGTTCCTCAAGTCACAGGGGAAGTGAACGAGCCACTTGAACCTGCACTGTCAGGACATGCGTCAGAAAGGCGCCGAGATGAGCAACAGCCCATAGGGCCTGGCGCAATCGTCCCAGGAATGACGACACGCCTAGAGATGACAAAGGACTGCTACCATCATAGGCAGAGAGCCAAGCGAATCAAAGAAAACAAGAACTGACTGGAAACTATGCTATGAGATGTCCCAGAAAGATGTGCAAAACTTCATCACAGAGTTGGGGGTTTCTCGGCAAGAGGCTAGCGCGCTTAAAGCAGAGCTGGAACTCTCACGCCATGAGGTCTACGCTCGCAGCACAGAGCTGTGTACATTGAAGGAAACCTATGAGAATACCCTGAGTAATTTAGAGACTGTAAAAAGAGAGAATGTAAGTCTGACACAGAAAAATTCAGACTTGACTGACCACATCAGTGAAGGTGATGAGAAGCTTCACCAAGCAGAAAAAGTGGAAAAAGTTCATATTCGTGTCATGTGAATACTTAATGTTGTACTGAGGAGTTAGCTCAAGTATTTCAGGTAGGACGCTCACCCCAGTGAGGTCCATGGCCGCTCACCCCAGTAGGTGTGAGCTGGGGAGGGGGATATGTGACATAGTCCAAAGATGTTAGGCAGCTTTCTGCCCCATTTTAGAGCAGAAAGTGCAGGAATAGTTACAAATGATCCGTTCCACAGCTTCCCATTAACTCAGGCAGCTGGATGGAAAATCCAGACCACAGATTACCATGGCTCTAGTTCTCCCTCACCTGCTCTTCTAATCACATGCACAGGTATTTAGAGCAGAGAGGTTTTGCATTTCTCTCTCTCTCCTTGGAGCCTGGGGGCTGGGGGTGTCGCTGCTCCCCTGCATCCAGTATCGGGGTTGACGGCCCCTCCACGTATCACAGTACCAGAGGATTTGCCTGGACTCCACGAACAGATAAGACAAAACAAATGGTTACTGCTGTTGCTAAAAGACTGTACTGTATCTTGTGACCCTAAATGAGAGAGCATTGTTTTAAGCTGGGGAACCAGTTTAGTTGGCCAGCAGCTGTTAGAGAGACTGATTCTGATGTGTAGTTAGATCCCTGAAAGGGATAGGATTTTGCTTATATGATTTTGGTTTTATTTCTTGAAATAACAGTGTGGGAAATATGGTAACACTGAAATATGTGAACTGCTGACTGAAAGTATCTGAGTACCTCTAACCTTCACATGTTAAAGCTGCAGTACCTTACTTGGATGAAAATAAAGCAGGCAGAAGCCTGAGTTAAGCAGCATAATACTTTGCATGATCCTGTTTGTTGTATAATTAACCCTAGAAGACTGTGTCGGGAAGAACCCAGACAGACGTCAGCACTACAAAAGAGGGGCGTTTGTCACAATATATATATATACATATATATACATATATATATATATATATATATATATATATATATATATATATATATATATATATATATATATATATATATATACATTTTCTACTTCCACCACTTTAATTCTAGACTGTCTGTCTTACAGTGGATTGGTGGAGTCCCAAGTTCTGAGAAATTGCTTTGTAACCCTTTTTTAGACTGATGTGCATCAATAACTGCTTTTATGAGGTCTTCAGAGATTTCTTTTGATCATGGCATGACGTTTCCACATGTAAGATCTTGTAAAATGAAGACCAAACTCACAACGTTTCTGATCTTTGTATATGGCGGGGCCTCCCAAGATCACCCTGTGACAGGGCTGCTTGTACTTTTGTAGAAGTTAAATGCATGTTTGCTTTCTGGAATCAAGTGCACCACTTTATCTTTCTTTTATTCTGTTTCTGTCTTTTTTTTGCTGGGCCCAGCGATCTTTTTTTTGTTTCCTTTATCTGAAACTTTACTAACCTTTTAATGTGGTGTCCTGATGTCAGTCAGTACAATACAGTTCTGGTTGGAGTTAAACACAGTTTGATGTTACACAGCCATGGGCAGTCTCTGTTAAAAAGGAAAAGGGTATTTCCTTCCTGCATGCCTGCATACTTCCTGCATACTTCCTGCATAGGGTGGATTATACCATGGTATGGAGGGGGGGGAATTAAAGTAAGTGATACTGAATGTCATTTATTTAGCAGAGTAAATACATGCATGGGATGTTTGTAAAAGGTACTGTTTTGGGGCTTGCTATAGAAAATTGTATGTTGTGTGAAGTGTATTATGTTTGCAAATTGTGTAAGTTTTGGGGAGACAACCCCCCTGTGTGGTTTACTTCATTTGGTTGTGTCCTAATTAACCAGTAATTAAAGGGAGGAAGTTTCTTTCCCTGGGGCCTACTGCACTCCTTGTTGCTGCTATGTGATATGAGGTTGTCTCTTTCTGCACTCCTTATTGCTGTTATGTGATATGAGGTTGTCTCTTTCTGCACTCCTTATTGCTGTTATGTGATATGAGGATGTCTGTGGAACTTCAGTGAAAGGATGCAAACTTTCTAATGCAGATATTGCTGGCTACTCTGTGGCTGGAGACATCACGCTGGGAGAACTGGTTGTTGTACACCTGAATGTGGAGTCCCTAATAAAAAGAAAGTTCAGAGAACAGCAAAAGCCTCTTTCATTCTTCTCAGGGTCTGATGCTGCTGCTTCTTTAAATAAAGGCTGGGACTCAACCTTTCACACACCCCTAAAGATCTAACTAATTATTTAAACATGAAAACACACAAAAAGCTTATCGCTCTCCAAAGATACCGTTGTTAACATAAAAATCTCATGGTGCAAAGGGTAGAGAAAATATGAACATAGAAATCCAGTCAGGGTGTAAATCCTGGTTTGACAAGAAACCCACAATTGCACTCTATGAGGACAAACAATAGGTGGGACAGAAAATATAGTCCCAGGCTTGTAGCCCAGTGGTTCCCAAACTTTTTTGGTTCAAGGCTCCCCAAGGCGATCAGGATTTTTTCAAGGCTCCCCAAGGCGATCAGGATTTTTCCGCGGTGCCCAAAGTAAAAACAAAGTTGTATATACATACCTAACAGTTGCAGTGCGCAGTTGGTGTCTCTCTGAGGCATACACTCTTTCAGACACACACTCTCACTCTCTCAGACACACACTCACTCTCTCAGACACACACTCTCTCTCACTCTCTCAGACACACACTCTCAGACACACACTCTCACTCTTTCAGACACACTGTCTCTCACTCTCTCAGAAACACTCTCTCTCACTCTCTCTCTCAGAAACACTCTCTCACTCACTCTCTCAGACACACTTTCACTCACTCTCTCAGACACACACTCTCTCTGACGCACACTCTCTCTCAGATGCACACTCTCTCTCAGACGCACACTCTCTCTCAGACGCACACTCTCTCTCAGACGCACACTCTCTCTCAGATGCACACTCTCTCTCAGACGCACACTTTCTCTCAGATGCACACTCTCTCTCAGACGCACACTCTCTCAGACGCACACACTCTCTGACGCACACACTCTCTGACGCACACACTCTCTCAGATACACAACTCTCTGACACACACTCTCTGACACACACACTCTCAGACACACACACTCTCTCAGACACACACACTCTCTCAGACACACACACTCTCTGACACACACACTCTCTGACACAGGAAAGAGGAAAGGCAGGAGATCTGTGCACACACACACACACACAGATACAAACACACACACAGATACACACACACACACACAGATACACACACACACACACACACACAGATACACACACACAGATACAAACACACACAGATACAAACACACACACACACAGATACAAACACAGATACACACATACACACACACACACACACACACACACACAGATACACACAATGATACACACACACATAAAGTGGAGAGCAGAGGCAGCGATGGATGTGAGTGACTGGGGGGAGGAAGGGGTGGGGGGAGGAAAGGCAGGAGATCTGTGCAGGCAGCTCCTTGCACACAGTCACTGATACACACACACACACACACACACAGATACACACACAGAAATACATACACACATACACACAGTGGAGAGCAGAGGCAGCGACGGATGTGAGTGACTGGGGGGGAGGAAGGTGTGGGGGAGGGGAAAGGCAGGAGATCCGTGCAGGCAGCTCCTTGCACACCTTCACTGATACACACACACACACACATACACACATACACACACACACACACAGATACACACACACAGTGGAGAGCAGAGGCAGCGACAGATGTGAGTGACTGGGGGGCAAGGAGGAAAGGCAGGAGATCTGTGCAGGCGGCTCCTTGCCTCCCCCTGCACCCACCGCCAGGACAGGCAAATGTACAACTCCACCCCCTACAGTCTCCTATCACCCGGGGCAGAAGGGGACTGGACACTGCGCAGCCACCAGTAGACAGAGGAGCTAGGAGCAGGAAGGCAGACACACACACTCACCGTGTGCTCTGCACAAAGCGGAAGCCCCGCCTCCGGCTTCCTCTGACCTGCAGCCAATCCCCTGCGGCCCTGGACGGCATTAAGGGGGGATGGTGGGGAGGGGAGGGATAATCGGAGGGATGGTGGTGAGGATAATCGCGGCACCCCTCTAGGTAAGCCACAGCGCACCAGGGCACCGCGGCGCACAGATTGGGAACCACTGTTGTAGCCTATTGTTCCAAACGACGCAAAACAAAAAAAATGGTGGGCTTTGGAGGAGCCTTTATCCTCTACTTTGTGTCTCCACCACCTAATTTTAAATACACTTGTGTTTATACCCTACACTCCCTGCTTTTGTCCCCTAGTATGTCTTAATAAAGCTTTTTTGTTTTGCGTCGTTTGGCACAATAGGCTACAAGCCTGGGACTATAATTATTTAAACACCTGAATCTAATTATCCTCTTTAATTTAGCTGATAAAACCAGGGTTTCACTTACTTTTGCACATATCCTGACACTTAATTACTCATTGTTTGTCTAATTCATACATCATTTTGTTTCAAAAGACATGGAATTGGTTAATATAAACCCTATTGGATATGTAAGAAAAGACGGTTTTGATTCAAGAAGGTTATCATGGAAAAACTAGGGAATTTCCGTAATTATCAGTGGGGTTCACAAACTTTTTCTTGGAACTATATATACTACTAATGGATGCTACTGAGTATTGAACACTACTTGGTAGGTATCCGGAAAGGAGAGTTGGAGCACAGCTAAACGAAATAAATTTGCTAGAGAGTGTGTCCCAAAAGTTAGAGGTTTATTATTCGTCAGTACATGGTAACAAGAAAAAAATGAGCCCTCAGGCCCCCACCGACATGTTTCGAGCTTCCGCTCTTTCTCAAGGTGTACAATGATCTGAAAATCTCTCTTACCTATTATAGTATCCTTTTCCCGCCAATTGTCCCGTCAACCCGTCGCTTAGTCGTGTCACACATAATGCGCCTTGTTGCCAGAGCGCACCATGCGTATCACGCTTCACGCCGGGTATACCGGTGACGTCAGCGCGTCAGGGAACAAAACAAACTTTATTAATAATATAAACTTAACAAACCTAACATAAAATAAAATACTTTTATTAGTCTATTAAAACATAATATATATTAACTAAAGTTACAAACATATATATATATGAATAAAATCAAATTAAAAAACAAACAACCAAGGTTTGATCGTGACAGTACTAAAAAAAAATATAGTTATATTTTTAGATTATAAACATATGAATCCTCATATCCCCAACTATATCCAAAGTTTCCATTCTGCAACAAACATATGTTTACAAGATTAATCAATCAAATCAAATCACTCGAATCATCAATACATATGTTTGTTCCAATAAAATTCTCTACATTTGTATATAAGTCATATTATAAGGTATGAATATAGGGTTCATATGCTTCAGATCTTATTTTTAACCATTTTAACAGTTTTGAGGGTGAATATCTTTTAGTGTCATTGGTGTGACATAATTATTACAATCATTCAAATGCAATACTTAGTATGTTATTATATGTTATTATGCAAACTAATATCTATACCAAAATGATGGAAAGAGCAAATAGAAAAGATATAAATTTGTATATATTGATAATTAATGGATTTATAATACAATAAATTAGAAATCAATATTTTATCTTAGATATGGGTTTAAATCCCAATCTGTATTCAGTCCATAAGGGATCCTAGTGTTCAGAGTAAAAATCCAAAATAGTTCTTTTTTATCCAGTAACTCCAACCTATTACCACCCCTATATGGCATTTCAATATGTTCGATGGCTCTAAATTTTAATTTATTAATATCTCCATATTTGCAGGTTGTAAAGTGTTGGGATACCGGATGTGTGAGATCCTTGAGTTTAATCAGCCTAATATGTTCTCGCATTCTGGCCTTCAATGCCCGAGTGGTACGCCCCACATATTGCTTACCACATCCACAGTCCAATAAATAGACTATGAATGTGGTATTGCAATTTATGAAGGATTTTATAGTGTATACTTGTCCTGTATTAAAGGATTTGAAACTGGATGATTGTTCCAAAAACTTACACGAAATACACTTCAAACATTTGAAGCAACCTTTTGGCAGATTTGCCCCATGTAATTGTTGTTTAGATGTAAAGAGGCTTCGAGAGACATAATTTGCAACTGTTTTAGCCTTTTTAAAGACGAAACGTGGGCCCTCCCGATGTATTTTCTTCAGTAAGGGGTCTGCAGATAATATGTTCCAGTGTTTCCTCACAATCTCTTTAATACCATTTGCTTGAACATTAAATTGTGTTATGAACATTGGTATATTAGAGTCCCATGTGTTCTGTTTTGGATTTCTTTGTTTGTTTAAGAGATCATCCCTGCTCATATCCTTAACTTCAGTAAATGACCTTTCAAGATTTGTTTTTAGATATCCCCTCTCCTCAAATCTTTTTAAGAGTTCCTCTGATTGAATCAGAAAGTCCTCCTCATTGGAACAAATCCTTTTTAATCGGATGAGTTGTCCTTTTGGTATAGAATTTAAGAGGGGTTTTGGATGGCAGCTGTCAAATCTTAGATATGTGTTACGTGAATTTTCCTTTCTATAAATATTTGAACCAATTTTCATGTGCATATCAATAAATAAATATAGGTCAAGATAATGAATATGGTGAAAATCATAAGTGTAGGTGAATTTTAAATTAAAATCATTGTGATTAAGGTGATCAATAAATAATAAAAGTGATTCCTCCCCACCATCCCAAATAAATATTAAATCGTCCAAAAACCGTCTATAAAAGGTGATAAATTGTCGATAAGGGTTGTTATCTCCAAATATGTGGACCGACTCCCACCAACCTAAAAAGAGGTTGGCATAAGACGGAGCAAAGCTGGTACCCATAGCGGTTCCACATATTTGGAGATAAAAAGTGTCATCAAACAAAAAGTAGTTGTGTGTTAATAAAAAGTGAATACAATCCAAAATAAAAGTTCTCTGTGTAAGTGATAAAGTGGAGTGTTCCAAATAAGTGTTGACAGCTGCCATTCCATGTTGATGAGTTATAATGGTATACAAGGTCACATCCAGTGTGACCCAGATGTAACCTCCTTTCCATTTGATTCTAGTCAGTTTGTCCAAAAGGTCACCACTGTCTCTGATATGTGATGGTAAATCATAAACAAATTGTTGCAAATAATAATCCACATATCAAGAGACACCATCTCCCAAAGATCCAATACTAGCAACTATTGGTCTACCAGGAGGGGAGACCAAAGTTTTATGGATCTTTGGGAGATGGTGAAACACTGGGATAATGGGATGTGTCTCAAAAAGAAATTCACATTCTTTGGAGTCAAGAACTCCCAAAAGGGAGCCCTCTTCAATGAGTGACTTTAGTTGTTTAAGGAACACTGGTGTTGGGTCACCACGTAGTACAGAGTATGATAAACCATCTGACAATTGACGGATAGCTTCCTCCCTGTATTGCTTTTTACTCTGTACTACAATGGCTCCCCCCTTATCCGCGCCCTTAATAATCAAATCTTTATTATTTTTCGAATTATGTAAAGCCTCTTTTTCAATCTTGCTGAGATTATTAATCCTGCTCTGTAGAGGAGACACTAGGAACGTGTATCCTCTAGAGAGGAGGACCAAGTCTCTCTCAACAAGTTTTTCGAATGTCATGAGGTAATGTCCCTTCATATGTTTGGGAAAAAACACTGATTTCTTCTTAAAACCCGACTGTTGTCTACCTAGAACATTAGAAAGATCAATGGTATCAGACATTTCATTTTCATTTATTAAATTGTTCATGTCTTGCAGACAACATTGTTCCTTAAATGTCAAGGTAGGAGGTGATGGTATACAACAAAAAAAGAAAAATGCTACATCCATTATTACAAATTATTAAATTAAATATCTGTTAATCTTCTTATATGCAAGGGTCATTAGTCAATCCTTTAGCCAAAGCATTATAAACCTGCAACCATGTCAAGGTTAACCCTTTAATGCAGGTACTGATATATACTTGTGATGACCAGTATATTGAGAATTCTTCCTCCCATAAAGAGGTAAAGAGAACATGTGCAGGCAGTATAGGACCGGCAGTAAAGGGTTAACCTTGATGTGGTTGCAAGATTACACTAATTTTGACTAATAACCCTTACTTACAGTATGAGAACAATAACCTATAGTATGTAACTTAATCATTTGTCATGGCGGGTGTAGTATTGGCTGTTTTGTCTATTGTAATAGTATGTAAGCAAAAGAAAGTGCAAAGCAGAGTTCAATCTATGTAGCCTTCTTAATCGGCCCATTTTCCTGTTTGTTGCAAAATCCAGTTTGATCACTGGCTTTCTTTCATATTTAGGATATCCTTATGTCTATCCCAAGAATTTGGGAATTCCTTTACTATATTGGGCTCTAAAATATACCACCCGGCTGTAAATAACTACTGTACTTCTTCACATTACTCTTAAATCTGCCACCCTCCAGTTTCAGACCATAACTTGTTTTATAGCACTTCTCTTTCTCTCAAATATGTTTCCTCCTGCACCTTGTCGAAGCTGCTTATATATCTGAATGTTTCAGTCATATCTTCCTCCCCTTCCTCTTCTCCAAACTGTACATATGTAATTTAGTATTTCCTTATAAATTCTATGATTCAGCCCATGTACCATTTCTGTAACGATTTTTTGCACAATCTCTAATTCAGGTGTTCGCAAACTGGGGGTCACGCAAGATTTTTCTGGGGGGGCACGGGCGGTTGCAGAGGCCCGGCGCTCTTCACCAAGGCATTCAAATTAAATGCCGGGGGGGGTCGCATGAGGCCTCTGGAACCTCAACTTACCATGATTCAGCCGGCGTCAGGAAGTGTCTCCATGGCAATGCGGCATCAAATGACACAACGCGTCATGCAGCGTGACATCACACACATGTTGCCATAGCAATGCGGCATCATCACGTCACATGACCCCGCAAGTCATTTAACGCTGCACTGAGTGAGGGGGGGGGGGGCATGCGAGCACTGGGGGACCAGAGGCAGGGGGCACAGGAGCAAAGGTTTGCACATCCCTGCTCTAATTTATTATTTATGTCTCCAGAACTGCGTACTCTTGGTGATGTCTTACCAATGATCTATAAAGTGACATTCATTAGGTCTCTCTTTCTGCTGCTAATACCTGTCCATGTACAACCAAGCACCCTGCTTACATTTTCCCATTGATTTGTTACATTGCTTTTATTGTAGCTGAAATAATTACTCCTTTTGCCACTATAGTTCTTGACAATATGGTGCTATTAATCCAATGTTTTGCCTATGGATTTTTGTGACCCAAGTGCCTTAGGGTTAATGTATTGTATTGTAAGTAGCCACAAAGCCACATAAGGAGTAACCAGCATAGGAATGTTTTCAGTTACTCACTGTAGATTTTACAATGTATTATTCAAAGTTATAGAAGAAACATTGAGGTGCACAGTCCCCTCAATTGACTAGTGCTACAGAGCATTATGTCCACATTATATAGTAAATTGCTGCATCCGGAAAGTACAATAAGAAATGGAGCTTATTTGAATTAACCCCTAGTTGGGATGTGGTCTGGCAAGACTGTGAAGGGTTGTCCGGGGGAAGTCCTGAGACCCACCCAGACCCCATACATAAATCCTGCAACTCAATAAACCAGTACCCCTGGGGAAGCTCCAATTTTCAAAATAGTAGTAGCGAAGTACTCACATATGCCTTTAATTCATCCGGTCTTGTGTGCTCCAAGCTGTATAAGGGTACAGGAGAAAATCACCACCGCCAAGGAGGAGAGTGAAACAGCGGGCACGGCCGCGCAACAAAAATAGCAAAGGCTGGACTGTGACAAGAGGAGGGGTAGCACCCACCTGCACCTCTTACGCGTTTTTTTTTTTTTTTTAAAAGCCCTGAGTGGGTGAACGCGTAAGATGTGTGGGGGGGTGCTACCGCTCCTCTTGTTTTTTAAATTCATGTTGAAATAAAGTTGTTTTCATAGCACAGTCCAGCCTTTGCTATTTTTGTTGCGCGGCCGTGCCCGCTGTTTCACTCTCCTCCTTGGCGGTGGTGATTTTCTCCTATTATTAAAAGTTACATTTGTCTTTTTTTTCATGCTATTAAGCCCTGCTCTGTAATTTTCTAATGATGTGTTTTTACCCTACTTTTCATGTATTCATTGAAACTAAGTGTCTAGTCCATTTTATGCATATAGCAATGAACACAACAAAAGCAGTGAAAATGTACAGATGCAGCGGCCGTTATTCGAACATATCACGTGTTATATACCTCGGATTACCCATGTCATGGCGCGCCATTACGCGTGTTGACTCGTTTTTATCGAGTGCAGAAAATGGCATTTTAGTGTTCTGGTTTTTAAACACCTGCAAATTGACACAGTACTGTACTGCACACATTACAATGCATTCATTTCTGCCCCAAGAAACGCGAAGAATTCCACCCAAAGAAATCGAAATCTATGAAATTCAAACAAAGCAACCTCGTGATTGGCCGCGTGGTTACAGCAGCGCACACGAAAACGGCTCCGTGATATGTTCGAATAACGGCAGCTGCATCTGTACAGTATGTTAGGTATAATGTACCACAAAAAAATAATTTTAAATACAAATCAAAGACATGTAAGGTCATGTTGGCTGCAGCATCATTCGCAACATATTAAAGTTAAATAGTTATGGAACATATTTTAATTATGAAATATAATACTTAAACAACCAATATTTTGTTTCTTCTCCTTCATTATCTCATGTATTTCTTATTCATGTTCTAGTTATTATGTTCCTTAGAAGGAGTTTAGGATTATTCCTTGCTAATGCGCATTTTCTCAATAGGCAAGCAAACGAAGAATATCAGGTGCTGGCAAATTCGTGGCGATATTCATCAGCATTTTCAAACAAACTTTTCTTTACCATTGTGGACTATGATGAAGGAGCAGATGTTTTCCAGCAGGTAAATGATCTGTGCTTCCTTCCATTTATGTTAGATGACACATTTTTCTCTGGAATTGGATATCTCGGCACCGGCATCTGGCTGCAGCCAACGCACAGCTGCCATTTAGTCGCCGATCATACGCCGCGAACAGCCAGCCGTTTCACCACTAAGCCAAGTGTATTAGCCCTAATATTAGGGGTTAACTTTAGGGGTTTTAGTGTAAAGGTTTAAGCTTTTTAGGGTAAGGAGTTAAGGTTAGGGGGATAAGGAAAGGAGTTGAGGTTAGGGTAAGGGGTCCGATTAGGATTTTTAGGGGTTTTAGGCTAAGGAGTCCTCTTAAGGGGTTTGGGCTAAGGAGTCTGATTAGGAGTTTTAGGGTAAGGGGTTATTGTTAGGGGTTTTATGGTAAAGGGTTAAAGTTATGGGTTTTAAGGTAAGGGGTTAACGTTGTTAGGGTAAAGATTAGTGTTAGCATTATGGTTTAAAGGTAGTGATTTTAAGGTAAAAATCTAAAAACAGTAAAATATTTGCAACTTGAATTTTGACACATTTGTCCATCCCTAGTTAATATTGTACCTCCAGTCTGCTGCTGCTTGTACCATAATCTTGACTTGCATCACACAATAGTGCACATGAACGCTTGAGTAGAGTTAATTGGATTAAAACAGTTTCTTTAATTGCTTACTATAAAAAGTGACAATTCATACCAAACCTATGGTATGACATAAAAATTGCATAAAAGCAAGGTTTATTGAAGAATCAATTTTAAAAACCATCAGAGCGTCATCATCTTCATCTCATATTGTTCATACACCTGATCTCAAGGACTCCTCTTCCTTAATGTTATTTTATGTCTGAAGCACTTATTCCCATGATCTGTCATTTATATTATCTGTTATTTATTTGATTACCACATGTATTACTACTGTGAAGTGCTATGTACATTAATGGCGCTATATAAATAAGGACATACAATACAATACAATCTGACAATCCTATTGAATTTAATGGGAGTTAACGCCAGATCAGTTGCCCTAACACTTTACCCTTAATCTTGTATTTTCTTGTTTATCCAATATGTATATCATTTGATACAGTGTTCAGTAGATGTTCTGCTGTATAGGTGAATAACATGTTTTAATGTAATAATAATAGCCCATAGACACATAATTTCGTTAAAAAGTGTGCAATTATGCATTTGCAAATACAAATCAGTAGCAATCAGCACTATTCCATTTTGATAACTAATACAGTATTAACATTGTTTTACCAATATAAACTAAATGTATGAATCAAATATATGATTACTGTGTTTATATACATTGTATATTATATGAGATGAATGTTGTTGAATTAAAGGCTATTAATCTGCCTTTAATGCTGAAACTCTATATTTTTCCACCTCTATATTATCTTCTAGGTCCTCATAAATCATTTTGGCTACTATCTTCTAGATCCTCATAAATCATTTTGGCCACAAGCAAGTTTTTTTTTTTTTAACTCAAACATCTCGTAGCACTGTGTACAATGTCCTTAATTATTGAAATAACTGCAGATACACTGGACCATATGCTTACTTACACTTATATTGTGGCAATACTAAATACATTTTTTTACCAGAGACAATTCGAGAAGCAAAGAGCAGATGCAGTTTTTATCTTATCATTCTGCATAAACATAATTCACACCTTTCCCTAAATGAGAACCATCTGCTGTAAAAATGATTTGCCTTTTCTTTTCATAATTACTAGTTCAGAACAAATATGAAAACTTCCACTTTCTAAAAGAATATCAGAAATATAAATTTCATGCAGATTACTTTTAAATGGATCTCCTCCAGTAGCTGTTTACGCCAACACCGTACCTTAATTAGTTACAAAGGTGTCTGCAATAGCAGAGTAATGACCTGCAATTCTTGTATACATTAAATAATATACATTTTCTGCATATTACAATATACTTAAGTACAAAATACAACTGATAGTGCAATTTGTCATTAATGATGGAAATACAGTTCTTCTATTTTTTATTTAATGTAAAGAAAATGCAAAATAAATAAATAGTTTGGTATACAGTACAATAGTGAAATAGAAAAACAAGCGCAAATAATATCACAAATAAATCAAACGTAACACAGATGATATACTATCCTTAATGAGTGCAGCTCCTGACGTAGAATTCAAACCAAATTCAATCAGCAAACGAAGGAGAAACAGGTGCGCAAATCACATCAGGATATGAAAAAGAAATTGAAAACACAAAATAGTGCAATATTGTCTACTCCAACACAATAGCTTCAATGCTGGAAGTTCTATAAAATTTGCACTCACGTGTTTAACGTGAAATGAAAGCGTTGTGGTTATTCAAAGTTACCAATTTATATCTCCAGACAGATACTCCAGATCCATATAGAGGGGGGGGGGGGGAAATCCGTATACAAAAAAGGGAAAGCAAAATAGTATAACACTGTTTTTAATGTTAAAAACACAAAGTATTTCACTTACATAAGTGCCTTTGTTTAAGAGCATTCAGACCACCCTGGGTCATAGGGTCAGACAAGATATTCACAGCTACAGCATCCGCTCCACGGCCGTCACAGCAGGTACTGGGCTGATTAAAGTTGTCTTCCACTCTAGATGTCATCAACAAGGGCTCCTTAGTGATCACTGATATCACCCAACGCGCGTTTCCACTGCAAAGTCTTCATCAGGGGCTTAATCTCTTTTAGCTGTGAATCTTCCAGCATCTTCCAGAAAAACTGCAAGAATTCCACATTCAGCCCGTCTAGCCCCGGAACTTTTTCGCGGGACATGAGATGGCTTCAGAGAGTTTGGCCAGAGTCAATGGTAACTCAAGTCACTCCTTTCCACCCTCGCTGACTTTGGGAAGCCACTCCCATGAGACCCTGCATGCATTTGGCTGGATAAACTCCGGAGAGAAAAAGGCCTACATAGAACCTCCAGGCTTTGTCCTAGATACTCTTCATGTTCATCAACGGGGAACTGTCTTCTGGCAGTAAGCAGGTGAAATGTTTATGGTTTCCCTTCTTTTTCTCCAGCGCGTAGAAGAAGCGCGACCCATGATCCATCTCCCGAAGCAACTAGATGCAGGAATGCATGTATGCCCTGGAGCTCTCTGAACTTCCATGTCTTGAAGAGCGCACTTCCTCTCTACGTACGCACTCGGCAGGTATTTGTCCCCTGACACAGACAGCCACTCCTAGAGATCAAAACTTCCCCCCTAAGGGCCTCAATCCCAGCATTGCCCTGTCTGCTTGGCGTACTCCTGACTACAAGGCACAGGTGAACCTTGCCCACTTCCCACCACTGCTCTAACGTGGCAAAATCTGTCATGCAACTTGATGTCGCCAGCCCCTTGTCCTCCAACAACGTATTGTTAAAGTGCCAATAGGCAGCCAAGGGTGTTGCTGGTATTAGGGCCACTGTCACTGACACACAATTGTGGTCTGAGAATGGCACCAGCCTAATGGCACTGCACTGGACTGGGCTCGTGACAGGCTATGGTTGGGTAGATACAGCCTCTCCATCCGTGACCAAGACATCCCTTCACCCCACACCATAACTTAGGTGAACTCAGTGGATGCACCAGGATGTTGTTCTCGCCAGACATCAACCAGGGAGTGACGAGTAATAATCTCCTGCATGGTCGATGCAGAGTATGGGTGTGACTCCGGTCCAGGGCCTCAAGGGTGCAGTTGAAATCACCCCGAGCACAACGCACTTGTCCATATCGACCGTCTCTAAGTATTCAGACAGTCTAGTGAAGAACTGCATTCTCAAGGGTCCGGTGGCAGGAGCATACATGTTCAAAAAATTGAACATGCAGTCCTTGTGCCGAACCCTGATATGCAGTAGACGGCCTGGAACAACAGCTTTGGCAAGCAGTAGCTCTGGCTGAAAAGACTCTGAGAACAGGGTCACCACCCCACTAGAAGACGCTGTGAGGTGGTTTAAGAAGACCCTGCCTGCCAGCTTGCTTCAGCCTCTGGAATGGTATGGGTTTCTTGCAGGAAGCTCACAGAATAAACCTCCTTCCGTAAAAAGGAGAGTACCTGTAACCTGTCCCTACTGCCATTGATATTAAGCACACCTATGCACAAAGCCATTGATCATCAGGAGTTTATCTTGTGCCTCCCACATGTGCTCATGGTGCTGAATCCTGATTAGCCTTCTGTGCTTGCAACAAGTGGTAAAACTTCTGGGCACGTATATGGTCAAGGCTCCTGGAGTTTTTGATCCTGTGGGTGGCCCTACATATATTAAATGAGAGCTTGGAGAATTAGTGAGGCATACTTACACCTCTCGAGGGCCAACTGCACCTTCATATTTCTTTGCCCGTCAAGGTTAGTTTCCAGGAATTCAGCTTGTTCTTGGGCGAGGATAACTGGGGTCAAGGAGTTTACCGACTCTGCGGTGCCAGAGGAATCCCCTGTTACGCTTGTGCTGCTACACACAAGCCGAGGGAAAGGAAGGGACCCGATAGCGAGGTGGGGAATCCGTAGGAGAGACGAAAGGGAGTGAGTTGCCGCGCAGCTGAGGATCGGCGCATGTAGTCACGTGACCACGCCACGTGCAGGAGAATGCGCGACGCGTCCGGAGGTGCAGAGCCAAGTTCAGGGACACGACTAGCCCAGCTGCATGTGTGCGCATGCCCTGGCAGCAGAGCGGGGATGCGCGTGTTCTCAGGCACCAACGCGGGGGGTGTGGGTAAGCCACAAGTGAGGAGAAGGGGAGGATAGAGTCTAGAGCACAAGGTCACATCCACAAGGGAAAAGCTTCTTGGAGGACGTCCAGCCTCCTTAAAGGCATAGTGCCAGAAACAGCAGAGTACAGCAAAACTAAATGCAACGTAAGGGTTCTTAGTTTATGTTACGCCGATGCTCGCCACAAACCGGGACCGGACCGTGGGTCTGAGGTGGTGTTATATAATCACCGACCTTAGTCCACGCAGACTGATCCGGAGTGCGCAGTTCGTAGTCGTACATCGCAGGGTCAGGATTGGAGAAGGCAGCATCGTCGTTATTGAAGCCAAAGTCGGGGTAGGAGAAGACAGGACAATCGATGGCCGAAGCAGGGTCAGGATAGAAGACATCCGGGTGGTCGTAGTCGTAGCAAGGAATCGGCAACAGGCAGACAGGAGTTCCCTGCTTCAGCTTAGGAGCGTGAGCGCAGGAGTGGCCTCTGCGCGAGGAGCGGGCTCGGCCCATGACGCCGGTCTCAGCAGGGGGAAACAGCAGGCTGGCCGAAGTACACCGCAGGGCAGCGTCGGGGAAACCAACGCTTCAGCACAGAAGTCCAAGGCAGGCCACAGCATGGAGGTAGCAGCAGGCCGCAGGAAATTAAGGGTAACCACAGCTAGGACAGAATGCAGCAGGTACCAGTGCTGGCTAAACACGCTTCAGCACAGAAGACAGGAACAGGCCTCTGGATACTCAGGAACTAGGAAGGTTAGAACACTAGGAGAGAGGCCTGGGCGGTTTGTGGCAGAGACAGAGTGCCAACGCCCAGGATATAAAGGGCGGAGATCCAATCACAGGAGGAGGGTGTGTGAGTATTCCTCCAATGATGGAGCACAGGGCAGAAGCTGTAATGAGAGACAGCACATGTGCCATTGATTGCCAGAGGAAGCTTTTGTAACTGCAGAAGTCTGCAAAAGCTATAATCAAAGCCAGGAGCGGATTCCTTACAGTTTAATCCTTTGGATAAAGGACTATAAGCCTGCTACCACATCAAGGTAAACCCTACTTAGCAGGTCCTACACTACCCGCACGGTGAACTAACCTCAGTGGTAAAATGATTGGCTTCCGGAATTCAAAAGGAGATGAGAAGTGTCCCAGAGGAAATCCAGGCAGGAACAGCATGTGAGGGCAGGCACGCGAAGCAAAGAGTACTGACAGTATTTAAAGGTAGCAGCAGCTGTAAGGAATGAGGACGTCAGAGAGAGAGGCTTACTTCCTGTCAGGAGGAAGAGGGCAGGATTTGCCAGGAAGCATGATGGCGTAATTTGCTTCAGAATACTTAAAGACACAGGATCTTGACTCGCAGCTAGAGGGCGGCGATCAGAAGTTAAACAGGTAAGGAAGGAACACGCCGCAGGGGGCGTGTTCCGTGCATCGTTACACACCCTCACTGAGCCTCTTGGCTGAGGATCTCAAAACTCCCACCCTTCCCTGCGGTAGTTAATCTCCTCAACCTTATGATGTGTCCCCCCTTTGGTGTTTTCATGGGGGGGTCCATCGTACCCTCTACATGTGACCCTGGGGTAGAACATTCAGGGGCAGCTAGTGGTGGGCGGGTGTAGGTAGTGGTCTATTGAGTGACTTTGGGGGCCACAGAGGCACATAGTGACTTCACCACTTCCTCCACCGCTACCTGCACATATGGGATATCGCAGGGATCTGAGCACTCTTGGGAGGGTTCTCCTCAGCAAGCACCCCATGGGAAGGGTTCAGCCCAGCAGGCACCTCCTGCACAGAGCCCAACTGAGACTCCCCACAGAGATGGCCCACCTCATACGCCTTCTCTAAATAATTTGGGGCACTCGCCACAACATCCCACTTCATTTCCGCTTCCCCACTTCATCCCTCATACCACCAACCATTCCCTTAATCCCACTCCAAGAGCTATCCCTCCACAGTCTATGTGCTCCCTGGCAGCAGCAGTACACCTGCCACCTAAAGCAGAGCACGTACCTCACTGCCCTTTCCCTGCAGCCCAATGGTATTTCTGTAATGGGAAACTTGATGTCCCCCAGAGCTTGCAGGTGCGGGTGCATGAGGCAGTGTGGGAGGAAGGGGTGCACATTTGAAAGTATGATTCTTGTGCCCAACCCTTCCAGCGGTTCAATAGGGATGGAAAAAGTGGGTGAAAGTGCGCTACTAAAAATCAACCTATAAATTATATCGCACAAAACCCAAGTGAGATGGTGAAATGATGGTGAAATAAATAAAAAAATAAAAATTACGTGATCCTAATCATCAAGAGCGTTTGCAGCTGTAGAGACAGGGGTGGCTCAAACACCCCATAAACTAAAGCAGAAAAAAACACAAAATACAGCGCAAAACGCTCATAGTGCATTAAATAAAATATTATTAAGTCAACACAATACACAGTAGGTAATCTGCGTACATCAGATAAGAATTATGCCAGCATTTCAAGGGATATCATTACCCAAGCACCAGACAGCAGGATCAGGTCTCTCCCGCACGGTGTCATCTGGTGAACTCACAGGTGGAGTGGGTCAAGGGTCGTCATGGTAAAGCCCAAGGTAGGTGTCCAAGGATATAGCAATGGACTAGCTGTTGGTAAAAGTCCCAAGGAGTGCAGATGTACTGCTGGTATCTCGCAAGAGAGTCCTCTCATCAAATGGTACAAAGAATCAGGAACTCTGCGGATCGATCTCCCGTTACTACACAGTCCGGCCATCTGTGATGTCATCACGCTGCGACTCAGGAACTCGTAGGCCGTGCGTCTCAATTCTACCCGATCTCGGGTCCCGGCAGTGTTAGAGGGGAGCAGGATGTCTCTAGGTCACAAAGATCTTCAGAGCTACTAGAATAAGCCCCTATGTCTCCATTTTCATTCTAAAATGATTGTTTTTGTCATTTTCTATTTGTTTCCAATTAAGCCACAATCTTGTCTTAACTACTTGCCAGAATCACTCTACTCTTTCCTAGATCTGTCTCAGCATCTCCCCTCCTGAAATCCCTCTCCTGGCTTCCGATCAAATCCTGCATCTCACACTCCATTCTTCTCCTCACTTTTAAAGCTTTACACTCTTCTGCCCCTCCTTACATCTCAGCCCTAATTTCTCGCTATGCACCACCCCAACTCTTGCGTTCTGCTCAAGGATGTCTTCTTTCTACCCCCTTTTTATCTAAAGCCCTCTCCCGCCTTAAACCTTTTTCACTGACTGCCCCACACCTCTGGAATGCCCTTCCCCTCAGTACCCGACTAGCACCCTCTCTATGCACCTTTAAGACCCATCTTAAGACACACTTGCTTAAAGAAGCATACGAATAGCACTGTGAACATTCTGAACACATGATACATAAAGCTTGGCCCCCTGCAGACGCACTTACCAGAACTCCCTCCTACTGTCTCTGTACGTTCTCCCTACCTACCAATTAGATTGTAAGCTCCTCGGGGCAGGGACTCCTCTTCCTTAATGTTATGTTTGTCTAAAGCACTTATTCCCATGATCTGTTATTTATATTATCTGTTATTTATTCGATTACCACATGTATTACTACTGTGAAGCGCTATGTACATTAATGGCGCTATATAAATAAAGACATACAATACAATACAATACATCTACTAAGAAAATCAGATAGTTACTCCTACACAGTGAATTTTATCTACCCCTCTGACTCGTTGCCTTTACTGGAACAGATACAGTAGGCTACTCTGAGCTAAATCATTTACTTTTTGTCTTTGCCATTTTTTCACATGTAAATAATACACATTTATGATGTTCATTCGAGGTTTTTGTGAATTAATTTGAGTTATATTCATTAAAGGTTAGTTTTAAAATTACTCATATTGCTTTACAAACTTGTAGGTACTGTATGCACCCACAATTGGATGTCTTTTGTCCCTCTGTGGACAGTTCTTCTGTTATTCTTCACTGCTGTACCTAATAACAGAAAAAGGAAATGCTGCATATCAGAAAGTTATCTTAATAAAATATAAATATACTTATATTTCAATTTTTTTTTTTAAATTGAATAAAAAATAAAACCAATGCCTTGCTAAATAATGATGTGCCTAGGGGCACTGTCTCAGGTCAAATTATTCCCTTGAAAGCCCAAATCCTCTGCTCTTATCTTACATGTTTGTGACTCACAAACTGGATATCTAAATACAGACTCTGCACGTAAGTCCAACAACCAAATTGTCTCCAAATATTTTTTAACTGAAAAAAAACAAAAAACAATACAATCATTAAGAAATGACCAACATCAATTTATCAAGCTGGAGAACAATGGGAGAGACGTTGTCAATGTGGGCACTATTCAGAAAGCAGACAACAATAGACTAAATAATGGTATCTACTGTATACATAAAACCCACACATACATAAACCCCTTTGCTATATTAAGTACAGAGTAGCCATTCACACTATTTTAATACTTCCAAAATGCACACAATTGGGAAATCACTCCTTTATTAAGGGATTTATAACACAGAAAGACCTGGACAACTGCTATCAGAGTACAGTGATTTGAGTTATTTGCACTAAGTGAGCTGTTAGCAGTGAATCAGGAGAATATCAACATGGAGACATCTACCTCTGTGATATCTTTAAAAATAAAGTATTGAGTGGTGATAGATGAACCCAAGAGAAGAAGTGAGGTAGGGAAGGGGATAAGGCCTCGGTCCCGCTGCGCTCGTTGGCGCGGGCGGAAATGTAGCGAGTTCCCCACCAGCAGGGGAATCCTCGCGAGCCGGTCCCGGTCCCCCCTGGCGGCACAGCTGACTACACGCTGTGGCGCGTCAGCCGCTAGGAGACACAAGAGAATGGTGTTTCCTAGCGTTGACGCGTCACGTGGTGTGGCTGTGAGCCAATGGGGAGGGGAGGCTTCGGGAGGAGGAGAGGCTTCCGGGAGCAGGGAGGAGTGTGGAGTGAAAGCGTGAGTGCCTGTCTGTGTGTGTGTCTGAGTGCGTGCGTGCCTGTCTGTGTGTGTGTGTGTGCCTGAGTGCCTGCCTCTGTCTATGTGTGTGTGTGTGAGTGCGTGAGTGCCTGCATGTGTGTGTGTATGAGTGCGTGAGTGCCTGCCTGCCTGCCTGTGTGTGTGTGTATGTGTGTATGTATGAGTGCTCCAGCCCGAGTCCGTGGAGGGAGGGGGGGGGAGAGTAGCGGGTCCCTCCTGCAGCCCGTGGAGGGAGGGGGGGGAGAGTAGCAGCTCCCTCCTGCAGTCCGTGGAGGGAGGGGGGGGAGAGTAGCGGGTCCCTCCTGCAGCCAGTGGAGGGAGTGGGGGGAGAGTAGCAGCTCCCTCCTGCAGTCCGGGGAGGGGGGGGAGAGTAGCGGGTCCCTCATGCAGCCCGTGGGGGGAGAGTAGCAGCTCCCTCCTGCAGTCCGTGGAGGGAGGGAGGGGGGGGGGGAGAGTAGCGGGTCCCTCCGCTCAAGCCACGCCCCCCTCCCTGTCAAACCTCCCACCTCCCGCCCACCTCCCGCTCCGGCTCCCGCTCCCTACAGACCGCATATCGCGGTCTGTGTATCTCAGCAAACCGCCTGTCTGCAGTGCGGGTGCGCTGACTCTGGGAGCGGGGCCTTAGCCTAAGGGAGTTAGATGCAAATGAACAGGAAACATTGTTTTATAGCACATTGGCCCTGAGCAAAACTTGTGACCACAACCCTCATGGGAAGGATTTTAAGTAATATACTGTTTGAATTTTCTCTGTTTTCAAGGGCATGTGGGATTTATTTTTTTTAACTACTCTGAACAGGGCCAAAGGATTTTAATAAAACAGTGCTTAATAAACTTAGTCCAATTGTTTTTGCTGTTTCTCTTGTTCATTTTATCTGAATCTGCTGACCGGTCTTTCTCTATCATCCTACAATACTGTACATTTCACAATAGAGACTATGGCCCAGATGCACTAAATTTAGTTGAATCAGGGCACATAACGTCAGGTTACCTACATTTGTAACGGACGTTACAGTACTTTCCCTGAGTTTCACTCAAATCCACTACACTAAATATATGTAAAGTTTGAATCATTAACATAGTGTTAGCACAAGGTTAATTTAGCACTACTGTACCTTGCGTTAGCTTAAAATAATCTGTCGTTAATTCTTGTTTTACCTAAAGGAGGCATTGGCTCCCTCCATACCCTGAAATATGGGTTTTGCAGGTGGTGTTTTTATATAAAATATGGGTTTTGGAGGAGAGGGCGCTCTCTCTCTTTCTTTCCTCGTTTGCAAACCCATACCTTTAGGTATAACCTAAATAATCCATAAATTAATGTTAGATTCATTATAACACCTGTGCACTAAAGCAAATAACCTAAGCTATTCCTTAAATAATGTATTGTTATTATTTCCTGCCCATTAGTACATGTGATATGCAAAAGAGGTGTTCCCCTTTACCTCGCATATGCACTAAAGGCCGTTCAGGTTAGTATAGGGATTTAACCAGTTTTCCCTTGTCATCCCTTGTCATGTTAGAGTTGTACAAATTAACACTTTGATCCGCCAACAAGTTCCAAACCCATATTTGAGGGGATGAGATAGACTTACTGGTAAAGTTACCAGTATTATGTCCTTGTTTTAAAAGGGCATTTAAATGGCCATATTTCAATATTCAAAAAGCCACAACTGGTGATGTGGCAGCCTCAAATGGCATTTGGCAGACATTTTGTTTACCCTAAGCATGATTTAAACCCAGTAACTTCACCTGTAATTATCTTTGGAATCAGGGGGTCCTCGTAGTTTAAAATAGTGGTGTTTGGCTCAGGGGGATACGTGTTCCACTCTGTAAAAAAAATGGGGTTGAAAAGAAAACATGCTCTTTCAATTTAGCATGTGTTACATTAGATTGGAGTTTCGGCTGGCAAGCTTGTTACATGATGTGATTATTCTGTTGTACACAAAATATGAATCATTTTTCTTACAGTATATAGTATATGAATGTGGAGTACAAATCTTTTTTCTGCTATGCCGTATACTCATTTGAACATCACTCATTTCACCAATGTTGTCCAGAAATAAGAATAAACACTTTTAAAATAAGATATTTTACAAACATAAATACTGTCTAACTTACCATGACATGTTCTGTTTCACTTTTTAGCTTAATATGAATTCAGCTCCAACGTTCATGCATTTTCCTGCAAAAGGCAAGCCTAAGAGAGCTGATACCTTTGACCTTCAACGAATCGGATTTGCAGCAGAACAATTAGCAAAATGGATTGCTGACAGAACGGATGTGCATGTATGTTGTGTTAAAGTTAAAACATTCAGGATGTAACTTTCATATTTTTTGTTTAGAACATTAAAGTGGGTTGTTATTGGGATTGTAATTTTTTAATATTAACATGGCCTTATATTATGTTATTATATATAATATAGTAAATGTCTTACACTGTTAGCAAGCAAAGAGAAGAGGCGTTCTGTGAAAGACGGATTGATACAAAGACCCCAATAATATGCACTCAACATTTTTCTAAATAGGCAGAGAATTACTCCAGTAGCCGACAAATGCTGACTAGACTGGTCAGACTCGATCCCCTAGTGACACTAAATTGGAATTTTTTATTTAAGACTTACCTTGCACACTGTTTAGAATAGCAATTGGTTCCTACTGTATGCTACATTGAATGGACCGTCTGTTTGGAGATCTTGAGTGTTTCACAAGCACCTCTAATCAAGTGTCGGGAATCACTCTAGACACCCGTTCCAAGCTAATTATAGTAGATCTACCGGTATTACAGATATTTGATCCAAAATGGACTGATCCACATACCCAGGACAGATCTTGAAGCACTTTCTACAGTGTTAGAAAAAATCCTCACACCAGGGAAAGTTGGCGTGAGGCTGGTTAGAAGCTGTTGAGAGGCGGCGAGGAAGGACTTAAAAAAAAAATGCATTTTTCCTGCATCAGATTCATGCCAGGAATCTCTGGAGCTGATAACAATTAAAATCAGCACTGCAGGCTCTCGGCATGAATCCCATGCAATAAAAATGCATTTACCATCACTTTCATTTCCTTAGTGGCTAACTGCAAATTCAATGAAGGGGTTAACTACCACTGCCATGTTTATTGTGGGTAGTGGGGGAGCGTGAAGGTGGTATTTAGCCCTTGGGGGGCTTGGGGGTGGAGTTAACCCCTTCATTACCTTAGTGGTTAATAGCGCTAAGGTAATGAAGGGGTTAACCCTTTCTACGCGCTACCCACGCAGTAGGTATGAACACCCACCAAGGGCCAAATGCCAACTTCACCCATCCTCACTACCCACAATAAATATTTTAAAACACAACAAACCTACTACCCACCTCCTCTACCCCCAACAACCCCCCACGCCCGCCCCCCCGAACACATACAGTAATGGGCAAAATTACTATTATCTAGATATGGATAATAGTGCATTTGCCTATTATAAAATCAAACATTAGCCAGCATAAATAAACTAAATAAATCGTTCAATGTACCCCTGCCATCATGAAGGGCATCCTCGTCAGCATACTGCAGGTCCATGTCCTCCGATTCCAGCAAGAATACAAGAAAAAATACAATCGAATTGCCCCTAACCCCTTAATCACCTTAGCGGTTGATAATCGCTATAGTAAATAAGGGGTTAACCCTCGTCCCCCACTACCCACCCGGGAGGCCTAACCACCCACCCCGGCCACAGAGATCGATTAATGTAATTGATGTGTAGTTAAGGTTTTTTAGTTCTTTTATTGTTGGGTGTTTAGGTGCTTTTGTATTTCTTTGATTATTGTGCATTTTTGGCATATATTTATATGTCAACAGAGAGAAAAAAGACAGCGCTAAGGCACTAACAATGAATCAATTGGGATCACCAATAACTAAAGATTTGAATAATCAAATAGCAAAACGGTAGGGATATATAGTGTCAGCTAATGCACCATGCAGTAAATAACAATAGGAAATTATACCAACAATAAAAATAAATAAAATGGGTAATAAACAAATGTCCATAAAAACTAACTTAAAGTTCAAAGTGATGGGTTTAAAAACCAACGGTGTCCTTAGGATTCTTTAGGCAGCTTCCTTGGTGGGATGAACCCCTCCCAGCACTGAGAATCTAAGAAATGGAAAATGAAAGAGAAGCGCACGCTCCTAGTGTGATACCATAAAAACTATTTAATAACAAACAAACAGTGAGTCTGCAATGGTTAAACTCACAAACGCCGACAGATCTCAAGCGTGTATGAGTCAATGCTCAAACTCCGTCTCTGCTGTCCAGATAGTGATGGCCCTGGTATTCCAACTAGCAGCCTTGGAGCCAGGAGTCCTCGGTGCTTCCAGTTCTGTTCTGTTTTTGATCTGGGGAACCAGACTGCAGAGCTGCCAGTTGCCGGAGGACGAATTCTCGCGTGAGCATACCATTTCCGGGTTGGAAATATATATATATATATATATATATATATATATATATATATATATATATATATATATATATATATATATATAGTTATGGTGGGTAAAAAAAAGTGACAAAAACCCTCAACAGTAAAGCATAAAGCAACTGTAAATATTACTGTATGTTCATTTGCATGTCTTAGACAGGTCTGCAACCCTGTCTTTCCCCATTGTTGCCCAGCATACAGCGCTGCCACTGCAGCAAGGGATTCTGGGAAATGACATGCAAATGAGCACTCAGTGCCACCTTTTTGTCTCAAGCTCGTATTACACAAGCAATTTGTGTTTAAAACAGCATTAATTGGCTTGAGGAATAAAAGCTGTGTTGAAAACAGCATGCATTGGATTGAGGAATAAAAGCTGTGTTTAAAACAGCATGCATTGGCTTGAGGAATAAAAGCTGTGTTTAAAACAGCATGCATTGGCTTGAGGATTTGCTTGTGTAATACGAGCTTGAGACAAAAGGTGGCACTGAGTGCTCATTTGCATGTCATTTCCCAGAATCCCTTGCTGCAGTGGAAGCGCTGTATGCTGGGCGACAATGGGGAAAGACATTGCGTGCACAGTTAAAGAAAATATATATTTTATATATGTTATATATGTAACATGGTTAGTCTATTCTACCTCTGTTTTATATATTTATGTATCTCTCAAATAAAAAGATCACTTTGATAATGTGATTACCATTATCATCTAGCATACAGTGCTTCCACTTCAGCAAGGGATTCTGGAAAATGACATGCAAATGAGCACACCGTGTCACCTTTTGCCTGAAATCCATTTTTACATGAAACCCTTATAAGCTAATGCTCGCTGTTAAAGCAGCTTTTAAGTACAGCATGGGAATCAGATGCAAAGCCAGAGCAACCACTCACAGACATGTTTCAACCTTAATGGGTCTCATCAGTGCGAGGTTAGTTGTACTGGCTTTGCAACATGGTGTGCTCATTTGCATGTCATTTCCCAGAATCCCATGCTGCACTTGAAGCACTGTATGCTAGGTGATAATGGTGAAAGGCAGTGTTGCAGACCTGTCTAAGATATTGTGAATGTACTCACAAGTTATCTTTTTATTTGCTATTTGCTATACGGTGGAGGTTTCTTGTTGCCTTTTTCACCCAGCATAACTTAAAATGTGATGCTATATATATGTAGCCCACTTTCCCTGTGTCTAAGGGAAACTACCCATGCTTCCATTACCTGTGGCTCACAGAAGGCCTAAGTCTCCACCTCTGGGAGTCTGGGGTGGTCTCGCTTCTCTGGCGCCTCCACCTGAGAGGGATCCTAGCACAGCAGGATGGCCCCTCACAGGGACAAATACAGTCAGTAAATACACACACAGAGTATATATAAGAAGTATTTACTGAACACACACACAACACTTATATAACAGCACGTACTGTATAACACAATAATGCAAGGCCCCACAATGTTGTACCCACACTGTAACACCAACCTGGTGGAACCCCCCAAAGTTCTGAGGTGCCCTGGGCACCTAACCACCCCAGTGTTCACAGATCCAGGCCCACCCAAAGAGTGTGTGTGGAGTAGCGCTACCCACTGTGTATGGCCATTGGTGCACTTCAGATACCTTCCTGGTCTTAGACCAGGACGACTTGGCTGATGGATCCGCCGAACAGCAACGTGGTCCCACGCCATGGTCTACTTGAACCACACTTGCTCTTGTCCTCAGGCGTCCACATGTGGAGTGAGCTACCACTGGAGTATATCCCTTTAAAAGTCTATCAGAATGCCTGTGGTCTGGTCCCAGACCATAGGCCGCAGTTCACTGCGTGGCGTCATCACTAACACTAATGTACTAATGGGAAAAGTCCCTATCTGGGGGCCTTCCCACCAGCACAACAAGATAAATGATGGTCGTGGTCTAGCTGGGACCTAAGGGGGATATCTGGCTTAGTCCAGCGGAGCATCTCTCCCTGGACCTTACCTCACCACTTGCTGTCCTGCTGCCGACTGAATCGCGCGGTCCTGAGCACGCCAAAAGTATCTATCTCCTCTCCATTAAGCTAGCAACCCTATTGGCTTCGGTCTCCCCCGTGGTGTGTAGCCCCTGGGGCTGCTGGGACTCATAGTCCCGTGCGGAGCCTTGCTAATGGCCACCGCACTCCTGCTGCACTGTGCATTTGCAACCCGTATTTAGAGCATTCGTAGCCTCCCAAGATGGCGGCACCCTGCATATCAGCGGTCGCCGTGGAGTTCCGCCGACCCGCTTGCCACACAGCCTCTCCCCACCCAGCACGGAGGTGAGCGGGGAGCTGGGCTACATATATATATATATATATATAGATATATATATATATATATATCTATATATATATATATATATATGCAAATACAACTGTATGCTCATCTGCATGTCTTAGGCAGGTCTGCAACCCCGCCTTTCCCCATTATCACCCAGCATACAGCACTTCCACTGCAGCAAGGGATTCTGGGAAATGACATGCAAATGAGCACACAGTGTCACTTTTTGCCTCAATAACCATTTTTAACATGGTTCCCTATAGGCTTAAGCTTGCTGCATGGTCACAGCTTTGAGCAGAGCCAGGGTTAAGGTGCATACCCAGAAAACTGTATATATATATATATATATATATATATATATATATATATATACATACACTGACACAAACACACTGTAGGGCATAGAAATTGAAATACCAGATACAACTATATTGCCTATTTTGTTTAGTTTATATGTAAACACAGCAATTATTGTTGTTTCAGTCCTCTATCATTTAAAATAATTATTTCTCACTGTACATGATCTGCAGGTGAACTTGTCTGTACAGGCTTTGGATGATCATTTGCAAATAATTGATTTTCCTTTTCTTCCACAGATTCGCGTGTTTAGGCCTCCGAACTACTCAGGCACAATTGCACTGGCCTTGTTAGTCTCTCTAGTAGGAGGTTTGCTTTATCTGCGAAGAAATAATTTGGAATTCATTTATAACAAGACAGGTTGGGCCATGGCAGCTCTGGTAAGTATTTTTACTAAATATTTTACCAATCTTGCACCATCATTTATCTCCAGTATCATACTGTACATTTGAAGCAAGAACTGTTAGTTATATAAGATAAGCACCAGTTTAGAGTAGGCAGTTTAATAAGCAATTAAAGGGGAAATTAGTTGTTTTTTTACCTGTCATATACAGTATATCATTATCATATATTTATCAAGGACATACATGAAAATGAGAGATAACTCTCAATGTATTACTTCCTGGTAAAACATGTTATAAATAAATAAATATCTCCTACCCTAGTCAAACTGCATCTAATGCATGCATGAGAACGGGTCAGTCAGTTGAACTATAATTATAATACTTTTAGGCATTATTTTATTTATTGATTTATTTCTAAAATATTTTACCAGGAAGTAATACATTGAGAGTTAACTCTCGTTTTCAAGTATGTCCTGGGGATAGAGTTAAGATGACACATAATACATGGTTACAATACAAGTGCAACAGTGTTTCCCCTCCCCCCAATCGCAGGGGTGTATGGTGTATATACCTGTTGGCAACAGGAGGGCCGAGTCGTCCGCGATGACTTGGGGACACAGAAACAGGCTTCTGGGTTTCATACCCCACATGATACTTATTTATTTATTTATTTATAAAATATTTTACCAGGAAGTAATACATTGAGAGTTACCTCTCGTTTTCAAGTATGTCCTGGGCACAGAGTTAAGACAAATAATACATGGTTACAAATAGTTACATAAATGAACAGGGTATACACTGGCGACACATTTAATTGCACTGCGGCCAGATCCGCAAGCCGGGAGATTTCCCGGCTTGCTAGTGGCCGCCCCTCGGCGTGCCGCGCGTCATAGACGCGCGGTCACGCGTCTTCGGGAGCGTGCGCCCCCTGCACGCACGTCCAGGGGCTCCCCGAGGGAGCCCTGGTGTCCCGCGATCGCGGGACAGCGGCAGGGGGTTCCGGGGGACCCGGCGGACCCGGCAGCGGGAGGGAGAGCGCCCCGATCGGAGGGCGCTCTTCCGCTGCTTCGGCGCGCGCCCGTCACACTCGGGCGCGCGCCAGGCTACTGCTGCGGCACAGAACGGGCAAATGCTCGAATAAACTGTGCCGCAGCAGTACATTATATACAAGAAATTGCATGCACAGTTAAAGATAATAAATATTATGGGCATATGAAACAGTTACAGACCAGATTAAAATGTGTGACAGCCTTAGATTTGAAAGAACTTAAACTGGTGGTGGATGTGAGAGTCTCTGGTAGGTTGTTCCAGTTCTGGGGTGCACGGTAAGAGAAGGAGGAACGTCCGGATACTTTGTTGAGCATTGGGACCATGAACAGTCTTTTGGAGTCTGATCTCAGATGATAGGTGCTGCATGTGGTAGGGGTGAGGAGATTGTTCAGGTATCTGGGTAGCTTGCCCATAAAGAATTTGAAGGCAAGACAGGAAAGGTGAACTTTGCGCCTAGACTCTAGTGATGACCAATCTAGTTCTTTGAGCATTTCGCAGTGATGTGTGTTGTAGTTGCATTGGAGAACAAAACGCCAAATTGAATTGTAGAGGGTGTCAAGTTTGCTAAGGTGGGTTTGAGGTGCCGAGCATATACTATGTCTCCATAGTCAATAATTGGCATTAACATCTGCTGTGCGATACGCTTTCTGACCAGGAGACTTAGGGAGGATTTGTTCCTGTACAGTAGCCCTAGTTTGGCATAGGTCTTGGTTGTCAGGGTATCAATGTGCATTCCGAATGTTAAGTGGGAGTCCAACCACATGCCCAGGTATTTAAAACTAGTAACAAGAGTAAGGGTGGTGTTAGTGTTGGTTGTAATCTGGAGCTCAGTCACTGGAAGCTTTAAAAAATTAGTGTTGGTCCCAAATACCATTGTTACAGTCTTGTCAGTGTTTAAAAACAGTTTGTTTTGGGAAATCCAGTTTTCGAGTCTCAAAAAGTCAGACTGAAGTACATGTTCAAGGTCGGAGAGGCTATGGCTGTGTGCATATAAGATTGTGTCATCTGCATACATGTGTATTGAAGCTTCCTTACAAGCTGTGGGAAGATCATTGATGAACACTGAGAAGAGTAGGGGCCCCAGAACAGAGCCTTGCGGGACGCCACAGGTGATATCCAGGGGGTTGGAGTTAGAGCCTGAGATGAACACATGTTGAGATCTACCTGATAGGTAGGACTGAAACCAGTTTAAAGCGTGCTTCCCTATTCCAGAGCTCTGGAGTTTGTTAAGCAGGATAGCATGATCAACAGTATCAAAAGCCTTTGCAAAATCTAGGAATATTGCACCAGTGAGTTGACCACGTTCCATTCCACACTGGATTTAAGTGCAAACTTTTAGCAGGGTAGTTACGGTAGAGTGTTTGGGGCGAATGCCAGATTGGAATTGGCTAGGGAAATTTTTCTTGGTATAGTAATCGCTTAGTTGGGAGTGGACACATATTTCCATGACTTTGGATAGGATTGGGAGAAGGGAGATTGGTCTGTAGTTTGAGACAGTGTTTTTGTCCCCACTTTTGAAGATTGGGACAACTCTAGCAGTTTTCCAGGTCTTAGGGATATGGCCTGCAGACAGGATCGAGTTGACTATGGAAGCAGTTGGTTTGGCAATGGCTGGGGCACCAAGTCTTAGGAACCTAGATTGCAGTAAGTCAGGTCCACATTGGCTGCTTAGTTGTAATTTGAGGAGCGCTTGTGTAATCTCCTCTTCAGATACTGGGCCAAATTGAAAATTGTGGGCAGTGTAGGGAGGGGGTGGGGCTATATGGGTACTCCCAGGATGAGATTCAGGTTTGTGGTTTGGGTGGCGTTTCATTAATAAGTTAGTAGCACACCCCACAAAGTAGTCATTGAATGCATTTGCAATGTCTGTGGGATTTGTCCCCCTTAGTGATATTACTTGGCTGTTGATGGTTAGAAGGCTGGAATATGTTGTTGATAACCTTCCAGAAGTTATCTGGGTTTGATGTATTATGGAGGAGATTGTCAGAGTAATATTGTGCTTTTGCAAGCCTTGTTTGCCTTGTGCACATGTTCCGCAGGCATCTGTAGTGATTTTGATCCTTGGTAGTGCCAGTTACTTTGTGGCTTTTCCACAAGGCATCCCTGAACTGGTAGAGTGCTATAAGGTCAGGTGTTACCCATGGAAGGTGGGCACCCCGTACCCTTATTCTGCATAGTGGAGCATGAGAATCACAGAGTTTTAAGAACTCGGATTGGAAATAGTCAAGCGCAGAATCAGGATTGGGAATTAAATCGATTCTGTGCCAAGGGAAGTTGGTAAGGTCAGCCAGAAACTGTTGTAGGTTAAAGTTTCTAAATGTTCTAGTGAGGAGAACTTTAGTGCTTGATTGGGGCGGTTAACTTTCCTTACACAGTACACTATTGCATGGTCACTGAAAATGTCAGGAAGGATGCCAGAGGATTGGATTCTGCTGGGATTTGAGGAGAGAATCCAGTCAAGCAAGGAATGGTTGTGCGATTTCAGGTTTGTTCGTGTGAGTTGGGAAATGAGTTGCGATAGGTTAAGCGATTTAATTTGTGTGTGGATTTTGTGGTTTTTAGGGTCAAGCCAATTGAAGTTAAAATCCCCAAGAACTAGCAGCTCACTCTTTTCATTCAGAGAGGAAATGGAGCCAAGAAACTGGATGATATCAGTCAGGGATTGTAGAGGGGCTTTAGGGGGGCGGTAGATGCCAGTAAGCAAGATTGGCTTAGAAAAGGGAGGCATATTCTGCCAACTAGGATTTCAAAAGTGGGTGGACTTGGGGGGCAATTTAACAGTGTAAATTGTAAGGTGTCTGCAATATAAAATAACACCCCTCCTCCTCTCTTTGACCTATCTCTCCTAGAAATGGAGTATCCATGAATGGCAATATGTGCATCAGGAGTTTTAGGGGTTAGCTATGTTTCTGTAAGAACGATGGCTTTTGGTTTATGCATAAGGCACCATGCTCTTAGTTCGTCCAGTTTGGGCAGCAGACTCCGGATATTTATGTGGGCGACAGATAGCCCTTTTTGGAATTTGAAGGGGGTATTCTCAGGAGTATGGGACAGAGTTGAAGTGGGAGGGCCTGGGTTAGATTCAATATCACCTGCTAAAGAGAGTAATAGTATGAGTAGAAATTTGAGTAGTTGTTTGCAAGTTGTAAGTTTATGATTTTTGCCAATTGTGTGTGCGGTGGTTGGAGTGCTGGTTTTCAGGGTTCTCCACCAACATTCAGTAGATAGTGCAAGGCTTTTGAGTAATCCGGGGTGTATGGTGATGTTGGGCGTGGGCCAGAAGGGGGGAGTGTGTAGTGGATAGAGAGAGTAACATTTCAATGAGACCACGAGAAAGAACAAAGTGGAGGTAAAAAGCAGGGTCATTATGCCAGAGGTAGGTAGCGCTGCATGGAGCTGTTTTGAGCCAAGTGTGTATGCGGAGCATAAACAGCATGGATCATACTGTGGTCAGAATAGCTCACCAGTGAAGTGCCTCCATCTGCCGTAGGCTCCAGGGAAATGGAGATAATCCCCCATTGTAGAACTGATTACTTCTCCCTCCAGTTAGATCACACACCAGGCCGGAGATATATTGCAAACAGGAACGGTTTATTACTACGGTCTGCAGTAACACAACAGCTACTCAGCACAGTCTTCTGCCGGATACAGTCTCTTGGCTCAGTTATCACTGAAAATGGCCCCTGGTCCACCACTACAGGCCAAGGGCACCCCCATCCATCCTAGTTCTTCCCCACCTCCCTAGCGGAGGCAGAGGTATTGGTCTACACTCACTCCTCCCCGTAGGGAAGAGCACATGGGTAGGCCCCAATCTCAGGCTCCCAGACATGTGACCTACCTTCCTCAGATGGAAGGAACAACCTCCAAATTTAAGGTGGTCCTGCCCTTAAGTACAGCAAGAAGGCGGGCACCCTGTTGTCCCAGCTACTGTACAACAGGATGTACTACCCCCTGCCCTCACTTAAGTGCAGTACCAAAGGTGGGGGGGAAAACCCCATAGCAACTACTGGCAATCCTGTAAATACCTGGGTTTACTGTCAGCCCATTGGGTAGAATAGTAGCCAGTGGGTACTCCGCTACCCAAGTTACATAAGTGAACAGGGTATACATTATATACAAGACATTGCATGCACAGTAAGAGATAATATATATTATAGGCATATGTAACAGTTACAGACCAGATTAAAATGTGAGGCAGCTTTAGTTTTGAAACAACTTAGACTTTTGGTGGCATAAACATTTACTGTAAAAACAAAACATACAGTTATAGAACTTTATACAGTACACAGCTCCAATAACGTTGATAATATGCCATCCTAGTGCCAGAGGAGTTCAGCGGTTAATACGTAGCCATAAGTTCTTATGTATAAAATTAACTCCATAAATATCTATGAATAGTATTTCAACCTACAATCATAGTACATGAGAATACTTTCAGGTGTCATCTCAGGATGACAATTTAATTATTTGTTGTGCAAGAAACCGGATTCAAAACAAATAATTTATCACTGAAGATAGATTTAGCCTGACAAGTGCTCAAAATGTTTTATATTTTTTCCTAAACTGTACAAATATAGAATTTCACTTAAGTAACACAGATACCTTTATTTGTGGTCTGTTGATCATGCTAAGTTGTTTGAAGAAAAAAAATGTCAAAAAGAAAAACAATAACAGATGGTTCAGCTAATCAGTGCTTTTCTTGTGGTGGCATTTCTGCACGGATTACCATGCGTTCTAATGTAGATTCAATCCCACAGCAAAAAGTTAGAAGGAAACCTGGAATAGATTTATTAGTATTGCTCATCAACAGTTATCACTCTTTGCAGGAAAAAGATTAGAGATTTACAAAACTGTCAAAATGCATTTCAGAATTGTACGCGTTCCGCCCCCCCCCAATTCGATTTTGCCAAACCTTATATATTTTCTTTAACTGTGCATGCAATGTCTTGTATATAATGTATACCTTGTTCATTTATGTAACTGTACTTGTAACCATGTATTATTTTGTTTTACTCTGTGCCCAGGACATACTTGAAAACGAGAGGTAACTCTCAATGTATTACTTCCTGGTAAAATATTTTATAAATAAGTAAATAAATAAATAAATAAAGGGCTAAAGGTGTTGCCAAATTTTTAAGATTTCAGCTAAAGATCCCCAGACAGTGAGCAAAACATGGCAAGTGTTATACTGTAGCATTAAAGAAAACTAGTGATTTTAAATGATTTTGCAAGTTTGCATATTAAATTAAATTTCTATGTATACTGACTTGACGTTTGGCGAATCGCTTGTAAACTCTAATTTAGAACAAAGAAAGGAGCGCAGAGAAGGCAGGACGCCAAAGAAATAGTTCACATTTATTTATAGACATAGTAACTTAAAAACTTACAGTGAAGTTCAGCCACTTGATCGATCCAAATCCCCTCACACCGCCGACATCACCACCAAGAGATCCGCTGAGTTCCCCCTGCTCCAACTGACCTGGATCACCACACGGTTGTCAAATTGGAAATAAACCAGGGGCTGACTACCAGGAAGAACCTGTTCCTCTCGTTAGAGCTGCGTGCCTAGCTATAGCAGCGCTCACAGTTGCTTATCTCTGGGGAGGTTCAATGCCGAACTTATCCCACAGACACATAAACCATATAATTTAGTTTGTGGGGACTGTATGATAACCTGCTACGCGTTTCATGCTTTCATGCGCTTCTTCAGGAAATGGTAATCTAATTTAGCCGCAGCATTTTTTTCGCTACTACAAAAGGGCATATTTTGTTCTCTAAAAATGATGACATTATTTATAATATATTACTAATCAAAAAATATATGTTTGTTGCTTGTGTAGAAATATGCTGTTTAAATTTAAATGAGCAAAGACATATATACTGTGTAGCACCTCTTCCCCCACTCTGTGTGAGATCATGCAGCTACCTGATGTTACTGGTGTGGTGCGTACCTGTGAAGCTGGAACAGGAGGTCTTGAGATACTCTGCGGTGGTGTGGGGACACATCAGGACTGACTTCTGGCAGAATGTCAGTATATCACTAGGTTGTGGCTTGCAAACCTGCCCCATAACAGGGCAGGTCTGATACTGACAGGTATCACATTTAGGTCATGTGACCCAGCCAGTATCCCCCCCCCCCCAAGGCTGACACCCTCTGGTTGTTGGTAGGCCCGCCCCTGGATACAGTAACAATACATCCAGACTGCAATAGCAAACTAGGCTTATTGAAAGAGCTTATCCCTCACAGAGCCTGTATCTAACAGGACTTATACTGTGAGGGCCCAAAAGAAGGATAGCGGCCAAAGGGCTTGGCTATACTGTATTCATGGCGAGTTGTGATATAATGAGAAAACAATAACATGATATTGGAGAGCTTTGATTTTACAAAGTTTAGGCACATTTGAAGTCGACATACAATTCCTTTTAGTTTTGCTGCAAATATTGTGTATACAATGTGCTGTAATTAAAGTATTGAATCACCGGCAAAGACGTTCATATTACAGTACTCTTAAAAGTTTGTGCTGGGCGTCGGTTCTCTTGGTCGCAAATAATGGATCCGGATTGTATGCGGAAATTAAGAAGAAAAACATATAGTGTAATATGTTTTAAACATATAAGGCACCATTCTGTTGATGGGACCTATGGCATTTACACTCACATTCTAGCTATCTTTAGCTTTGTGCACGTTTCATGAATGGTGCGGAATAAACGATCACTGTGCCTTATCCTTGATTCAGGTCTGTTTCTTCGTAGAGGGAGACAGAAAACAGAAAAAAGCACATCGACCAATCTGTCTGTCCAGTTTCGAAATATAACATGCAGAAATGGTACTCACATTTTGAATGTGATGTTTCAAAGTGTACAGTACATGCAGATTTTTTTCCTGTGTGCTTTTGTTGCATGGAAATTATCTCCCTTAAAAGAGTGTCCTCAAGGTAAGCAGTAGCCAAAGGTGTCTGACAATGTGAAATATGACTACCAATCTCCCTTGGGCTGGATGCCTAATGGGTCTGACCCTCACTAGAGCACCCCCTCAGAGAGATTAATGAAGCCAAAAATGTATATGTAGCAGAGACCTCCTCCTTACCTACGGTGAGGAGGAACTGCTTGGTTGTCCGCCGGAGCTCTGCACGAGTGGGAAGATGTGATGGAGCGCATGCGCAGTTGCGACCGGAGCGGTGGCCCTCTTTAAATTACTTCAAAAGCCCATAGAGACTGCAATCCCCAGAATGCGTTGCAGGAATAGCGCGGCGGCCATGTTAGGATGGCTCCGCATATGGAGCCACAGAACTACAAGTCCCAGAATCCAAAGAGGGAGGGACTGTACCACATTAGACTGCCCATCTAATAGGATTGTAGCAAGGGAAAAGCAGGATATCCTCCGTGTGCAGGGAGCACATGCGCCAGTCTGGAGGGAGGAGGCAAAGAAGAAGGTAGTGTCCAGGGAGCAGTGCTTCCTGTCCTAGGCCTAGTTTTGACCCCTAGCCCCAGAACCATAATAGAGGAGTCTTGTAAAGAAGGCCCCATATAGGGACTCTTCCCCTTCCTGATATTTTTGCACCTGTGACCGGACGGCCACACAGTGCTCTGTGACCTGGAATCAAGATGCAGTGACCCAGAACATTCTGGTGAGACCCTCCGGCTGGAGCTCACCTCACAAGGAGGATCAGGATCCATTAGGAGAGAGGGGATTTGTGTTGGAGGCCCCGCTACGTGGGACCCGCTTCAACTCACTACGCCAGCAGCACCTAGGTACTGGAGTACCCAGACAGGTACCCAACATGCACCTACATCCACATGGGGTAGCGCTACCTCACACTTGGGTGGGAATTGCTTGGACAGAACACATGGAGTGTTGGTACCATATCATCCTTAGTACTTTGGGAGAACCACCACGTGTTGGGTCACTGGGTGCATACTGGGGGTACAGTTATTGCCATTGTTGTATGTGTTTGTATGTGTATACAGTAAACCTTAGTTATATACTTTGTGTGGTGTATTACCTGTGTTGGTTCCTGTGAGGGGTTAGCCTGCCAACGCTGGGATACCTCATAGGTAGAGGCGCTGAATGCAAGGATAAAGAGCTCACACCAGCCTCCCAAAGACAGAGGCTTAGGCCTCATGTGAGCAAACAGGTATAGCAGCACACGTAATTGCCCACGTAGTTCCCTTAGGCATATGGAAAGGGGGCTACATATATATGAAAAAATAATCTTTTAATAAATATGGACCATAAAAAACAAAAAATTAAAAATAGTTGGACTGGGTGTCCTCAAAGGAGTGAACCAGTCCTAATCTTAGTTCTGTAATTCAGGATCTTTGGAGGGGAGACAATCCAGTGGGTTGCAGCAGCTTACACACACACAACTGCTCTCTGTGAGTGTGTGTGTAGCTATCCCTTGCCGGTCCTTGAATGATGACATCGGAGGACCCTTAAAGCGACGTCACATCCTTTTGAACTAATGTAACCTATCACATGGTACAGCAACCAATGGGATTGTCTTTAATACCATTGGCTGTAATACCATGTGATACAGCCATGTGGTTTTAAGGATGTGACATACCTTCCTTGGAGATGACGTCACATCCTTAAAAAAAAAAAAAAAAAAAGAGATGGGCACATGATACAGCGTCCAATCAGATTGGAGCTGTACCATCTGACCTGAAAATGTTACGTCACAAGCTCTATATAAGGTCGCGCTTACAGTGCCGGCGATGCGACCGATGACGTCACCCGTCGTCGTCACCACTAGCAAAAGTTATAATTTAACTTTCAGCGACGTCGCTGGCGACAGGGTCATTGATTGGTTTACAGACAGTCACATGTGGTGACAGTCTGTAAAAAATCTAATTTACCCCGCTTCCAAATTTTTGGTTGCGATGTCTCTCCGTCGCCGTTGCGCTTACTATAAGCGCTGGCGACGGAGACAATTGTTTTGGAGCGACGTTGCGTCACCGTCGCGGGCACTATAAGCGCGGCCTAAGGCCTGCACGCCTCATTTAACAGGAAGGAGACAACATCCGTTGGGACTTACCATGGGGTTGGATTGACAGATGAAGACAGAAGATAGAACATTAAAGATAAGAAAGAAATAATGACAGATGAAGATAGAAGAAGGTGACAGAAGATAAAAGAATGAAAAATGTTGCTACCTGTTCCAGATCTTCAAGGTGGATGGTGTTGGATTGACTTTGATGATGTCGCGGTATGAGAGCTTCCTGAAACGTCAGGATTCGGAGGGTCAACACTTCTAAAAGGTAAGAAAAATATTGAATGTATGTAATTTTATTTTTACAGGTTTTTTTATTGTATTTATTGTATTTATTTATTTTTATGTTATTCATTGCCCATTAACTGATAATGTATTAATCTGTGCCCATTTAGGTACAGATCAATACAGTGACAGCCAATGCATTTTTTGGCAAACGCTTTTTTCTATTGATTGTTGTTTTTTCATTTTCTGTTTATTGTTTGGCTTAAATTGTTTGTAATTTGGATGGCTTCTTTTATTTCATTTTCCAATTGTTGAGCGTTTTAATTATTTTTTTTGTTGGCTACTGGCTTTAATTGATGTGTTGGCTAGTGTTATTAATTAATTGATTTGTTAGCTAGTGGTTTAAATTAATTCATTGTTTTATTGGTTAGTGGTTTTATTTATTTAATAGGTTGGCTAGTGCTTTTATTTCTTGAATTGGGGTGTTAAAGTGTTTGTGTATATCTTTTATCATTGTGTATTTTTGGCTTTCATGCTTTTTTATTAGGGTGACCATTGACTGCTATAGTTGCTTATTATGCCCATATTACAGTATATGGGTATGATGTACCACTATGCCAATCAATGGGTACAGGGTGGGTATAGTGGTCCCGGGGTGGCTGGTAAGGCCTCCTGGGTGGGTAGTGGGGGAGGGTGTGTTAACAGCAACAGCGATGGCAATAGTCAGGACACTCAGACAGGATCAAGAACAGCCAAAAATTGAAAAATTGAAGAAAAGGGTACCAGTAGGTGCAAAAGTAAAAAATATTTTTTTTATTTTAAACAAAAGTAGGTGGTAGACAAGATTGAAAGGTCCTCCCACACGTTTCACGCATGTGTCGCGCTTTCTCAAGGAGTATTGACACACAGGAAGTAAGCACACTTATATATGCTAAATAATTAGGTAAATCACCTCAGACACAGTTGAGAGTGACGTAACAGTGTAAACACATGAAATTAATTAAAATAAAAGTAAAAACTTTACTGAAGCTGGGACCTCTATAATAAATATATAATGTTTGACTAATTTCATATGATATATATATTGTGTTACTGATGAATCCATAAATAATATGTATATGGATTGGAGTCAAAAAAATGTAAATGCATCAATGTATTATATCCTTGAAAAAATATATGTGTAACCAATCATGGATACGAAACAAATTGAACAGAGCATGCAGATTCAATATAGTATAAGTAGAAATACAAATGTTACCAACATGAAAACTAGCATATACATTTGTTTAACATTGAAACAGATGTATAGTAACAATGGAACACAGATAACTGCAGGAAAAAGTAATGCTACCCAATGTTAAGGTAAATATAATTAGCCATGACAATAATGTTGCTCTTACTAGCCATATTATATGTAGAGTAGAGTAACAAAGTACTCACCCTGGGGACGTTAATAACAAATGCAAACTGACTGAGAATATACATATTATATAAAGATTACCAAATATACATTCATATGTAAAATTTGGTGAACTCAAAAAATTGATGAACTTTAAAAAGTTGGCATAAAGACCATCCCCCTGCAGATAGCAACCCTGTGGATAACAATAATGTACATATAAGTGTCAAGGGAAAGAAATATACAATTCATATAGAATAACTATTGTGACATAGACCACTATGTTAACTTATCAAAGGGCTAAATGAGATACAGTCCAAATATCACAGTAAGTCTTACTATGATAGACTTTCAGCTGAAAAACGAAATTACATTTAGTGTCAATAATCAGAGTTTGGACACTACATCAGAGGAAGCACCCCAAGTCCCACTCAGAGTTAAGTCCACGGAGTTGGAGTGTACCCAGAGGGAAAATCCAGAATAGAGTGCGGGAGCAGGGGGTCTCCTGTGCTGAACCGCATTAATTTCAGGTCCAGGGACCCCCTGCTTCCCAAGATACAGGTCCCGTTATGGGGTTACGGTATCCCACCCATGTTTAAATCTCCTGCGTCACGTGACCAGGAGATTTAAAAGCACAGGAGATACCGGCATCCCATAATGGGGCATGTAACTGCAGAAACAGGAGGTCCCTGAGGCTGAAGTCAATGCGGTTCAGCTCAGGAGACCCCCTGCTCCATCACTTAAAAATCGCAATAAACCAGCTTCATTTCTTTAGCGGCTTTCCGCTAAGGCAATTAAGGTGTTAAGGTACTGGTTTATTGGGGGTTCAGGGGGTGGGTGAATGGGGGTACTTGTCCGAGAGTGGGTGGTTAGGCCTGAAAGGAAGGTTGTGGGAGGCGTTAGCCCCTTGGTAACTGCTATGTTAATGAAGGGGTTAACCCCTCCGGCTTCATGATGTGTCACATGGCATATCTCCCAATTGGTTGGAGTAACATGTGATGACAGTCCTTTTTTTGTGACATAATTTTAAAAGGAGGGAAGTATAGCCTTCCTGATTGGCTGGCTTCCCTCCCTTTTGATGATGTCACATTCTTTAAAAAAATAATAATAATCTGTCACATGGTATACCAGTCAATCGTATTGGGGGTGTACCATTTGACACTCAAATGTGACGTCACAGGCCTTGTATAAGGCATGTCCCGTGTCATTTTATGCCAAGAAGCCGACGGAACAACAACCACCCCAATGGATTACAAAGGAAGAAGAGAAGACTGAAGAAAGGAAAGAAGAAAAGAATGAAGAAAGAAGAAAAGAATGAGGAACTGAACAGGGAGACATCTCTTCTATCCAGATATGATCACAGACTTTTTCGCATCGGCTGTTGACGAGCATTGCGTTGAGGGTCAAGAGTTGGTGCTCCCATAGGACAGGGGTGAAGACATCAAAGATAAGAGAAAAATTGATTGATTTAGTTTTGGATTTTTGGGGGGGATGCCGATTGACTGACAATGTGTTTATCTATATATGTTTGTATTTTTTTTTATATAGCGCTATTAATGTGCATAGCGCTTCATGGCAGTATTACACATGACAATCATATAAATAACAAATAATACATCAAGGGAAGAAATGCTTCAGACATAAAAGTAACATTAAGGAAAAGGAGTCCCTGCTACGAAGAGCTTACAATCTAATTGCAATCTAATTGGTACGTAGGAAGAACGTACAGAGACAGTAGGAGGGCATTCTGGTAAATGCGTCTGCAAGGGGCCAAGGTTATTTATTTATTATTTATTTATTTATAAAATGTTTTACCAGGAAGTAATACGTTGAGAGTTACCTCTCGTTTTCAAGTATGTCCTGGGCATAGAGCTAAGACTAATAATACATGGTTCCAAATACAGTTACATAAATGAACAGGGTACACATTATATACAAGACATTGCATGCACAGTTAAAGAAAATATATATTTATATGTAACAGTTACAGACCAGATTAAAATGTGAGACAGTCTTAGTTTTGAAAGAATTTATGTATGAGGTGCAAATTATCAGCCACGGAGCTACTCATACTTCCTTAAGCAGGTGTGTTTTAAGGTGGATAGAGGGGGTGCCAGTCAGGAAGGATATTCCAGAGGTGTGGGGCAGTCAGTGAGAAAGGTTTAAGGTGGGAGAAAGCTTTAGCTACAAAGGGGGTCGAGAGAAGACATCCTACTGTAGGGCTGAGATGTAAGGAGGAGCAGAAGAGTGTAAAACTTTAAAAGGGAGGAGGAGAATTGAGTGTGTGATACAGGATTTGATAGGATGCCAGGAGAGGGATTTCAGCAGGGGGAACACTGTGACAGATTTAGAAAAGAGTAGAGTGATTTTGGCTGCAGCATTTAGGATAGATCGTAGGGGAGACAGGTGAGAGGCAGGAAGGCCGGACAGCAGGAGGTTACAGTAATCGAGACGGGAGAGAATGAGGGTCAGTGTCAGAGTTTTAGCAGTCGAGCAATAGAGGAAAGGGCATATCTTTGTAATATTGTGGAGGATAAAACGACAGGTTTTAGCTACCTTTTGAATGTGAGAGAGGAGTCGAGTCTGACCCCTAGGCAGCATTCTTATGCTACTGGGTGAACAGTAATGTGTAAGGAGGAAGTATGGCCAGGTTTGGGAGGAAGTATGAGAAGCTCTGTTTTTGCCATGTTAAGTTTAAGTCGGCAGGATGATATAGCAGAGAGACATTCAGAAACTTTAGTCTGTACAGCAGGTGTAAGGTCAGGGGTTGAAAAGTAAATTTGTGTGTCATAAGCATAGAAGTGATATTGAACAGAATAGAATAGATGTGACTAGGTCACCGAGAGAGAGTGTGTAAAGAGGAAAGAGAAGAGGTCCCAGGACAGAGTCCCCCACAGAGAGATCGATAGAGGAGGAGGAGGTGTTAGCAAATGAGACACTGAAAGGGGTATAGATAAACACAGTGACAAGCAATGCATTTTAAGGCAAATTTAGTTTTTTTATTTCTTTCCAATGTATTGTATTTTTTGTTGTTTTTTTTATAGGTTGCCAATTGACTGTCAATGTACTTATCTGTGCCTCTTTAAGGGGGCACCCCATAACGGACCTTGCAACTTGGGAAGCAGGGGGTCCAGAGGCTGAAATTAATGTGGTTCAGCTCAGGAGACCCCAGGCTGCAGTTTAAACAAACACTTTCAGTGCGACTTGGGGGGAAAAAAACCAAGTAGTACGATCTTGCATTTTTTTTTAACCGAACTTTTTAAAAAGTGGTTATTTTTCTTAGTGAATACCGTTTTTTCAGACATTTTTAATAGTGTGGAAAGGCAATGCTAAATCGCTCGGTAATACACTGAACTTATCAAAGTTTAGTAAATAGGCCCCATTGAGAGCCAAATGGATTGCATTGAAGTATGAATTATATAGGTCTAGTTCAAGGGGGTAGGTGCATAAGCAGTGGGACATTTAGGATATCCAAAAGTTGAAAAGGCCAAGAAGCAATTGGAGTCTGAGGTTTCACAGCATGGTGTAACACAGTTAGATTACAGTACAATAAATGGGCCATGCAGTCTTTATCTACTGATAATCTTTATCTACTGATAATGTTTCTTTCATTTATATTTCTTTAAGGATGGCACTGTTTGGAAGTGTCATTTATCTCCAAAAAGGTTTGACGTTTTCTATAATTTCCCAAAGCTTTGTTTTATGTTCGGACTGCAGTTATTATCCTAAGTTATTTTAAATGGTTTAAATTTATGTCAAAGGTGTTTATTAGTTTAACACAGTTCCCTGTGCTTTGAAATGAATTACTGAACATATGGCAGAGAGTATTCATGTTGCTTATTTACAATAAACTTAATCTGTACAAATGTCAACAAAATTAACAAGATCTTCAATTCCTGCATAAAATTATACTTCATTAGAAAGGTGCAATAAACCCAAAGAGAAGTGTGCTTGAAATATAGGAAATTGGAATTCGTATATATTATGTGACTGCTTTGAAAAAGCAAGGAAACTATGCAATTTCAAGAGATTAAGTGAAAGGTAATTTGAGCTTAATGAGTTTATTTTACTGCTTTTTAAAATAAGTTAGTTTCGGAGCTTAATAAAACAGAATTAGTTAATACTTCACAGTATTAAACGTTACCATGGTTTCTAACTTTTGAAAAGGAGTTAGATATCTAGAGACCAGCTTTTATAGGCAGTTTAGTACATTTGTTCTAAGATTCCTATGATGATTTCATTCAAACCAAATTATATTACATCATATTTTATGATGATATAAAATGTACTGTATGTTGTGGTCGGTACATTTTAATTCTTTTCCTTACAATATTTTCATTTTTTTACTACTTGTATACTACAACTCATAGGGGTAGATCCTCAGAAGTCCATTACATGATTATCAATACGTTAAATGAGGTTTATGTGACAAGTCGTAATGCATATGCACAAAGGTAATTAGCGTTATAATGTTCTGGCGTTAACCAGACAAATATTGGATCGTTAACTTTTAATGGACGTCTGACTTACTCATATGTTAATTATAAGTGACCATCGATGGTGGCCATAAGCTCTCCAGCCCTTTCCATATAGCCCAAGTGAGGCCATGGGTGACTAAGGCAATTTTCACATGACATTGGGCATAGCACTACTGTGTTGATGCATGATGCAGTGTTGGCAATGTGCTCTCTGCTCAATGTGGAGTGAGGTCTGGTCCATGTGCTCTGATGTCGCCTCATTCCGGCTGCGCTGGGTAGTGATGCTCCTGAATCCCTCTCTTCATTTGAAGCCGCTCCTGCTGACTCACCACTTCCAGGGGTTCTGGAGTCTGGCGCCTGGGTGTAGCAGCAACGACAGGAGCAGAATCACTGGCAGCTGGTGGTACAACACAGGCAGCTGGTGGTACAACACAGACAGCTGGAGCTGCGACTTGGGCAACCGGAGCAGTGTCTGGGGCAGCTGGAGGAGCCACTTGTACCTCCTCTTGAGTAATGTTCCTGTGAGGAAGATGGTAACGGTCTCCTTGTCCTCTTCCATGGGCTCTGCAGCGTTGGTCAGTGGCTATCTTTGTGATAGTCCTGAAAAAGAAAGACATCATATCATCAAATACATTCATACAGAACTTGGTACATGTGAGCACATTTGGATAGATTTAGTTTGCAAAAAAAAACATATTTTGAACATGCCTCTTTATTTATAGAACATTTTAGCTGTACAATATATAGAGGCCGTGAGCCACAAACTGTTGCTAAACTTTAGAAGGCCTTTAGTCCCATTCACATGAATGTGCGCTGAAGCATGCTATAGATTATCACCCTTTTATTATAGCAATGACATTTAGAGTGGCCATGTAATGCCTTCATGTTTCGTACCGCAGTACTTCGTCAGGGCTTAAAATAATGCATTTGCCTTGCCCCTTTTTTGCTCATGGCTAATTTGTTTTCAATGGTGTCTGCTCCTGCTAGCACATTTTGTGTCCAACATTAAACAAGCCAGTTGGAGCAATAACAGCTGCTAAATCTGTGTGCTTTAATGTTGTATAAATGCTCAGATAGCTTGTCCTGACATAAGCCTTAGAGCCCAGCATTTTAGTGGTATGTAAAGAATCTTATAACTTAGTAATTATGGGTCAATATGTTTATGCATTTAGGAACCGATTTATCACACAATGTTATTTCACAAGACACCCTACTGTCTATTCACTTCAATGCACCATATACATATAGTATCTTCTGGGAAATGGAAAACTATGGGATAGATATACCAGCTGAAGTGCATGCCATTCTACTCAAGTGAGGAAGGCAGGAGGGGGAGAACCTGCTCTTCTGCATATGTGCCTTCTGGAACAGCGCTTGAGTGAGGTCTTTGCCACCTCCCATATACTGGGACTTCCTAAAATGGTGCACACGGAGGATCTGTAGAGACTTGGAAAGTGAAAATATAGTGCTTATCATATACACTGTATACCTTATCAATATCATGCATACATGTCACTTTATACATGACCTTGAACATCAGAACAAAGATTATTGTATTATATGCAGCAATCAGTATAAAGTAATCCTTCGCTTTTTTGAGGACCATATAACTGCTCACCAATCACAATAACATTAGTTTAATTAACACTTAAAGAGTTTCAGTATCTCAGAGTTCCTGTAAAACTTGATTAATCATCTTATAAAAGGTATCTAAACACCCACTGTACCCAGGATTTATCTCCTAAGAATCACTGTCAGCTTATAGTCTTATGGTTCACTGATGAATGTTGTTGCTCTTCCTTCTGCTAATGTTCACGGTTGTCCCTCAAATCATTTTCCTGTCTAAATGTATTTCAGACTTCTGATGTTTGCCATTGCAAACATGTTTAAAATAGTCACTGTTCAATTAATTAGTGTAACTGGTGTCCAAATGTACTCACATGTCCCCACGTTCTTTATGAATGTATTTGAAGGTGTGATGTCTGTCTTTTTCAGGACCATCACACAGACAGCCAGTGACTATGGCTGCAGAGCCTTTACTTGAGCCTATACACTGGCGACACACTTTATTCGAGCTCGGCTAGTCCCACGAATTCGGGTATACCCGGGTGTATTGAGGTTTGTGACTGTTTTCTGCCTGAGTGCATTGAGGTTTTTTCCAGGCAGGGATTGAAGCATTTTATTCCCGCTGGCTGAAATACTGCACAGTATATATATATATATATACTGCATTACAATTCATGAATTTATGCCATCTGGTAGACACGCGAAGCATTGCAGCCTATTAAATTCTAATCATTATCATTTAACAGATCAGCCGCCCGTCAGCCAGGCATGAACCCAGGCTGGGAAGGCAAACGCAACGGGGCTTGTCAGAGGTGAGGAGCGGCGCATTCCAGGTATCTGCCAGGTACATACTGGGTATTTGCTCGAATAAAGTGTGTCGGTGCAGTATATCCTTTTCCCAAGCCTGCAGAGCCCCTGAAGGAGAATAAGGAGACCATTACCCTCTTCCTCACAGAGTTTACTCAAGAGGAAGTACAAGTGGCACCTCCAGCTTCCCCAGCTGCTGTTCCAGTGGCCCGTGCCCCAGGTTTATCTACCCATTCTGCTGCTCAAGCTGCCCCAATAGAAACTCCAGCTGAACGTGCTGCACCGCCCAATCGCACCGGACCCAAGTACATTTTTGAATTAGTGGTGACAGTGGTGACAGCAATGGGCCCAGAAGCACAAGTGAAATGCTCAAATATGATCATGCCTATTTGTGGCATAGGTCATTGGATACAGGCTCCGGATGCAAGGGAATGCAAAGGGGAAAGAACTGCCAAACAACTGATTTATGCACGTCACAACAGGACACTGACAGGAATAGGCAACTGGCTTAGCATCACAGGGCTTTGGGAAGCCGGGCCACCTATTTTTTCACATCTTCCCCTTCAAGGCTGAAACAAAGGCATTGGCCCTGATTGGCTAGCAACTGTGTTCCAAAGTCCCGCATAGCAGTTCACACATTTAGTTGTGGTATCGCCGTACACTGGGTACAACTACCATGGCCCCGTCCCTGCGCCCAAGTAGAGAGAGTTGGCTCTTTCTTCCTGACAGGCCCCCTTCAGGGTGCCTGAGTTGGAGCACAAAATATAGAGGATTCACTCATAAAACTGAGCACTCCTGTGTGAAGAGGGTTCAGAACAAGGGGTTTGCCTTGCAACAGCTGGGGGCATTGTAGGGGCACTGGGGATCTCTGACTGGATACCCAGGGCCTCTCCTCTGTAGAGGACACATACTGCTTACTGAGGGGACCAGTTGTTTCCGGGAAGGGAACGATGCCTTTGCTGGATACTTCTGGGGAAATAAGTGGGGAAAACCTTGCTACTGGGTTGTAATCGGTGCATCCTCCAACCAGGCAAGATGCTCGCTCATGGGGTGTTGTGGGTTTGACTGTGTTGTTTCCTCTGGGCTGTTACCTCAAATGCTTAGATATGGGGTTGGGTGCTGGTCTTGGCTGCGAAAGTTGAGCTGAGCCTCTTCAAATTTGTCCTCGCAGCAGTCTTTGCAATCTTGGGCTTGTTGTCTATGACCCGCTCCCTGATCTCCCTGATCTCTGGCAAACAACGAAGCAGGAATTGTTCTTTACCAATGAAGTCCATGAGGGCCTTACAAGTGTCATGCAATAGCCTACAACCCAGTGGCACAAGTAGTGGGTATGCTTGGATACTACTTTGACGCGCGAGTCATTTGGAGTCTTCTGCAGGGTCTGAAATAGTAGCTGGTATGTTTCCGTAGTGATCTCATACCTGGCTGTGGTAAAACCTGTTTCATGACTCCATAGTCTCCAGCATCCTCAAGGTCAATCTTCCTGTAAGCTTCATCAGCACTACCACTGAGCTGGGGAGACAGAATTTTAACCCATTCTTCCTCTGCAAACAGTGTAGATGGTACTACTTTTTGAAACTATGGATGTTGCAATTGATATTCTCCTCACCCTTCAAAATGCAGGAAAACATGTTTGAGTTGAGTCTCTTGGGAAAACTGGCTGTAGTCTCACTGAGTGCAGAGTGGGTGTTAGACTGGGATATGGTAGCACTTCAAAATTGAATCGCAGCCACATGTCCTTCTGCTGTGCAATTTGGTCCCAACTGAGCCAACATGGCTTGTAGCAAGTTCGTGGGACATGGTGTAACAACCCTTTCACTAGCATCACTGCTAATACAGAGCAACCAATCTCTGGCTGGGGGACTGTCCGGGCTAGCTGCATGGGACTTTGGAAAATCATTGAATATTTCAGCAGCTTGCTCGATCAGTTGATCCAGGAGCTGCCTCTTTTTCAGTGCTGGTTATCCATCCAACATTCATCGGTCGCGTTACTGTGCCTTCTTCATCTACAGTTGTTGTTCAGATGACTACGACTAACTGTGGGGACAGAAAAATACTACCGTATTTCCTCGATTCCAAGATGCACCCTTGATTTAATAAGACATTTTTTTAGGGGAAAAAAACACTACATTAAATGTGCAGAAAAAAATGTTTTTACTAGCAGACAATAGCATACATTTATCACTACACTACACTACAACTTTATGCAACTTTTATTTGCAAACCCTGTTAGTGCTGAAGGTATACCACTGTATAACTGATTTTCTCTCATTTTTAGAAAAAACCTGTGCTGGAATGGGGCTTTAAGTGAATTTGCCATAAAGGGCAATATTTATTAAGAGGCCAATTTACAACTTCTTTCCTTCTTTATCTATACACCCTAGGGATTTAGGCAGCAATTAAAGGGGGGAGGGGTGTTCGATACTAGTGTGCGGGAGCAGGGGGTCTTCTGAGCTGAAAAAAGTTAATTTCAGCTTCGGGGACCCCCTGCTTCCTGAGATACAGTCCCCGTTATGGGGTGCAGGTATCCCTCTGCTTTGTTTTGACCTCACGGTCACGTAACCCACAGGATTTTAACATGGGGAGAGGCGCGCAGTTAGAGTGACTGATTCAGCCTATCTCTTACTGCGCGTCTCTTATAGACAGGTAGACCCTGGTAGGATTCACACAGCAGGGACCCATGCTGTGTTAATCCGATGGGCCATTAGACTGCCGTAGCAAATTTTGAAAGGATTTCAGGGAGATCTCGAAAACCAATTCGAGAAATGGTAGTCTAACGGCCACTGCATCTGTAACACAACGATACTCTACCGGTGCACGGGATTAATGGAACACCTAATCTCACTGTCTGGAATGTGTTCCATAGCAAACATGCCTTCTTTTGGCTTTGAAGTACCGGAAGAAAAAGTGTTTATTACATGCTAGGGAACATACAGCTGCAGCGGTCGTTATTCGAACACTTCACGCGTAGTGTACATCGGAATACCGATGTCATGACGCGGGATGTCTTCCAACCTTTCCGCCTTAAGACGCGAGTGCGGCGAGTGCAGAAAATGGCATTTTAGAGTTCTGTTTTTTAAACACCTGAAATTGACAAAGTAGCACAGTAGCGCAGTACTGTACACATTGCAATTCATTCATTTATTTGCACCCAAAGACACAGAATCCATGAAATTCAAACAAAGCAATCGCGATACGCGCGGGTGCCTGGGGCAATTGGCCGTGTTCATGCGGTGGGGAGTACAGCAGTGCACACAAAAACGGCTCCGTGATTTTATTGATTATTGGCCGTTGCAGCTGTAGTCTCTAAAAAAGACATACACAGGCTACAGCAAGGTATTAAAGGTATCACTTCTACCCTACTTTTGTTTTGTCTATTTTACTGGATAACATGGTACCATCCTCTATTTGCTGCATACAATCTGAATTACGAATTTGAACTCCATGCTTCTCTTTATTTTGTATATTAAAAAGATTGTTGATCTGTATTACTACTTGTGCTGAGATTAAATATTTACCTTTGATGTAATCTTACAAAATGTAGATTACATTAAATTGTCCCTCAATAATACATTTGCAAAAGAAAGAAAAAATGGACGTACAGTACTGTACCTTTGCACGGCAAAACTAATATTCTTCATATTCTTGAAGATCAAGTCTTACAAAAAAAAAATCTGTACTTGAATGTATATTATATAGTTTTGTCTACACTTATCAAAGTAGATATATTATAGAATGAGTTTCTGTCCTCATTTTATACAATTAAGAATTTCAAATACATTCATGAAGCCTGAGCCAACTTCCTTATTGATTTAATACATTTAAATTGTGTGCTAGTATGAAGTCAAAATATTTTATACCTCTTAGTTAAAAATAATTAAAATAATTTAATTTAACGGTACTCTATTTTATTTGGTAGATTACAAAAATAATGTTATTCAATTATATTGTGCCAACTTTAAAAAGTAGCCATTGATTGCATTTTTTTTTTTTAATGTTTTCAATTTAATTAGGCATACTGTACAGCTGGCTAAATCCCTTCTTTTCTCTGAGGCATGGAACAATACAATACACCTATAATGCTTGTCATGTGATTGTGTCACTGGAATAGTTAGTAAACTTGCATAAAGTGCATAAAGCAGCAATTCCATGCTGAACCAGCACAATGGCAACATGGTAATGTCAAAGAAAATCGGTGCTAAATAAAGTAGGATAATGTTTGGCATCCCTCCTGTTCTTTGTGGGGTTTTTTTCATTACCAACTTTATAAAGGTTGAAAGTCAAAAGTGCAACACTAATAATTTCAAATAAAATTAGATTTGTATATATGTGTATCTGTTTATCTATGGATTTACATAAATACTGTATGTTTGTAAGAAGTATTAGGATGTACTTCAATTCAATTGTTAATGCATTTAATGCATACTGCTCTTACAGAACTTTCATTTAACAAATGGGATATGTTACTGTTTAACAAATTTACTAAAACCCCAAGTGTGTTTTTATCTTAATTATGTTGGCAGATAAGGGCCATTTGGACAACATAGGCTGGTCATTTTCCTAACTAAAACGTACTGCAAGAAAGGTAAAATAGAAAGTGTAGCAATGGCTTTGTATAGATAGTGATCTATTTTGTTTTTGGCTTATTATTGAGCCAGAATTAACATTATATTCTGAATTAATATTATGTCATTATATTATTAAATATTACGTACAGTATGTTAGCTACTCCTAACTGAAAGTACCCAGATAATACCATCATGTCAGTTAATGGTACAAATCACCCAAGGTTTTTTTATTATTAACTTAATTATTATGTTTTAATTTTTTAGTGTGTTGTATTTGCCATGACATCTGGGCAAATGTGGAATCATATACGTGGACCTCCTTATGCTCATAAAAATCCACAGAATGGTCAAGTGGTAAGTCATTTTATTATTAAATAATTCACTAACCATTTCTAAACTATAATTAATGTGTTGGTCTGTACATTTATCTTCCGGTCCTTTAAATATTATTGTACTTTCTCTATACATAAGCCTTGGAGCTGATGGAGCATTACTTTACCTCAGTGGCATTTAGATGCTTCTGAAGTCCATTTAAAAGTATTCCACAGTCTATGCTTTTATGCTATAGAGAGGCTAGCAACAGTTTCACTACGTATTGCAGATAGAATGCTGCACACAAATGTTAACATTGCCAAAACACTATCCTTGACAATGTTGCAGTGCTAGTATACAGGTGAACACAAAACTATAATATAACATCTTAAATACGTGAAATACTAAAGTACTGTACATTTTATGCCAAAATGTACATCTTCCTGAAAATGTAAAGGATTATAGAAACAAATCAAACAAATAAACAAACTTGCTTTGCAAAATCTTCCTCTTTATTTTCTTACATTTTTTGCTTTTGTAAAATCCTTGCAGAAGTTCACATGACTGTGAATTTTGCCAATTTCAAAAATCGTTTAGACGTGTAATGCTTAGTGATTTTTTTTTTGCCAAGCTTGATGATTTTTGCTAATATTTTTGCTAATATTTGGTGGACAAAAAAAAGGGCGCATTTCATGTTTTTCGAAATTCAGTGAAAATGTTGCCTATCACTAGTGACAACATTGTTATTTAATCCTATGGAATCTTTGTAGTATGTTGTTATCTGTCGTGCCACATCTGAATCAATATCATGTGCTACTTAGATTCAAGAAGTGAAAAGAATTATACAGACGGTAATATTAGACCATTTTGTGCCCAGTAACGCATCTTATTATATTATATTATAAATATACGCAAAAACAATGGTTTTTGTATATCCACCAGCATAGGCTTAACACTATATTAATGTAACCCTCTTTCCTGCTGACTAGATAGGCTACTGATGCTGTATATACCTGCTGGCTCACCGAGATCTGAGCCTCCGCTAACTGGGAGCCTGGGGCAACAATAGTAAATGGCAGTGCCTCCACTTGCCCAGGATCCCCTAGATGTGAGATTCCCCTGGACAAGAACAATAATAACAAACCACAAGTATATGTAACCGTTTAATATATATATATATATATATATATATATATATATATATATATATATATATATATATATATATATATACACAGGTTGGGCCTAATAACACATATGCATGAAATAACATTAGCGAACATACACACTTATATGGCAGTTATAACCTTGAATGACATATACACATATGAGAATGATATAGCTGAATACCAGTAGTTCAGAGTGCACCCACTGTGCAAGTGTCCCTTCCTTACCATTGTGTGTACCCCACACCATGTCTAATGTACTGGACCAGTCCCTTGGTCACTTAACCTTTAGTGTCCCCAAGAAACCCAACCGCAAGGCGGGATCAGCGCCTGTAGGTACCGGTGTGGTGCACTTTATAATAATACCTGCTGGGCGCTCCAGCACCCGGTCGCTGATACTTCAAAAAGGATCTGCAGATCCAGCGTCGTCTCTCACGAGTAGTTCCTCACTGTCAGGGAGGTCTCTCACGAGTCTTGACTCTGCAATGAAGTCTGATCCCAAACTACAGATCACCTTGTAGCTCAGGAAGATGCTGTGTCCCTGACTGCTACTATCAGTAATGGTAAAGTCCCTATCTAGTGCTGTTCCCTGCAGTACCACAAGCTGTTGGTGACTCAGGGCCGGCGCTGGGGCCTAGGGGAATATTCTGGCCTATGCAGTGGGTCACTGACCCCCTGCACTATGCACCTCCTCTCCCCTTGCACTCCCAGCACCAACTGTCACCAACTGCCTGTTTTCTTCAGCACGCGGAATGTCTCAGAATCAGAGAGCAGAGAGTTCTGACAGCCCCATTGGCTGCTGTGACCACCTGATATCCCAACTCCCTGAGGCTCATGGGACTTGTAGTCCCACACAGAGCCTTCCCTGGTAATGGCAGCCGCTAGGGATGCTCCTATCTAAAATGGCCACCTCTCCTGTATCACTGCGCATGCGCAACTCTATCTGTAGGGGTCGCCTCAACTATTGTGCTACTGCGCAGGTGCGAATCGCGCATAACATGGCGGCGCCCTGAGCCAATACTTCCGGGAGTCCCCGGTGACGCGGCCGCCCCGGCAGCTCCCACTAGCACCAGGGTAAGAAGGGGTGGTAACAGAGGACCTTGCTTCTTCAAGTTAGCACTGCCTCAAGCGCGATAGAGAGAGATTGTCCCAGAGTCCCAAGTGCTATATGCTGTATATACCACCCGAACGCAAAGGAGTACACCTGAGATACCTGGAAAATATGTTAATTCAAATTATTTGAACAACATTGAATACCCAAATTATCATATATCAGAGGTATCTCAGGTGTGTTAAAGCAGTAACAAAAAAGGGGTGTGTGCTGTGTGCCGAGCATGCACATTGTAAGTGAAACTTCTTTGTGTTTTGTCACTAAAATAATATTTAGATTTTTATGATTTTGACTGAATGAAACACTTTTCAAAGTGTATGTATGTATGTGTATATATATACAGACACAAACAGATAGAATCCGCATAAACACCTAATAATAACTAGGGTATTTATAAGACCATAATATAAACTCTAAAATAGAGAAAAATACAGGTCGGTGCTCTGAGACAGAGATAGATAGAATACAAAAAAGACACAAGAAGTCTCAAAATTGAGAACTCAAAAAATCCCCTAAACATAATACTTTAATGTCCTCAATTGTAACAAACTAAAACATAATAAAAACACAAAGCAGGACCCTGAAATAGACAAAGTGACTACATATAACATATGGCCCATACAAAAAGTCTAAACCTACACTGGCGACACACTTTATTCGAGCTCGGCTAGTCCCACGAATTCGGGTATACCCGGGTGTATTGAGGTTTGTGACTGTTTTCTGCCCGAGTGCATTGAGGTATTTTCCAGGCAGGGATTGAAGCATTTTATTCCTGCTGGCTGCAATACTGCACAGTATATATATATATACTGCATTACAATTCATGAATTTATGCCATCTGGTAGACACGCGAAGCATTGCAGCCTATTAAATCCTAATCATTATCATTTAACAGATCAGCCGCCCGTCAGCCAGGCATGAACCCAGGCTGGGAAGGCAAACGCAACGGGGCTTGTCAGAGGTGAGGAGCGGCGCATTCCAGGTATCTGCCAGGTACATACTGGGTATTTGCTCGAATAAAGTGTGTCGGTGCAGTATACACAAATATCAGGCTAATGCAAGGAGAGTGTCAGGTGAGATCCCAGGGAAACTAGTTCCCTAGATCAGCAAGACCGGCCGGTCACAATGTGAACAGAAGGACCTAAGGGGCACTGTAACAGGGGAGTAATCCCTGTTCAAGTAACGTGCCTTTAATCTAGCAGTGTGGTGTTAACTGCTGGTAGTCAATTAATAAACACCACCTGCCTGATTTAGATTGCTTACAAAAGCCTGTCTGTTGAGACAGGAAGTGACTCCTTAGCTCACTTGTGAAAAGAAGGGTGTAGATGTATAGCACTGCCGCAGTTTCCAACTCCCAGTGAGACCGGAAAAATGATGAGGTAAGCTTTCAATTGAACAACAGGTCAGGTTTTATTGCAGGGTGGTGCAGCAAGGGGACAACGGAGCAACACTAACGCACCTACGCGTTTCGTGCACTAGGCACTTTATCAAGGTGACAAACATACACATTACTGCATAATTTATACTCACCTGGACTGTGCCTCGCGCTGCCGGGTGTGACGTCATCGTCCCGCGTCGCAACGGGTCGCGGTGACGCTGCGTGCACAGCCATTGGCTCGGCCAGTCAGGTGGTATGCTTGACTTTTTCTGACTGTCTTTTTTTCAGTTTTTTCTAAAACAAACTTTATTAACAATACATGAACAACACTAAAATAAAAACAAATTAAAATCACATACGAAATAATATACTAGCAGTAGATCAACACAAGTATAACCAGTATATGTTTGAAACATAAAGGGGCACATTTGAACAAGTGTACATTTATGGATGAAAACTAAGAAAAGCCACCTCTAAATAGCGTATTTGGTATATACTTGAGTGAGTGATGCTTGATAGTTCGTGAAGTGAATATGATCAGCAGTCAATCTGTACAGTGGATACAATTGATGGAAACAAATATTATATAAAAGTATACCACTAAAGATATAGGGGCCTATGCAGAGAGCAGCGAATTTTAAAATTGGCGAATTTATTAAAAAGTAGCTTTTTTGGAGAGTTTTATTCTCCATATGCAGAAAAGTGCGAATTCTGCTATGTTTAACATGGATGCGTGTGGCGAGTTTAAATTGGCGAGATGCGCGCTTCAGAAACGTGTAAAAACAAATTCGCGCCTTTTTTTTCCCTTTGCAATGGCCGCGAGCGGCAGCTTCTTGCCAGTTTTTTCTGGCGAGGCAAAAACGAGACAATCGCGCCATTTTATTGGCGCGAACAGCCGCTAGATGCCGTTCGCGCCTCTCTGCATACGGATATTTTTAAAACTGGCGAGATTGAGGTTCTCGCCAGCCGCGAGGCGAGTTTTACAAATAGAAAAGAAAAATTGGCGCGTTTTTCGGAACTCGCCATTTTCTGCTGCTTTCTGCGCGATTTTCGCCAAAAAATGGCGAATTTCGAAATAGCGCTGCTCTCTGCATAGGCCCCATAATCTGTAGAACACTAGTAATAATGTTAATAATATACCCCCTGCACAGATGACTGTTATGAAATAGAACCTGATCTCTTGTGTGGACAATACAATACCATTCATATACTTGATCATATACCATATATGAATAACATATATCATAAGATAAAATGAACTGCTCGCATTTTAATTACATTAATTACATTATTACTAGTGTTCTACAGATTAACATTATTACTAGTGTTCTACAGATTATATCTTTAGTGGTATACTTTTATATAATATTTGTTTCCATCAATTGTATCCACTGTACAGATTGACTGCTGATCATATTCACTTCACGAACTATCAAGCATCACTCACTCAAGTATATACCAAATACGCTATTTAGATGGGGCTTTTCTTAGTATTCATCCATAAATGTACACTTGTTCAAATGTGCCCCTTTATGTTTCAAACATATACTGGTTATACTTGTGTTGATCCACTGCTAGTATATTATTTCGTATGTGATTTTAATTTGTTTTTATTTTAGTGTTGTTCATGTATTGTTAATAAAGTTTGTTTTAGAAAAAACTGAAAAAAAGACAGTCAGAAAAAGTCAAGCATACCACCTGACTGGCCGAGCCAATGGCTGTGCACGCAGCGTCACCGCGACCCGTTGCGACGCGGGACGATGACGTCACACCCGGCAGCGCGAGACACAGTCCAGGTGAGTATAAATTATGCAGTAATGTGTATGTTTGTCAACCTTAATAACTGATATCATAAACATATAAACCACACACACTGCAAGATGGAAACCGTAAAGGTAGAACTGCCCCACCGTGGTGGGAAGTGTGCAGAAATCTTGGAATAATGTGAAAAGATGGATTTATCCATTGAGTAGATAACACAAAGAGATCTAAGTGTCACCAAAAAATCCTATCATGAAAATGAACAAATGTCCAAATGTTTCCATGATAACATAAAGTCTAAGATAAACGGATAGCATATAAAGTCCATCAGATGTAGCATAGGGGATAAAGAAAAAATGGTATACTCATCCCCCCTTGAGATGAAGAGTGCAGTAGTATAACTCAGATCGCCAGACAGAAATATCCGCCAGATATCAGAATCCATGTTGGTGTGAGTCCCAAAGTCAGCAGAAGAATATGTGTCACAAAATGAAGTCTCAGGGTCACTGCAGCTGCTCCCACTCTACACGTGTTTCACCTTGCGGCTTCTTCACGGAGTGTGGAGACTGCTGGAGTAGACTCTTTTAAATAATGAAAGTTCAGGATTAGAAACAGCTATCCCCAGCATAATATCAATAGCTCTTAGCTGGAGAATCAGAAAAAAGGAAGACGTATATCTCTGCCCAGCTGTCTGCTCTTGAAACAGATCAGAAGCCCCGACGGTATCCATAGACGCATCTCTGTGTCTGCGTGGTGCACATACACTTCCGCATAGCGTCATAACAGGGTATCCAATCAGGAAAATTTCTCTTCATTTCATAGCAGTATGGGGAGGCTGTTCAGCGCCACAGGTCATCTGTTAAAAGCCACTCGATCTCGACCTGCGGTAGTAAGCATTAACCCATGCCGCGATGGTCAGCAATGTAGATCGAATCCTAGTTATGTCATTCTGGAAGGACAGTATAATCGGATCTTAGGCAGGATCCCTCAATGAGGACATAGTGGACAGCGTGTACATAAATCATTTCCTCAGATAAATAGAAGAGAAGAAGATTAATATATGATACATATAAAAATATAAAGAAAATTAAAAACCTTTCAGACACATGAAATACTCAAGAAACAAATGATAATATAGCTATTTCCCTTATTCATAACAGGCTATAATTTAATTAACACCTAGGAACCACAAGATTGCATGAGTATAAAAACTCAAAATCACATACATGCATATAAGCATATGTGCCCACACATACATGCATGCATGTACGTATACCCTTGGTTTGATATGATCAATCCCCAGCAAAAACCAAACTAAAAAACCCACTATGGATATCACAAGAACATAGCGAAACCCAGGTAGTTGTTCAGCCCCTTAGGTATCATGGTTCCGAGCTGAACGATCCACCTAGTCTCTCGCTGCAATAAGGCCTTTTCTAAGTCCCCTCCTCTAATACCCAAAGATACCTTATCTATTGCAAAGGCTGACAAAAGATTAGGGTTAGAGTCATGTTTTAGTAGAAAATGACGAGCCACGGAGGTGATCTTTTTAAATGCTTCATTATCTTTCTGTGCATTACGTATGTTCCTGCCATGTTCTAACACTCTGAACCTTACCTCCCTTGTAGTCATTCCTTCATAAATTAAGTTACAGGGACAAGTGAGATAATATATCACTCCCTTACTTTTGCAGTTCATGAATGAATAGATGTTATAACTGCAAGTCCCTGAACTGCCCAGAAATGTATCTTTTTGGGTCATGTACTGGCAGGCTGAACAATTATTGCACTTAAAAAATCCACTTTTAGCAAAAGATGTCATAAAATGTGGATTGTTATGTGGGGTGTAGTGACTCCTGACGAGTTTATCACGGAGATTCGGTGATCTCCTAGTTGTCATAGTCACCTTAGTCACCACAAAATGTACCCACAAATCTAATTTTACTATCTTGCTTTTTTCGAATTTTTGCGAATTAAACGTAATCTCCGTGATAAACTCGTCAGGAGTCACTTCACCCCTTATCTCACTTGTCCCTGTAACTTAATTTATGTAGGAATGACAACAAGGGAGGTAAGGTTCAGAGTGTTAGAAGATGGTAAAATCAGATTTGTGGGTACACCAGCAACAAAGGAAAGAGTTATTTACAGTAAGGGCAGTTAAAATGTGGAATTCATTACCCATGGAGACTGTCATGGCAGATACAATAGATTTGTTCAAAAAAAGGTTGGACATCTTTTTAGAAAGGAAAGGTATACAAGGATAAATAATACATGTATACAACAGGAGGTATTGCTGCTCCAGAATGGACTCAATCCAAGTCTAGGTAGGGTATACAGATACAGAAAATCAGGAGCGCAAACAAATCCAGACATTATCAAAAAAGAGAATAAAAAACACATACAGTATAGTGCAATAATGTTTTCAACATTAAGTGAAATAGAGAAAAATAATAAATGTCTCACTCATATTTTCTGTGAGTGTTAAAGGCAATTCGGTTGTGGTGAGTAACCAACGCGTGTGTAATTCTTCAGACACTCTCGAGACAACGTCCCTCAGAGCCAGATGAATAGTTTCAAGGAGAGATTCTTCCCATATGTGAAAGACAGAGAGGACACACAGATAGTGTAGGGAGCTTTATATACAGTAGGAATCAGTAAAAAGTAATACACTTACAAATAAGTGGTAAATGCAGGCATTGGGATCACCCTGGGTCAGACAAAGGAGGAATTCAGCAGCACTCCTTCCCTCACTGTTGTTCCACCTGTGACGGCCTTCCACAGGCGATGATGTCAATGTCCAGTGAAAGGAGAACCAAATCTTGGCTGTAGGTCCTCAAAAGGGTCCACAAAATACCTGGGAGTCTTCGATCATTTGCTCATGCAGAATAAAGACAGAAGAAGAAGTTCTTCCAATGTAACTAAGCGGCTAATACTCTACTTTGTAACATGGTACTGATCCGGACTGAGACAAGTATCCAGACACCATAAGTCCTATTTTTCCATGTTCATATATACGCTATATATATGCTATTCCTACTGCCAGCTTGATACACTAGGCTGCTATTACAATTTATATCCCGGTACTGATCTGGATCCTGCTTGAAGTTCTCTCTACGTAACAAAGTGGCTAATACTCTAAATTGAAACAGGGATCCAGGCACTATACGTCATATGTATACATGTCCTTATACACGCTATATACGCTATTCCTACTGCCAGCTTGATATAGCAGAATGCTATTACAATTTTTAACCTGGTATTGATCTGAACAGGAACAGTGATTAATGGAAGAAGGGAACACTTGCCTTTCTGTCCATTAACCACCATACGATAAGTCCAATACAGTGACCATTCTTTACCGGGACAGCACTAATTTATCTTGAGTCTGTCTTTAGCCTGCATGATTGTCTGCGTATCGCTCGATGCATTCTACCAGAACAGGCAGTGCAATGATCCACGACTAACTACCAGCAATATACGAGACCAATTGTATTTTTCCCTGCTAAACTCGAACTTTGCCTATCACAATCTAGTAGTGGACCAGTTAATAGGGGGCTTATTTTGTAACAGGCAATAGCCTCAACGTTATGCTCATTAACATCAATCAGCTAGCAGGAAAACTAACTCTTCTGACAATTAGTAGCTGATTAATCAATCAACCACCGGTACTTATATAGGAATAATAAGGGCTAGGATATTTCTTTATCACATTTCCCTATTTTTCATACGTGTGGTTGCATTTTAGGAGACATACAATTTTTGGGCAATAGCTCTCTAATTGAACCCTTAACCATCTACCCAGTCTATACGGGACCCCAAATGGGGTAACCACAGGGCAGTGAGTTGACTCATGCTCAGCTACAGATCAAGTCCCTTCCCTCCAGGAATCAAATGGACTGGAATGTTTACATCTCAAACCATTACCAGGAACACTGCCACATTGGGCTCTTTTGACTAGCCAGCAGTCAATCAGGTCTCACAAGAAAGCCAGGGCTCTGACTTTCCACCCCTTTCTCCTTTTACAGACAGACTGCAGGTCATACCGCTTAGCAGTAACTATCTCTACATCGAGACTGATGGTAATGCATATCCTGGCTACTTGCTGTGAACCAATCTGTAGTATCCACAATTTCTACTCTATTATTAGATAGTGGGATACACTGAAATCAGAGCAATTTTCTGCACAGCCATGGTTAAAGAAGTGCATAGCCAGTAAAACCTACTCACAGACAACTCTTTCAATCTTTTGGGCCTCATCCGTATGAGGATGGTTATATTGGCTTTGCAATGTGAAGCGGAAATAGGTTTCAACCACACATTTAACTAACTATAATTTTCATTAACCATACATGCAGATATAAATGGCTGTATACCTTTCTACTGTGTGAGACATTTAGTGAAGTTTGTGCTCACTGGAGCTGTGATGACTTAAGTATTGCTTCTTCTTTTTTGTGATAGAAATAAATATAGAAATCGCTTAGTGGGCTGCCTCTAACTTAATTTAAACCTTAAGGCACACAGAGCACTAATACATGTCCTCTGTGCTATATAATGAGACACGCATTTAGCAACCATCTCAAGTGATATAACCGAAGCATGCAATTCCCCTCAGGATACACTGTGTTTCTATCCACTGGAATGCCTTAACAATTGGTCTAAAAATACTATTAAAAAAAAAACAATTGTCTATTAAAATGTAAGATTGCTGTTGCCCAGTCATGCCAGATGATGAATTTTGAGGAATAAAGGTAGAGGTAATACAGATGGAAACAGAGGGAGAGTATTCAGTATTCTGATTTTCACTTCACAAATGCATTCCTTTTTTTCTTCTTAGCCAATTAAATACTGAAAGCATTTTCAATAAACTTTCAATTGTACCTGAAGAAGAGACTTGAGTAACCTAGATATCTTACATTTTGATATACAGCTGGTAAGCAGGAAAGCTGTTATTTCCCCATGTGTTAATTCTTCTAGAGTTATGATTACATTTCTATAGCATTGTGGCAGACTGAGGCTCTTTGCCCTCATTTTTAGACTTAGGGCCTTGTTCAATATAGACCGAAAAGACAGCATTGCATGTTTTTTTAAAATGTGAAAGTTGCCAAAGTCCACTTCTAATTCAATATAGGGTGATATACCTGAAGTCGTCCTCTGGGAAAAAAAAAAGAAGATATTTTTGAGGGGCGAATGGTAAGTCTTCATTTAAAAAAGGGACTCTCCTATATAATCTTTTCACCCTGTACTTGATATACTCAGAATGCAGTTTATCGGCTAAAAAACATGTTTTTTTCTCTCTGGCTAGTTCATGGTACAGAAGTGGCTTAAATTGTCACTCTATATATAAAATAGTAAACAGTGAACAAGTTGAAAAAAAATATCAACGTATAAAATCATTATTATTAACCCCTTAGTAACCATAACATTAATAAAGGCATGCATCATGCATCCCTATGTGTCCACTGTTACCTAAAGGGTTAATACTCCTACTATCTATCTAACTACACATTGCATTACTTAGTCGAGTAAGGCATTGCCATGCAATGCTTTTCTAACTGCTATGGCATAAAATGGGTCAACTTCCTACCTCTCTCCGTGGGGCATAACCACACTCCCCAGGGGCACCTACCAACTACACAACTAGCAACCCCCCTGTGTAGGAATGGCTTATAAACATTGAACATAGATTATAACAACAAAATTACAGTATACAGTACACTTTATATAAAGTGTTCATTAACAATTGAGTACCTGTGAGGCAACCTAGACCCTCTTAAGGAGAACCTAGGTAGGCTCATTGGCCAATGCTGGAATATAAAAAAATTGTTCCCTATCCATTAACAGGTTTACTCTAATCTTCATTATCAATGACCCTCTGGAATGAATCATTAGGGATAGTCCTGCGTGCCGATGTCCCGATGCACCAGTTATTAAAAAAATCCCCACAAAAAAAAACCTCTCAAGGTATTTTTAAATAAAATGATAGCAAATATAATCTGTATGATCAGGTGAGGATATGGCCCATGTTCAAGGTATAAAGTAATCCCTGCTCGAATAATAGCTTTTGTAGTATTTCTGTATAACACTTTCTTCTTATCTATTGTTCCATCCTCACGGTCCTCATTCAGCTGACTGCCATGTTATGTGATAGCGTGGACCTTATGTAAGGCCTGTTGCGTTCATATAACACGTGGTTAGAACCATGAGGTAAAGTTTGCAATCCAATTGGTTGATTTTAATAGCTGATTAAATAAAGCAATGTGATTATTAAATCAAGCAACCTCATTCATCATAAAACTTGATGATCCATAGGCCCCAATGTAGTTCTTGTCGCCTGGATTATATACTTAGTAATTTGTTGCCTTTGTTGTAATGTGTAGATTTTGTGTCAATAAAATAGTTTGCTTTTTAAGTCCAATTTACATTAATTATACCTGTATCTAGAATTTATTTCATATTTACACATATTTAAGATCTCCTTTTTACATCTCCTGCATATTTTAGCGTTCACAGACAAATTGGAAAAAGTCATAATGTACAGGTAGTGAACATAACCCGTTTGGCTTAGAACAGCACTGTCCGGAAGAGGTGCACTCACAATACTGACGGTATACTACCACAGGTGAACACCAGATACAGTCCATCAATTGTAATCCATGTTTCTGGTTATTAATGGAAAACCAGGACCCATATTGTTATAGTGGGAATGGGGTTTTGTTAACATAGAAAGGTTGCTGTTAACATTCCATTTGTTGCAGTTGTATCACTACTATATGCGGGACTTATTTTTAAATATACAGTACGGCTTAGCAACGCCTTTTGGAGCAAATAACAACAGGTTTTTTTTCAGGACCCACAGGGCTACGGGTAATGCACAACGTATTCTGGGAATGGGAGGATATATCACTTAGCATCTTACTGTACTGTACTTGTAAAACATTGTCTTGAAAAAGGTCCAAGGTAAGGACTGAAAGTTGACCACATTTTTCACAAGACCACGAGAGGGCTTTCTTTCTTACTTTCAATATGTATTTAACATGAGACAATGCATTTAAATTAATTTCAATTAATTATGCTTCGTATGAATCTTTCATACTGACAACGCACATTTTTGAAGGTTTTTACTACTTTTTAGCACTAACATTTTGATGCACAAAAAAATGTAAAGTATGATCTTAGTACACAGACCCCTGCATGTTTGCAGTCAATGCACCACATCATTTTTTTTACTTTGGTACTGTTACTGTGGCAGAGTATGCTACCATCTGTCTTGCATCTCCCTTTTCAATTACATAGAGAACACTGAAAATGATGCAAAAAGTGTAATTTTCCTCTTGCATCTCATAGTTTTAAATTTGCTTTGGCAGGGATTTATCAATAAACAATGTAGGGTATCACACCCGTTCTAAATCAGTTACCGCCAGAGCAAGCGCGATACACCGCCTCACCATTTGGTAAATGCTGACCTTTGTTCCAATTTGCAGTTCTTTGAAATTCTTTGTTGAGATGTGTTAATATTTAGATTGTGTATTTAAATGAAGCATTTATTTAGGTGAAAAAAAGTGTAAACTTCTCTCTTCCCTCAAGCAAACAAGCCAAAATAAATTCTCCTCATCAGAACTAGTGGGATCTACCACAGGGAATACCTTGCCTTAGCAATGGTTGCTAATAATGCAAGTATTCAGAATTGGGAATGGCTGCAAGCAATATAATTGATGGCGACAGGTATAAGGGAAATGTAATTCAATGGCAGCTGCCTGTGACATTACTGGAGATCATCTTTATTTTTCCAAAGTGTCAGGGCTCAATTGGAAATAGCTGTTAACAGCAAGGATCAAAATGAGACCACTTAATTTTAGTAACTGATTTTTACTCATGGGTGGGATGGATGATATAGGTTATAACTAATTACTATCATTATCATCTTTTTTACTCACCATAACTTATTTTGTGTCTGTTTTTTTGCCACTACCAACTTCACATTGCATAGCCACTGACCAATTTCACACTGATGAGGCCCACAATGTTGAAACAGCTGTCTGTGAGTAGGTTTACTGGCTGTGCACTTGTATGTATGTATGTCTTTATTTATATAGCGCCATTAATGTACACAGCGCTTCACAGTAGTAATACACTTCTTTAACCAAAGCTGTGCTGAAAAAGCTGTGTAATACGGCAGGCATAAGCTTATAGGGATGCATGTTAAAATGGAAAAGAAGCAAAAAGTGACATACTCATTTGCATTTCCTGTCCCAGAATCCCGGGCTTCAGTGGAAGCATCATTTACTGAGAGTGAATGGGGAAAGGCTGTGTTGCAGACCTAGAAGAAAGAAAAGCACAAGAGCATGTGAAGGGTTGCAGACCTGTTTGAGACATGTGAATGTGATCACAAGTTGTATTTTTATTTTTCTGCGATTATCATGAATGTTAAGATAAATTAATGTATAAGAAAGTTAAGTTACCCAGTAATACAAGTTAGACTACATAAATTAAACTTTTTCTTTTGAAATGAATTAGTTCAGAAGACAGGTTGCCAAATAATGACATTTCTAATGAGAGTTGCAAGGACTTCATTGAAATATTTAAGTGTGTATAGGGAAACCAAGAGGTTCACCAATCAGGCGCTCAGAAAAGTCAATGAAGTTGCTGAATCCTGCTCATGTAGTAAATATATGAAAATAGGGTCACGGCTATTCTTCAGTATAAACTCACGAATGTAAACAGTCTCTCCTAGCAATTGGCTCTTTGACAAAGCGCTTCGGCGTGAAACGCATCAGAGGATCCGCCAGAACAACACCACTATGCTGCAATAATTTTTTCTAGTCACTACTTCAGCCTTTGCCATTTTTCTACACTGCGGTGCATCGTTTCTTTCTCCGGTGGGAGGAGTATCATTGAAATATTTAAGGACTGCATATCCTTTCTGAGATTTGGTTAATTATTAAAACTCTGCTATTCCTTTTATTTGCATTTTAAAATACACAATGGCAATTGTAATCAATTTTTTTGGCCACATTCTGTGTTTTGTATGAATATAATAATGACACCTGAATTATGCTGCACATATAAAGAAAGTGTAATTAATACTATATAGGTTTCTTTTCACGCCAACTCAAAAAGGGCTACAATGACATACAGTATAAAGATCTCCTATTCTCTGAGGAAGGACTGAAAGATAAGTGTATTTTAGTCTTTCAAATGTGTATAAAATGGCATGGCATGGAGAATACTGAACAATATTTCACAAATATACATAGTAACAGGACTAAGGGCCAAGGTCCAACACGACTGATCACACTGTAATCGGCTGAACAATGCTTGAATGGCATATAAATGAATAAGGTCTAAGTATCACCCATCTAGCCTGACAAAAAGTGATTAGGAGATAAATTGCTTACATATTACGTGTGAAAAATAAGTTGTAAATAAAACAAATAATATGGGACCTTTTTTTGTAATAAACAATTTTTTGCAGTACACTGTTTTTGTAATCTCACCCAGTTATCTTTGCAGTACAATTTATAACAAATATATACGTGTAGTTCAGTATTAGATGATACCTTTTTTATTTGGACTAACAATTGCTATTACAGTATAAGACAAGCATTTGAGAGTTGTCTCTCTTCCTCAGGCCATCAATACAGATTTACAGAGTTTCCATGAGTTTAACACAGATGTAAAAAACAAGAAAACAATCTAAGGCTTACCAAATATATAAAATGGAACTTGTTCTCATTGGATGTCTTATCAACTAATATATTTTTTCAACCAAATTTACATTTGGCTTTTCAGAGATTCAACATATGATCTTTAGCAAAGTTGACAATAATGCAAACTCCCTTCTAAGAACTTGCATGTACCTGTTAATAGCCAAATGTTTTAAATAGTTTAATAAATGGTGCAAGCAGGGGTGGATTTCCCATTATGCTGAGTAGTCTATAGCCTAGAGTGGCATTTTTGTGAGGAGGGCAACTATTTTTTTAGAAGGAAATCTGTGTGAGTTTTACATTTTTCGGATCAGGCTCCCTCTGCAGCATCTCATCATCATGCCGATCCGACGTCAAATGACGCTGCAACGCCACATGAGGATGTGTTGCTATGACAACACAGCATCACATGCTGCTATGACGTCATGATGTCACTACACTAGGGAGGATGGTCCACTCAAGCCTACGGGCAGCAAAAAACATAAGTCCTCCACTCTGTGCTAGGCCATAAAGCACTTTACGGCCCATTCAAGTCTACAATCACAAATAGATTATAGGTGCTAAATGGATAAAGCAATATTATGAAATTGAAATATTTAATCCTCTGCAAAAGTATATAAGTAGCACTCATGGGTTTAAAGTGATTACACTGTATTACAAATTATATATGGATATTCCAGGCAAAAGGTGACACATTGTGTGCTCCTTTGCATGTCATTTCCCAGAATCCCTTGCTGCAGTGGAAACACTGTATGCTAGGTGATAATGGTTCAAAGGCAGTTTTGCAGACCTGTCTAAGACATGTGCTCACAAGTGATATTCTTTATTGGCTATATATATATATATATATATATATATATATATATATATATATATATATATATATATATATATATATATATATATATATATATATATATATAATACATACATACATACATAAACTAAAGAAATTCAATCAACTCAGATTCCAAATTGAAAATAAAGTTCATAAAGCATAAAGAGATTATGCTAGCAGGCTAACAGACAGCTCCACTTCTATTTGGATAAAGCTGGCTGCTCAAGCCCCTAGAACATACGCAAGTGCCCATGATGTACCAGGTACTGTACCAAGTACTGGACATCATAAGGACTAGTTAAGTGATATAAGTCACTTTGAATCTCATTACAGACTTCTTTATGTCACAGACTTTCACATGTGAGTATTGTAGCACACCACTAGACTTACAGTATCTATACATCTGACAACTTTTTACCACTCCAAGTGTCCACTCAATGACTGAGTGAGTGACTCGACAAGATTAGCAACGTGTGAAAATCCAGGGCCAGCTCCCATATCCTGTGTCACCTGAAGTATAAAAGCACATTTGATTAAAAACACATACTTTAGGAATACATGACAGTAGCAATTTCTTGACAATTCCTTATAAACATAGTTTAACCTGCTGTGCCCACCACCCAACTGCCCTGAAGTGTTCCACCCTCAAATTGTCTTGAGATTTATTAGTGACATTAGATATGGGAGTCATGGCTGGACCCTGGAGAAGCAGCTGCCACATGGAGAATTGTCATGATTTGATCACATACCACCTGTGAAAGTGTTCCTATTATAAAACACCTCTTCCTGTTCACTTGGTGGTGTTAATGCGACATGGGTGCAATACTTTGGGTAAACCAGCTACAGTATAAAAGCCATTTTAAGGTCCTGCCATGCTGTTCTCCCACTAAAAAAAATAATTTTGTTCTTACTGCATCTTTTCAGGGCTGCTAATACTTGGGAAAAACAATTAGAGAATGTTGATTGTGACATCTCCACTATTCTAAATCTGTAAATCACTAGGATCTCCAATACAGGGAGGTATATAAGCATCTGTTGGGAGTGGTATTTCAGCAACCTTCCTTTTTCGATCTCTATCTCACTCTCTCTCCCTGAATCTCTCCTTCTCCCTTTTTACCTTTTAGGGTTAGATTAACTAAGCTTCGAGCAGGGGATAAAGAGGTGTTCACAGGTAAATTTATCGGAAATAAGCATAAGATTTATTAATGCAAATGTACTCCTTTTTTTGCTTTTCAGTAACTCTAATATATTATTTGGAGATATAAAGTTACCACGGTATACTATAACAAATGTATTTCACCTACCCTAGGCTGGCATTAGTCCACTATATACATGTAGGCAAGATTAACTTAAACAACCTGGAATAGATTAATAAAAAAATTTTCCTTAACATTTACACATTTGGCAATATATTAACCCTTTCATAGCCTAAGTGACCAGCTGTTTATAAGCAACTACAGTAGTTAGTCACTAAGGTCCAATAAGTGCTTAATATATACCTAACCATACAAAAAATCACCCTTTACATACCAATGAAACTATTAAAGAATTGCCTTACTAACCCCTATGGAAAACAAGCAGTCAAACCCCACCCACCATCTTTCCACAAAGCTGCCTAATATGCCTGTAGGTCATGCTACAAATATAAATTAAACACACAATTTCAAATACATATAGCATAAAGCAATACTAAAACATGCAATGAAATAGAAATAGAATTATCTCAAACATTACCCCATGGTAATAATCCCAAAACATAATTCTTGGCCCAATGGCCAAACTATAAGAAGAGAAAAGACCCCCAAAATATCACTAAAGAAAAATACAATCACCCAACTGTCAAAAAATGAAGCCCTAATGTAATAAATGACTTCAATCCATAAAACATGGCTAAAAACAAAACCAGTAAATGAACAAACAATCTATGGCCCAGAGGCCAAGATCCAATCCCATGCTATCCTGGTAAAATAAAGACCCATCATGAAACAACTTTGAAGCCATGGATCCTGAATTGGTTGAAGAGTAATACCATCAGGCTATTTCTATCAAAAAATACAATTACCTTCTTTCTTCTTACTGTTTTTGTATCACCATCTTGCTGTACTCTAACTGGTCATTCCACATAACACGTGGTAAGCAGACCTGTCACCAGCTTGTTATTATGGAGCCAGAAATACAAATGTAACCTAGGGCCCCACATTAATGAGTAGACAGTTGGATGCTCAACAAAGTTATTGAGCAGGGGATGGGGTGGAACCAGGTTGTCTGTCAAGCAGGAGTGAGAGGGCCCACCATTTCCTCCCATGGGCCCATTATAGGAAGGGCCCTGGCCGCTCTGATAATCCTGAAAGTCAGGACCTACTGTACTTCCGGTCAGGTCGAAGCTTCAGGTTTGGTCAGTGGGGCCCGTCAGCCACCGGGCTCGGGATAGTTGTCCTGGTGTTCCCCCTCTGATGGTGACACAGGTGGTACAATAAGAACCTTGTGTTAATTCATGCAATATTATTGGTTGTCTTAAACACAAAGTTAAAATCAAGCACTTCCATTGTTTGCTTGATTTTAACTAATCAGATGTACAATATTCACAGCTTTTTATCAATTTATGTGCCGCTGATTTAGCTGCTTTTAAGGTCACGGGCAATTTGTTTTGATTCTTTCGCAGATTTTTGAGTCATTTTGGCCCAGCCAAAAAAAGTTAATTTTCCCAAAAATGTAACTGAAAACCACTCTTCGGCGTCTATTGAATATGGACTGAATACTGTACTTGTTTTTGCAAATAGTTTAATGTTACTTTTAAATTTGACCAAAAAACCATTGGTTTTTTTTGTTTTGTTTTTATGGGGCTGTTTCATCCTACACTGAATGAATGAATTAGCAGTCGATGGCTTTGTTTGTTGTTTGTATTTTATAAACTGACAACGACAACTCTTTGGAGTACATTTAATAGAGTCCTAATGATGGAAGCTAATCTGGACATTGTAATGGAATTAGCCATGCACGGAAAAGGGGCAGGGCTACCGTGCAAATGCAGCTGCTGGCAGGTTCAATAAAGCAAAGCATTAATACATTTGTATATAGTTTTAGATTTGACATTAGTGTAAACACACCAATCTGGAGCTTGGGCTGTGTTTTGTGAAATGTGTTTAATCTTTATATTACCAGTCATTCTTTGCATTTCATATTTATTTTTCTTTTGGGATTTTCTTGTTGCTCCTTCTGGCTAAACTTTATACCTTCTCAGTTAATTGTTAACAATTTTTTTTTGGAAAACTACATAAAATACAGTAGATCTTATTCAATTTGTGGATTGAATTTTCTATTACATTTTTGATCAGCCTATTTTTATGCACTTGATTAAATTTGACTTATGATTGCCATTTATCATGTTCTACAGATGTTTTATTAATTACGGTTTAATTGATTCACAAAAGATTAAAAATGAAACCAATAATTGTTAAATGGTCCTTAGTCATTTCAGACTATATAAAAAGGTGATTGACCGTCATATGAGCTTAATTTATTATTATTTGTATAACAATTTTTCACATTTATAAAATAAAACACAATTTAATTGTGTTGAACTTGATATTTTTAAGTTATTAAAACAGGTTATTAAAAAATATATTTATTTTTTTTCCCCTACCTATCAATCTTAATTTAATTCTATGACAACACCCTTAGGGAATGCAAAAATTAATTTGTGATATCCAAATTAGTAAAAGAATGAGCAGACAAGCATCTCTCGTAGTAATTAAAGTGCACATAAGAATATTTTTCATAATTTTTATATTGCACAACTTTTTTACACCCTTTTTATGTCTACTAACATATTGTGCACAAAAAGGGGCACTATATGTGCTTTTCTGTATAATATATGTAAAACCATATGTGTCAAATGTGTGTTTCGTGTAGTATGCATGCATTTTTTTTGTACAAAATGCATACATGTGTTCTGGTTTTTGTATTATTTCCACATGAGTTTCTATATACGACAAATGTGATACAATTTTGTGGGCAAAAAAAGCTGCACTAGGATTCTATGATTTGACACATATTGTGCAATTCTTTCCAACCTTTGTCTTGATACATAGACCTCATTTTGTATTAAAGTCAGACAAATACTGTGTAAATGTAAGCCCTACCTTAACTAGTGCCTTTGTAAGGACTTGCTTCTATGGGGTAAGTACTCTCTAGCAATTGTTCTGAGCAAAGTATCCTTTCAACCTTTGGATGCCTCATGACAGGGGTGCGCAATCATTTCCCCCACCACAACCCCCAAATACATACAAACTACCCCAAGAGGCTCGGCGTGGGATAGTGTCAGTGAGGGAGTCCCACAGCTGGAAAGAGCTGGGGCCCGGCAGCAACGAGAGGACCAGCATCCGGGCAAGAGATCACATTTCCTGATAAAAAATCCCTGTCCAAAAACATGTTTAAAAGGCGATAATAAGTAGATGTAAAACAACAATTGTAACTTCGAGCATGAGACATCTCTCTTTCATTCTTTCTGTCTGCTGTTCTGCAGTTAATAAACCAGCTGCCATCATTGTGTAAGTCACTGTGTCTTGCACCTAAGGCCCTCCTATGTGGGCTGGCAAACTGAAAGTGCGTTACTGTGCATCTAAGTGCTAGCCCCATTTCATCATCTCATCATATAATAAAGACTGTATATCCAGGAACATAGCCATGACTGTGGCTGGGGTACAGTTGGGAATTTTGGGTTGGTGTAGGGAACTGGCTCCTCACAGGTCACACTGAAATTGCAGCAATACAGTCTGGTTATATTTGGTGTAATACTGTGTATACACTGACACAGCGTACAAGTCAGAGGGAGTTATATGTGGGAGAGAGAAATGGGGGTTAGATATGGGGACAGAAGGCAACGGGGGACAGTAGGTGACCGGGGGAAAGGAGGGAGAATGGGTGATATTCCCTGCATTCTCCATGCTTCCTATCTAAGGCCGAGTTTATAGTACTTGCTACGGCAACTGTGACGTTGCGCAGCATTGTAGCAAGTTCATGTTGTTTGTCACGGGTGCCCATAGTGGGTGTGACCACGTGACATCAGCTGTCGTGATCGCTTGAAGCCAGAAGATTGAGATTTTCCAGCGATCGAGGGGTGACGTCACGGGCACGTGAGCGGTTCAGCCAATGACTCTGAACCGGTCATGGCCACGCCCTACAGTCATGATCTCTGGTCTCCTGCACCAGAGTGTAACAATCACTGTATGGCGGCGATGCATGATGACGACGGCTGACGTCACGAGGCCGCGCCACCCTCACCCCCACTGTAAACTCATCTTACTCTGCACAGTCTGTACAGCTTCTGTGACCACTGCATTGTCTTCCTTCAGGCTCCATTTCGAACTCTCTTTCACTTCCTTACCTCAGCTTTAGGATGCCAACAGCCGTCTGGGTGTGTGCACAAACTACCCATGATACTGCACCAGCAAATTGTCACAGCAAGATGTCCGAAAGCGATCATATATTCAGAAGCAGCAATAAATATAAAAGTTTTCACAATCCTAAAATGACTCCCCTAATGTTATTAATAATGCATACCATATATATTGAGCTTTGGTAGCCTAATAATTACATATTGAGTATTAAATACACAGTCATCTTTTCCTAAACATTTAATTAAGCTCACAACAGTGGTGATTCAAATAGACACGAATTTCATAGAATATATCTGCAGCTTACATCCAATTGTGTCTGCTAAGAACCTTATACACATATTACTACAACTATATATGATATAACAGAGTTTAATAAAACATAATGAAAATGTAGAATATAAAATATATACAGTAATAAAAAATATAATAAAGATCAGCGCAACAAATTCTCCTAGAGAGACAAATGAGAAAACAGAAATAAATCATCAGTACATTGCACCAGTACTATAATTCTTTAATAGGGCAGAACATGCTAAAAGAACACCTAGAGGGGCAAATAGGATCACCAAGGGGCTGAGATAATGACATTCGGTATTGGATATTTAAATGAATGCCCCAATGTTAATACTCACATTTAGTCCATAAGGGACTAATGTGTTTAATTTGTGTATCCAGTATGTCTCGCTTTGGGCCAATTTTCTAATCCTATTTCCCCCTCTCCAGTGGGCAGGAATGAGCTCTATCCCTTAAAGATTAATGTTTTAAGATCTGAATTGTGGCAGATGCTATAATGTTTTGAAACATGATGAGTTAATACATTTTTCCTTATATTACCTAAATGCTCTAATATTCTTACTCTTAATGGTCTTGAAGTACGGCCTACATATTGAAAGCCACACGGGCACTCCAATAAGTATACTACAAATGTAGACTTACAATTGATATAATTTTCAAAACACGAACAAAGGGAACCCTCTTGAAAGAACTCAGTGTGTGAAGATAGTAAAGCTGATTGTACTGTAGTTAAAACCAATTTATTAGTAATCATAAAAGGTATTATTGGTAAGATAGAATCCATGACCAAAAGGTGAATGTGATACACAAACAAACAGACATGAATAATACACACGGTAGTTGTTAAGCTCTAGTTTCTACACTTTGTATAGTTCCACTCTATAAAGTCAAAAAACAAATCTGGAACATAATGAATCCAGAATGAAATAGGCGGATAACAACTAGGCTAATAACAACTGCTAAAAAATCTGTATTAATTTATACAGGTTACGTGAAGACTGAATAGTGTATATTCAAATAGTACGTCAAGCACATAAGTACATCCGGTGTTGATTAACCCTAGACCAACTGTCCCTCCTCAATAAAGGCTTGGGATTTGCGCCGAGCCAAAACTTCCAGTTGTTTGAAACCGTAATAGACTTACAAAAATTCACACGGAAATTAACTTTAAAAAAGATGTTTGCTGCCAAGAACAGTTTGGAAAATACCAACATCTTGGAGGATTCCACCAGAGGAATTAGTTCTCCTGCCATCAAGGACATACAGACTTTGAATTTTCAGGAACACTGTGTGCTTTCCGATATGGACTCCTTATTGGAACTACAAGGCGAACCCCTCATGACACATTCTCAATCATTTTTTGGCCATGAGGATTCTGGTTATCGTCCAAAGTCTTTATTCTGTCCCAGTTTCAATAGAGGTCCATCTATTACTACATTCGAACACTTGGTTGAACGTGATTTACGTATACTAGCAAAAGGGTTTTCTAGTTCCAACATCAAAAAAGGAAATCTTACATACACTGAGATCCAAGAAATTGCTCGCATTAAAAAAGATCATGACATAGTTCTTAGAAATGCGGATAAGGGCGGTGCTCTTGTTATCATGTCAACAAACCAGTATCATTGTGAAGCTATGAGACAATTGAAGGATAACACTACTTATAGGCTTCTTAAAAGCAATCCTACATCCAAGTATCACCTTGAATTAACAGAGTTATTAGACATGGGCAAAATTCTAAATGTAATCAATAAAAAAGAGTTTGATTTTCTTTCCTGTCCGCATGCCGTGATTCCGATATTTCACCATCTCCCAAAGATCCATAAATCGCTGGTCGACCCTCCTGGTCGTCCTATAGTTGCGAGCATTGGATCTTTGGGAGATGGGTTATCGCGGTATGTGGACAGGTTTTTACAACCCCTTGTATTCCAGTTACCGTCCTTCATAAGGGACACAACGGATTTCATTGTCAACATACAGGAACTCACTTGGCACAAGGAATACAGGTGGGTCACTATGGATGTGACCTCCCTGTATTCTATCATTGAACACCAGCACGGCCTTGCTGCCATCAAATATTTTCTTGATTTATCCACGTTGTCTATTGCACATTGCACCTTTTTATTAGAATCTATATCCTTTTTACTCACGCACAATTATTTTTTATTTGACTCGCACTTTTATTTACAGATATTAGGCACTGCTATGGGCACGAGTTTTGCACCTTCATACGCAAATTTATTTATGGGTTTTTGGGAATCACAATTTATTTATCACAGTCACAATTCATTTCGTCAAAATATTGTCTATTATGGGAGATATATTGACGATTTGATTTTTATTTGGAAGGGGGATGAAAATTCACTTTTTTCTTTTATTGATTATCTTAGCACTAATGATTATAACCTTAAATTCACCTTTGAACATAATATTAATCATATCCACTTTTTAGACTTATTCCTGTATGTTGACAATGATATGACCATAAAAACAGACATCTACAGGAAGCAGAATTCTAGAAACACGCTTCTCAGCGCACAAAGCTGTCACCCACGCTCTCTGATTAAAAACATTCCAGGGGCTCAATTTGTCAGGTTAAAAAGAATTTGCTCTGACAATGAGGTCTTCCTGTCTCGGGCAAAAGAGATGTCTGACAGATTTCTAGCAAGGGGTTACTCTGCAATAGATATTGCTACAGCATTCAATAAGGCAGATGCTATGGATAGAGGCACTCTTATGTGTAAAAAAAGTAAAAATTTTCAATCAAAAAGAGAGAGAAAATTGCTATCATTCTCTTATAGGGCGAATAGTCCTATGTTCATTAGTACATTCAATTCGCAGTCACAACAAATCTGTAATATCATTGCCAAGCATTGGCACACATTGTTGTTGGACAAGGATATTCGCAGTATTGTGGAGAGTGGTCCTAGATTCTCGTACCGCAAAGCTAAAACCCTAGCCTTCCACTTGTCTCCTAGCATGTTTGACTCTAGGTCCAACTTTCCAAATGTTAAAAGCATTCCAAAAGGATTTTTCAAATGTGGCAAATGCTCTATGTGTCGATACACAGTCGAAACTAAATACATTTTATATAATGCAGATCATAATAAATATTATCTCAAAACATTTCTCAATTGTAACATTAGTTATGTCATTTATGTCCTGCAGTGCGGCTGTGGACATAAATATGTGGGTCGCACTACAAGACCCCTTAAAGCCAGAATTGCTGAACACGTACGGCTAATCAAAAAGAGAGATTTAAATCACCCTGTGCCCAGACACTTTACATCATGTCCTGAAGGCAATATTAATAATTTCTCATTTAAAGCTATAGAACATATACCATGCCACCCCAGAGGTGGGAATAGGGAAAATGTACTTAACAAACAAGAGATGTATTGGATATACACTCTCAACACTCTCCACCCCCATGGGATTAACCTTGATTGGGAGTTAAAACACTTCCTTCAGGGTTAATTATGTGTGGAGTCTTGGGAGTGTATCTCTTGATACATCTTATATATCATCATAAGGGTTAATCTTTTGTCATATATCTGCCTACTACCTTGACTTCCCTTATAAGAGTTATGTATTATTCCTTTAAGTATTGTATAACCAAGGTTTTGATACTTATATTGGTTTGCTATTACAGATGGTATGTAGTTACACTTATATCTTTAGTTTAACATATCACCAAGGGATCAACTATGCTATATTCTGGTTCTGTTCTTTTCCATATGGCTATAATTTTATATGTTTTCTTTTTTCTTCCATGTTTGTACATATATGATATTTCATTTATATCATGAATGCTGCTATTCACTTGCTGTTTTTTTTTAATTTATATGTTTAATTTTGAATTGTTCACATTTCATGATTATTGTAGTTTGTCCAATCCAAACACTGATGTCTCTGTGTCCTCCTATGGCCCATTAGCATAATTAAAAGATTGCCATCTCCTGTTTGCAATTATGTTTCAACCAATCATGGGAGAGGATCTGTATATATAAGATATCAGTGTTGAGAGATTTTTTACTCTTTGATAAAGTTCCAACACGGAACGAAACGCATCAGAGGTGTTTCTTGTGATGTGCAGCACTCTAGTTTAATAAAGCTGATTTTATTTATTTACTTCTTTGGCTGAGTTCCTGTTGCAGTGACCACCTACAAAGCACGTTTTTTTTTTTCTTTCACATCAGTATTTCAACTATCACTTACTATCTCGTATATATTTGGAGTGCGGGGAACACGTTGTTTGTTCTATATTGTCCTTATGAGAGATTAGGGGTCTCTTCATTGTTCCCCAGCACCCACTACGTAGTCAAGTCCGCATTTCATTTAATACATAATGTAGTGCGGCCTATACAATGTACTTTCATCATGAATATACAGTTCCCATATACTGTATATACATGAATGTGGGTAAGTTGGAAGTATATACCTAATACAAACCCTGAAAGGTCTACAGCACAAGAGCTCACTTATATTGACCTGAAATATTAGGGATCGGTAGTATGTACCCAGAAAGTCATATAGGCCTAAATTGACTTCATTAACTGTGTGGTATATCAATAAACGTATAGTAAAAGAGTTTCTTAAGTCACATATCCGTAAAAGGTATGTACAGCATCCAGATAGTCATGACCACTGTAGGGATGTACAAATGATTTGAAATCCAAAAGACATGTACTGATATATACAATATCGGGACCTCCAATAGTCTAGTGTGACAACATCACCAATATTGACCTCAAGTCTTGGGCCTCATTACTTCAAGTGTCAGACATCCATCGCGTAATAGAAACATGGAGAAACAGCTTAAGCAAATGCTTCTGTAGTGAATAAAACAATCACACATGCTAACCATTATAGTCATGTTATGTTAAAAGAATAGCCCAATGCTGAGTCCACTGTTGAATGTTCAATCCCACTGGTTTATAACAACAAATTGTGTATTTTTCAAAATGATACTGGTTCAAATCTCAGATGTCAGACTTTAGGCATTACCAAAACCACTAGCGTGCATGTGTAAAACACAGTAAAAAAATAATAAAATTAAAAAAAATGTAAGAAGTTAAAAATATTCATTTTGCACAAAGCACTACAAATACAGTACTTTCTCTGGAAAGTTTTGTGTACCAATACATTCAGAAAAGTCACATACTGCACTGTGTGGCTACTTATGCATCTAAAAAAATCATTATTAAAAAATCTTAAACACACTTTCTAAGGTGTACAGATGTTTGCAAATCTCAACTAACTACTGTACAGTTTTGTCTGCCTGTAAAAGCCTAACTGCAGACATTTGTTTAGCTTTTTCTAAAGGGACTAAAACAGCATGGTTGTTCAAGATGGCCACCTGGGGACATAAACCATATGCCTTTGTTTAGATCTGTTTATTTTAAAACTTAGAGGTGAGCACAGTTTATTAAGCACCCTTTTGTTCAAAGTAGGCTGTAATTTGCTTTGAAATTTAGTTGTATGACAAAAATACTTACCTAAAGCCTACAGTATGTTTAAACTTAAAAGGGATGTTATGAGTTGGTTATCTATTAAAGAACCAAAAATAATTTCAGAACAAACAGATTGTATGCCATGTGGGATTTTGAAACATCTGGACCATGCCTGTTGCAAACCATTTAGTAAATACACAAATGCACAGTAGACTGCCGTTTGTTCTTATATGCTTCACTGTTTATTTTAATGATGTAGCAATGCTGGTTTGATGAAAAAAACACTTTGAAACCATTACATTTATTTCCTGTTATCCCTATTTCTCAAATGTAAAAGAAGGTAATTTTTCTTTGTTCAATTTCTGGTACCATAATAAAAAAAGAAAACATTTTGGGGAAAACATAGACAATCTAAGCAATATGGAGGAAATTCACTAAATAATACACTCATGTAGCTCTGTGAGTAAGCCCATAAAATTTTGGATCAGCTACAAAATTCTCCTCCTTACCTTCAAGGTTCTCCACTCATCTGCTCCTCCCTATGCAGTATATCAGCTTTGATCTCTCATTATGCCCCTGCTCGTCTGCTGCACTCTACTGTATGCACAACAATCCCCTTTCCAACCCTTTATGCTCTACTTCTTCCTCTCACCTTAAATCTTTTTCCCTCACTGCCCCTTACTTGTGGAACTCACTCCCACACTCAGTATATGCCAAGCCCCTTCTCTCACCATCTCTAAGTCAAGCCTTAAAACTCACCTCTGAAATTAAGTATTTCAATAGCCTAGACTCATGACTACGGTCCCACACCCAAAGTCGCTCCTACCAACCATTGTGGCCAAGCACTGCCATCTACAGCACTTGTTCTCTCACCTGCTGTCTCTGCAATTTCCCCAACATACCACTTAGATTGTAAAATCTCCGGGGCAGCAATTTCCTTTCCTATAGTCTGATTTTGTTTGTTTCACTTACTGTATTATAATTCCCTGTACTGTATTGTTTCTTTTAAAAATCCCTGAGTACAGCTGTGGGCACTACATGAATAAAGTTATACATACATACATACATAGATTTGCAATCATTACATTCCTGAGTAAGTCTAAATGCATCACCAGAAAACAAAGAACTTTAAATGTCTTTGATAACAAATATAGTATTGCAGTAAGTCAAATAAGTAATTTCAATGTTTGCAATAAATGTGTAAAGGATAACACCTTGAATAAAACAGGCCACCTCATCTTTTAGCTTTGACAGATAGTAATGTTTTGATTAATGCTAATGTAATGTTTTTTTGTTTGTTTGTTTTCAGAGCTATATCCATGGAAGCAGCCAAGCCCAATTTGTTGCAGAATCACACATTATTCTTTTGCTTAGTATCCTTTTGATGTGAACTTAAGGGGTATGAAGGAAACGAAAGAAATATGTTACATTGATATTTCATAAATAGTTAACAGACATTATTCCCTGCATTATTGCAAGTCAACAAACAAAATATTGCATTAAATAACACTTGTTTTACCTCTTTAACCACTATTTTCAATGGCACTACTGTTAAATAACGTGCCAGCGATAATGCCATGCCTTGCATCAATGCGTACAATAATTTCTGCTACATCTGTACACTGCTCTTCCAATAAGAAATGTTTTCATTGTGCAAAAACGGCATGATTTAACCTTCCCTGATCATTTGTATATGTTTATTTATGAACTATAGGGTTTTGTGGTGGTAAAAAGACATTGTTAAGAATACTGTAATACATTTTACTATTCTTAATAACTTTAATATTGGCATTCTTTACATAGTTACTAAACACATGATGTACTCTACAGTAAGATCAACCAATGTAAAGTCCCAACATCATGGCCCCAACAACATTAACCATCATATTACCACCCAATGAGAATGTAAAACAAATGACAGATTAGATTATAACATGTTCCAGTTATTGTGTACATAATGTATTTTACCATTCCACCTGGTAGGGTTGCAGTAATTTATTAACCACTTGAGTCACCGATGAGGCCAAGAGAAATTTGTGTCTCATTTGTGGTGTATTCTGGTAAACCAAAACACCAGTTTTGTAACAAAGAGAGTGAAATTTATTTTTTAAATCTCATGGAAATCAGCTGTTTGTGGGACATATGTTCTATTGGTGCTTTCAATACTTGAACATCAGCCTGTTCTTAAGACTGCAAGTCACAGCTGTTCCTGTGACACATCAACCCCCCCCCCCCCCGTGACGTTAGACGAGGAGGGCTTTCTGGCTGCGATACTGTGGTAAAAATACAGGTCTTTTCCTCTACATACCGATACAAATGGATATTTAAATATCAGATGAAGAGTTTATTCACCACAGCTCTCCGGTCATCAGTTCCAGGAGTTCGAGAGTGGTAACATTATATACCTACATGCTTTAAAGTTTTTACACATTGTATGTGGTTTTTAACCTTGACTTTGATTATCAACTTTATAAAAATTAAATTGATCTGTACTATGGAGAATGTGTGTCAATTTAGCCAGCTACTTTGCATCAGTTTTGCCCCAATAGAAGATGGATAGGTGCAGCACACAGCATTGTAGCTGTCATTTTGAGTTAATTTGAAGTAATTGGACCCCAATATCTGGTCTGTGGTTATAACAGATTTAGATGTATTACATGAATGAAGCTTAAATAAAAAGTTTCTTCCATTTATCTGGAAAATAATTGACTGCATATTAAATGCCAAATTAAGAGAGCATATTTTTGTCTTACAGTACAAAAGGTTGTCTCTAAATCCTCTCTTTAAAAAAAAAAGTGTGTGTGTGATGAGTATGCACATTTTAAGTGAAACTTCTTTGTGTTTTGTCACAGAAATTGTATTTGTGATGGTGATGTTTTTAATTAAAAAAAACCCCTCATTTTCAGTGCCAAAACGCAAAGAAGTTTGACTTAGAACGCGTGTTTTAGCTATTTGCACTTCTATATTTAAAGTAACTGTGAATTCCTCATGTGTGTGTGTGCATCACTGTGTGTGCGTGCATCAGTCAGTGTCTGTGTGCACACCAGTCAGTGTGTGTGTGCGCACCAGTTAGTGTGTGTGTGTGTGTGTGTGTGCGTCAGTCAATGTGTGTGCACCAGTCAGTGTGTGTGTGTGTGCGCGCCAGTCAGTGTGTGTACGCGCCAGTCAGTGTGTGTGTGCGCGTCAGTCAGTTGTGTGTGTGCATGACGGTCAGTGTGTGTGTGCGTGCATGCGTCAGTCAGTGTGTGTGAGCACATCAGTCAGTTTGTGCGTCACTTTGTGTATGGATCACTGTGTGTGTGGGTCAGTGTGGCACTGGGGTGGAAAGTGTGCTCAGAGTGTCCTGCAGGCTCTCCAAGCGCTCCCTCCCCACTCCAAGGACACCACGGTCAGTGCTCTCCTGCCCCCCCCCCCCCCCTGAGCTCTCTCAGAGCTACAGGAAAATGGAGCGCTGAGCACTCTCCCCCCTCCCTCCCTCAGAGCTATTGAGACACCAAGCACTCAGCGCTCTCCCTCCGATCTAAGGGAACATGGGGACGCAGTGCTGTGGGGGATGCAGAGCTGCAAGGGACGTGGCCCCCCGGCAGAGCTGCAGAGACACAGTGCCCAGATCTCGGGGAGAGGTGTGTGTGTTTTCAGCGCTGCCTCCTCTCTGGTGGCTCCTCCTGTGGAAGCTGGTGTAACACATATTTCCCCCACCACCCCACCCCCCCTCTGGGAGATTTTGCTGCTGCATGGAGTGTAGTGTATACCTGCTGGCTCACAGTGGATCTGAGTCTCCCGCATGGTGGTAGGGGATGTCAGAACAGGCTTCTGGGGTAATACCTGATTCGTACTCACGGTGACAGCGCATCCATCTCTTGCAGGCCCCAGGGATGAGGGGAGCAATCCCTGCAGGAGAGTTTCTTTAGCCTTCCACTGATAGATTGCAGTTTCAGGCAGGAAGGTATAGTTAAACAGGAACACTTTATTGCACACTGCAGACTGCACAGCATACACAACAACAGGAACTTCTTAGGGCCTTCACCCTCAGGATGTTTCCCTGTACATTCAATCCAGGCCTAGGGCACCTGAAGCAGTTCTAGCTCTTCCTTTACTCCCTGGTGGAGTAAGAGGAACAGTCTCACACTGCACTCCCCTAATTTGGTAGTGCAGCCCCTTAAGTACAGGCCTAGTTGCACCACCTCCCTTGTGACTCACTGAAGCTGCTAGGGGTAGGGAAAACCCAGGATTTGTCCTGGCAGCCTAGGGCTTACTGCCAGGAGAAGGGCAGTCTGGTAGCCATAAACCAGCCATGGCTATACTGGCAACATTGACGGCCTTTCTGCCAGGAGTGATGTCACCTCCATCACCACTGACTTCCGTCTCCAATCAACTACATTCACGCCGCTAAAGAAGTTTCACTTCAAAAGTGTGTGTGCCCAGCATTTTAAGTGAAACTTCTTCGTGTTTTGTCACAGAAATTGTAGTTGTGATGGTGATATTTTTAATTAAAAATCAAAACACAATTTCAGTGCCAAAATGCAAAGAAGTTTCACTTAGAACACGTATTTTAGCTATTTGCACTTCTATATTTAAAGTAACTGTGAATTCCTCGTGTGTGCGTCACTATGTGTGTGCGCGCGCGCATCAGTCTGTGTGTTTGTGTGTGTATGCGCACGTGTCAGTCAGGGTGTGTGCGCACCAGTCAGTCAGTGTGTGCGCATCAGTCAGTGTGTGCGTATGCACGCACACGTCAGTCAGTGTGTGTGTGTGCGCGCGTGTCAGTCAGGTTGTGTGCGCACCAGTCAGTGTGTGTGTGTGCGCGCATCAGTCGGTGTGTATGTGTGTGTGCGCGCCAGTCAGTGTGTGTGCACATCAGTCAGTGTATGTGTGTGTGTACGCACGCACACTTCAGTCAGTTAGTGTGTGTGCGCGCACGTGTCAGTCAGTGTGTGTGTGCACGCGTCAGTCAGTGTGTGTGTCACTGTGTGTGTGACTGTGTGTGTCAGTGTGGCAATGGGGTCGAGAGTGCCCTCAGCATGTCCTGCAGGCTCTCCAAGTGCTCTCCTCCCCTTCCCTTTCCCCTGAGCTCTCTCAGCTACGGGGACACGGAGCGCTCAGCGCTCTCCCCCCTCCCTCCCTCAGGGCTATGGGGACATGGAGCACTCGGCGCTCTCCTTCCTCCCTCTGATCTAAGGTGACACGGGACATGTCACGCTCAGCACTGTCCCCCCTCCCTCCATCCGAGTAACAGCGTGCTCAGTGCTCTTTCCCCCCCCCTCTTCCCTCGGCGGTGCTGCGGAGGATGTTGTGCTGCAGAGGACACAGAGCTGCGGGGGATGTGGTGCTGAGGGTGACGCAGAGCTGCGGGGGATGCAGAGTTGCTGGGGACGTGGCACACTCAATCCCCCCCCCCCCCTTCTCCCTGTCACCAGACCGGACCAGCCTCCCTCCCTCTCTCCTCCCCCTGGTGGAGCTGCAGGGACACTGTGCCCAGATCTCGGGTAGTGTGTGTGTATTTTTTCAGCGCTGCCTCCTCTCTGGTGACTTCTGGTTGAAGCTGGCAACACTGATGACCTCTTCTGCCAGGAGTGATGTCACCTCCGTCACCACTGACTTCCGTATCCAATCAACTACATTCATGCCGCTAAATAAGTTTCACTTCAAAAGTATGTGTGTGCCGAGCACGCGCATTTTAAGTGAAACTTCTTTGTGTTTTGTCACAAAAATTGTATTTGTGATGGTGATGTTTTTAATTAAAAATCAAAACACAATTTCAGTGCCAAACGCAAAGAAGTTTGACCTAGAACGCGTCTTTTAGCTATTTGCACTTCTATATTTCAAGTAACTGTGAATTCCTTGTATGTGTGCGCGCATCAGTCAGTGGGAGTGTGTGTGTGTGTGTGCGCATCAGTCGGTGTGTGTGTGAGCGCCCACACGTCAGTCAGTGTGTATGTTTGTGTCTGTGTATGTCAGTGTGTGTCAGTGTGGCGCTGGGGTGGAGAGTGGGCTCAGCATGTCCTGCAGGCTCTCCAAGTGCTTCCCCCCCCCCCCTCCGAGGACAACCCCTTCCCTCCCCTCTGAGCTCCCTCTGATCTACGGGGACACGGCGCGCTCAGCACTGTAGTCCCCCCTCCCTCTGGGGGTGCTGCAGGGGATGCGGTGCTGTAGGGGACGCGGAGCTGCGGGGGACGTGGCGTGCTCAACCCTCCCCCTCCTCCCCGTTACCGGACCGGAGCAGCCCCCCTCCCTCTCTCCTCCCCTGGCGGATCTGCGGGGACACAGCGCCTTTATCTCGGGGAGAGGGGTGTGTGTGTTTTCTCAGTGCTGCCTCCTACCCGGTGACTTCTCCTGGTGAAAGCTGGCAACATTGACGGCCTCTTCTGCCAGGAGTGATGTCACCTCCGTCACCACTGACTTCTGTCTCCAATCAACTATATTCACGCCGCAAAAGAAGTTTCACTTCAAAAAATAATATTTGCTTAAAACAGTCCTGTTATGGACATTTTTTTTGATGTTTTACCGTCAATGACTGCTTAATCTTTTCTTATGAGACTGCACACTTTTTATAACTGCCCTCTTGGGTTGCAATAACATATTTATAGTAACTAAAATATGTTCCACTCTCTTTTATATCATCTGCCAATAATATAATGACCAATCTTGTAGCAAGGCATCTAGAATCAATTAGTGAATCATTTGTCTTCTGGACAAGTACCATCTGTCGCTAATTCTATGAGCATTAATTTTATAATTAACATATTTGGGGTAAGTTTTAATTACATATCTTGTTCTCTGCACAACTTTAGTATAACATTATAACATTAACAACTATACTTGTTAATAATAAACAGTTTATATTAATTGGGAGAACATAACTGGGAATACATACAGAAAATTCGAGCACAATATGCAAATAAAATTAAAATGTAACACGTAACCATAAGGCCAATTTTAATAGTATTTTCTGCAGACTTTACAACTCCTTGCTTGCAAACGTATAATTATTTCCTGAATCCTATGCATTTATTCCATAAGAAGGTACAGAGGAAGCTGAGGTTATTACACCCATTAATGCAACACATTGCGTTAATGCTGATGTTTTATTTAACAGTAGTGCTGTTGAAAACAATGATTAAGCAGATAATATGTGGGGGTAATAATGGCTGCTACATTTGCGTGTACTGTACAGTCTATTGAGTGTTATATAAAATATCCAACAGTCAACTTTTCAAAACTGATAATTACTCAGTATACAGTACCTATTACAATTTTGGGTAAGGCTCTGTTAGATGGACTTCTATATTATATCTGTCTGTTTGTAATGGCACAAAAGGATCTATATGTATCATTTGCTAGCAGTTTACTTTATTTGGGTCTAAATATTTGCATCAAGTCTATTTAATTTGTCTTTCAGTGTTTTAGAGTAATTTTATACATATAGTGTATATAATCAAAAAAAATTTTTTTTTATAATGCGGTACATATTTCTCCTAATTGCTTTATTAATAAAAAATGTCTATATATTATATATAGATAAATAGATAAATATATGTCTGCGTGTTCTAATTTGTTGGGATGCACATTTTTGTTGTTCCTTGACTACAATTACAGATGCTGCTATCACTATGGGAATGGTTCTGCTGAATGAAGCTGCAACATCTAAAGGGGATGTTGGAAAAAGAAGAAGTAAGTTGTCTGGCAATCCATACTTTAGCAATGTCTAAAATATATATACTGTACTATGCATCTTACTGATCAGACTGTAAATCTACAGTACTTCAAAGGGAAAAGCCAGCCTTACTGACTGTATATAGTACTAAGCATTTAAGACTCCAGAGAAAATCTTTTCCCCTGGGTACATTTTACAGTGCTCAATTGTTAAGTGTTCACTCTGGGGACAGAAACTTTATTAACAGAATACAGTGTATTAATATCAGAAATTATTATCATTATTGGTTTACCACTGTGCAGCTCTTTTAGACCTATCTTCATTAAGGTCTATTAACTCAGGTTAAAAAACATGATACTACCTAAAACAGGACTAGACATAATTTTTCTTAATGGAATTATATGCAGATTAAAAATGCAGTAATTGAGCTCATAGGCATATGTTTAATATTGCATTATTTTAGAATAATGCTGCATATCTTTAAATATTTTTTTAAAATAAATACATTATTTCAGTCTGGACGTCACTCCCATCCAGACCCCGAAATAGGGTTTGGAGTGAGAATATCCAGAAAAGAGGATAAAACTAAACAAAATGAAATAAACTTTTATCAATGTTTATATATATTAACCCCTTAGTAAATACATTGTGAGCTATTCATGTGCAACACACGTCTAGCACGACTACACTAACTACCGCACCTTGTATACTAAAGAGGCCACAAACCCCTATGGCAAACAAGGGTATATCCCCAACCTCCCTGTCCCAGGGCATCTAACTCCATTACCCACCCCACTACCACACTCAACCCCAACACACCTAACAACCACCAATTTAGATAACCCAACAATTACAAAGAAAGCTCCCAAAAACTCGTTGTTTTAAAAATAATCCTATCTTCGCCACTTCACGACCCCCTCCAAAAAGTAACAATAAAACTGCCTCAAATCAGGCCTAACCCATCGATTTATCCTTAACATTGATTTAAGCCATTGATCACCTGTTGCTTTATTTATTTTATTTAGGAAATGTTTCACCAGGAAATAATAAATTGAGAGTTACCTCACGTATTCTAGTATGACCTGGGCACAGAGTTATGGTCACAATACATCATTACATTAAATGAACAGAGATTATACGTTCAATTTACAAACATTTGTGGACATTTAGAGATAATATGATTATGGGCGTATGTAACAGATACAGACAAAATTCAAGTGAGAGACAGCTGAAGTCTTGAAATTATTTAAACTGGAGGCGGTTTTGATAGCCTCTGGTAGATTGTGCCAGTCTTGAGGTGCACGGTAAGAGAAGAAGAGACCAAATTCTTTGTTGAACCGTGATACCGCGAACAGCCTTTTGGAGTCAGATCTAAGATGATAAATTCTGTATGTACTGTATGAGTGGTGCAGAGCTTGAAGATAAAATCATCAAATCAATATTCAAATCATCTCCTCTACAATATTTCTTAATTGATAGTGGACATTCTTTCTTACACATCTTCTCTGTCGACTGAAGTATTTTGAAAGGATGTGCAATGCCTTATCTCATTGTACAAGCAGTTAATATGTGGTAAATCAACCAATCAAATTGTTCATGTGCCACATAGCCGCTTACCACATGTATGTAACGGCAACAGGTACTACTGTATATAGAAACCAATTATTTCGGATACCACACACTTGATGTCTGTGCATGCCTCCCATATTTTATTTAACATTACTTTATATTAAACTATTACTGCAAGTTTTAGCAACATATACTGGAAATGCTTTGCCATGTAAGAGCTTCTCAACCCTTTCGTGAAGAGGGTACAAGGCATTGTGGTTAAGGTGCTCTTTAATATATATATATATATATATATATATATATATATATATATATATATATATATATATACATACATACATACATACGCACGCACGCACACACACACACACACACACATCATTTGTATCCACAGTAACTCCATGAAGTCAGTCTTTAAAATCTGATATTAAACTACAGCATACTGACATAATGAATTCTTCTTTTGAGATTAATTAATGTCAGCCTTTAACCTACTTTCCGTAAAAGAGTTTGCTGAGATTTCTATTGCAAAATCAATATAAAGTTTGAATTTATTTCCTCTATAATCATGGCGAGTTTTATTCATGTGGCTTAATAATATATTATAATTGTCTAATAATGTTTCATTGGTAATTTTTTTTAATCCAGTGGTTCAGTAAACGGGATTATATATTATATCTGTTAAACATGACACAAACTGTGCCTCTCTTACACCTCGCAGAAAGTGTATGATTAGTTATATCAGTCCCTTTAGTGATTGATTAACTTTCTGCCATCCATCAACTTAAACTGACCTGGACAGTGTTTGTACCATAACTTCCAAATGTGTGTGTGTGTGTGTGTGTGTGTGTGTGTGTGTGTGTGTGTGTGTGTGTGTGTGTGTGTGTGTGTGTGTGTGTGTGTGTGTGTGTGTGTGTGTGTGTGTGTGTATGTATATGTATATATATATATATATATATATATATATATATATATATATCTGAGGACACTCTGATTCAGAAGCTGATTGGTGCTGAATTCCTTGAAAATGAACATATTATTTGACCATGGCATACTGTACAAATCTATTACAGATACAATAAAGTACATTGCTTCAGTATGTTGCATAGTATTCCCCTCTCTGAATGGATGCTTCAGACTGCACCATATTTTGTAACAGTAATACAACAATGAATGCTGGTTCAAGTTTTGGAATGTCCAAGCTATGAGCTCAGTGTACTCTGTGGTGCCCACCGCTTGTGTGGCTCCTGAGGATGTGTAATAGATCAAAGAAAGAACTGTCTATTGAAACTACTTGGGGAGTTAATGGAAACTTTTTTCGGCTTCTCTGGTAATGTGATGTCGCCCCAAAGATGCTCACGCACAGGTAAGGCAGAGAAAAGGTGCCATAACTCCAACATGATGGAACTCTCTGCTACTCAGCAAGACAAGATCCAGACTTCCACTCGGGTATATGAGGAATTGGTCAAAGTGTAGAGCAATAATTAATGTTACAAACACAAGTTAAAGAAGTAGATAAACAACATCAAGCAGAGCTTGTATAACAAGAAGATAAAAAAAATAGATGGCATCAAAACAATTTAAGACTGGTTGGCCTTCCAGAAGACAGCTTCAAAACCTACTTGCTAATGACAAATGGGTCGGGACACAAAACTACTATTGATCATACAGAGAGCACACAGAATTAGGTCCACCTCAAGAAGAAAGCAGAAACTACACAAAAGCTGTAATCTTTAAACTCCTATATTGTCAAGACAAAGTTGGACTCATCTTATTTTGAAACTTTTCCACTGATGTGGCACAGGCAAGAAGAGTATTCTGATATTTGTACTAAACTATTTAAACAAGAGTTTGCACTGGTGTTCTCGTTAAGCTGTGGCTCTTCACGAATTCTGGCTTCGAAGGTCTGAAGTTTGTACAGGCTTTGGAGTACTTTCTAAGGGCAGAATAAGACAGTAGACACAGCAATGATCCAGAACTACACTGAGAATCCCATCCTCACCTAGTTCAAGGGCGTGCACATCCACCTGAAAAAAACTGGACCGAATGATGCTACGCATGAGCTTCTGCTTGCTCAGGTAAAGTCCCTCATTCAGCACTAGTGATTGACAGTCCTTTGTAAAAAACACATACAGTAACTTGAATATAAAACAAAAATGCCAAACATGGCATAAAACCTTTATAGATATAAAAAAAGCACACGTCATAATGCATTTACACAATATTTCAAGAGTTCTAGAATCTGGTAAAACTACTTGAGAATTAACTTTTTTTATATACGGTACATGTTTGTTATTGTTATGAATAGGCTTGCAAGCCGTGGGTGTCCAATCGGACCCCTGTGTTGTAAAGCATAGTATTTCTATTTCTAAATGGAAAAAGTTATCTAATGACGTTCATTGTTCTCAAATATTGTGAAGAGTAATGGTTTTATTCACAACCTGTTTTTCAAAATGTTATTGTTTCTATGCATATTCCAAGAGGTCTTTGCTTTAGATGAGTTTACTTAAGATTGTATCCTGCAATGTTGGGGGAATAAACTGTCCAATTAAAAGGAAAAACAATAATAAGTTATCTTGAAAAGCTCAAAACAGATGTTACTTTTTCTCAAGAGACACAAGAAGTGTCTAGTTGGATAAAACATTGTCAATATGCTGCTTTAAACAGCAAATCTAGAGGAGTATTGATACAAAATGGGACTTAAGTGTTTAGAAATACTGCACCAAATTCTGACCCAGAATGGATGCTAAAATAGATATGACACTTTGATTCTTAATTTTTTTTTTTAAATAGTTAAGCCTCTAATTAGTTTTAGTGGAAGTTTTTTTTGTTATTAAAATAATAGAAAAATTGCCCAAATCAATGAGGGTACTGTACACTCATGTAAGGCAGAGATTTCAATGTCATTGACAATGTTATTCAAGATAGATTGAAAAAAAGACCGGAAATTAATTAAGATAATAAACCCCCTATTGATATAGAATATATATATATATATATATATATATATATATATATATATATATATATATATATATATATATATATTTATTTATTTATTTATAAAAATGTTTAATCTACTTGAGGTTTAGAGGTCTCTGCATCTAGAATTCCTGCTTCCCTCTGGCAGCGGAGACTTAATGCGGCATGGCTACAGCTTGTCTTTCTCTGGAGCTGCTGCATTGTGCTTTTTATGTTGTGGCTCTGAAGCTTGCACTGTACATCTGTGTCAAACGCACATAAACATACGAGCAATTGTGTGCTCCAATGAATTAGGAAAATATGCAGTCTTATTTCAATAGTCCTTATAATTGAGACTCTGTAGTAAGACTCTATTAAGGAGTGGGTATTTGAGTGATAAACCAGTAAAATGAAAGCATAATATCTCCCAAAAAAACAATCAGGGTGATAATAAATCAACCTTAAGTAAATCTCATTGGAGAAAAGCTAAATCAATACTGAAGTAGAGAACACTCTTCATATAATAATTGAATAAATCTTACCCACTCCTGAGCCTTCACGAGTCTATAATGGCGTGTCCAGCCGCAAACGTAGAAATCCAATAGCCAGAGAAAAAAAAAAGAAGCGCACTGCCAGGGAGCCAGGTGGCATAAATGCAGTATTCTTTATTCAAAAAATATAAACATCACCCAAGGGGGTTGTGCAACCTCCTACGCGTTTCGGACAAAATATCCTTTAACAAGGAGTACTCCTATTCAATCGCACATAAAGTTTGATAATAGCAAGAATGTATTCTTTTCTGACATGGCAAATTCAGAAGGTGAATTGAAGTGAAGATAGATTTTTACCAGATCACTCTCCCAGATTTCTCTCTATCGGCCTGACGTCTGATTTAGGTAATTTTAGAAATGTAAGATTCCCCACTACAATGGAAGACTCTGGTAATTTGAATTTTAAATTGTTTTATTGTTTTTCAGATATATATACAATACATCACATAATTAAAAAAGAATTTCAAAACCATATCTGTTACTTAAATCATACAGAGACGTATATAAAATGTAAAATAACAAATTAACATTAACATTAAAAAGATCAATAAATGTTGATTCAAATAGTACATCATGCAGATATAGCGTAATTTAGTTTTGCCTGGGTCTCATGGATTGTGCCTGATCTCCCGATGATTTTTTCGCTGCTCGCAGCTCACTTGCAAGTGCTTTGCGGCCAGGAAAATTACGTTTTAGCGTTGATTGCAATACTCCATAGAAATGATAGGTGGTGCTAGTGTGCTATAGTGTCTTCAAATCTAAATGCAATGTAAGCTGTTCCTTATTCCCGTTCATTTCAGGATATGATATCCCATATATTTACATGTAAACCACCACTTATTCCCCTAAAAACTTCAAATGTCTGTAAAGTATTTTAAAATAGGAAAACATTTTATTTAGATTACAGTAAAAAAAAAATTTAGCATGTTTTTGTATAGCGCTGCTAGTTATACGAAGCACTTTACAGAGACATTTTGCAGGCACAGGTCCCTGCCCTGTGGAGCTTACAATCTATGTTTTTTTTTTGTGCCTGAGACACAGGGAGATAAAGTGGCTTGCCCAAGGTCACAAGGAGCTGACACCGGGAATTGAACCCCTGCTTTAAACTCTCAGTGCCAGTCAGTGTCTTTTACTCACTGAGCCACTCCCTCTCCCTGGCAATTGGCAATTGGCAATTGGCAAATGGCAATTTAGAGATAATGCACAAAAAGTGTATGAAAATACAATAATATAATTTTCTTCAATCTTCCTTTAAATGTACAATCTTCTTTGACCTGCATCTTCTTGAGGCTGGCTCTTGGACACGTTCAACTGTAAAATGAAGCCCCAATGGTAGTCAATGGGCAAGCAAAAAATAAAACAGCACCAAAAAGACAACAATTTAAAAAACCAAGCACTTAAACAAGACAACAATTAAATAAATCAAGCACTTAAATAACACAACAATTAAAAAAACTAAGCACCCAAACAACACAAAAATTAAATAAAAATAAGCCCTACAATTACATAACAATTAACTAAAAACTAGAAACAAAAATACAAAACATAGCAATTAAAAACAAGCATTTGCCAAAGTATGCATTGCCTGTCACTGTATTTATCTATACCCCGAAATGAACATAGATAAAGAAATTGGCAGTCAATGGGCAACATAAAAAACAGCATAAAAATACACAATTAATAAAACCAGCATCAAAAATACACAACCATTAAAAAAACAAGAATAAAATATACACAACAATAAAATAAACCAATGGCCAAAAAGAAAAAGAAAAAACACACACAGATACCCAGCAATCTCTGATAACCCCCCACAATTATTATCCTGTAGGGGAGGAAGAGACAGGAGCTTGATCTGACCTGCCTGTACTCCTGCTGGGGCGCGTGATCCTGCCTCCTAACAGGCAGAGTGAGAACAAGAAGTGTGGGGACTCCACTGGAGCAGAGAGATGAGCCTACAAGTTGGGATTGGATCTTTAGCCCTAACCCTGCAACAAGAAGGCTTCCGGCTTATAGGGACAAAAGCAGGAGCTGCTTTGCGAGGCTGCACTCTCCCTGCCCCCCCTCCCCTTTTGTGGATCCACATGCTAACACTCCTCTCACTTACATGGCATCCATATATAAGTACCAGTACTTAGATACCTGCTGACTGGTCTACAGGATCAAACAGCCCAAGGTCCCCTTGATCACCAGATCTAAAGCACTGCAAGTGGAAGAACCAGAAAAAGATTAAAAAAACATCCTAGCTGTGCCACTTCCTCTCACATTTAAAGTGGACTTGTACCATTTGAACTACTCATTTATTGATGATATTATAACACTACCAATCAGCTAAATCCCGCTGCGGGTTCCCTCCCACAGAGGAGGGGGGGGAATGTAAATAGACTTTATTACCTTAATTTCATTAAAAACTCAATTGAAGGAAAACTTCAGGTGATGTCCCCGATCATGGGCACTTGAGCGAGGAGCTCCTGAGACCCTCCGAGAGTAAAGGACCAGATAGAGCACAAAACGATCCAAATTTACACCAAATTTACAGGATATAATAAATAAACAGTCAGGATTTGGCTGGGAAAGGAAGAAAGACACAAACAACAGATGTCTCCTAGTTTTTTGCGAGGAGGCAGCGCACAGCTGAGCACAGTGCTGATTCGCAGGATGGCGCCGCAGCATGCGCGCCAGGAGAATTGGCCCGCGAGCAGCCGTCTGAGTTGCAGATGCAGATGGAGAAGGAAAACAACGAAGTAATCAAAGAATATCTGGAAAAATATATGGAAAAAATATTTTCAAAGATGAGACAGGGGTTTCAAGAAGACCTGCTCACTGCAATTAATGGCCTCAATTCTGAAATAAATTCCCTCACTCAGCGAACGGACGTAGTGGAGGACTAAAATGCACTAAATTGGAGGACATGCTAATATCTCAATCTTCAGCAGAGGATGAGATAAATAGGCTGGGCCACAAAATCAATGCTTTAAAGGATAATATTGAAGAACATGAAAACGGGGACCGCAGGCAAAACCTGCGGATCCGCAATATCCCTGAAGCAGTCTCAACAGAACCCCAAAGACCTTATCTACACGAGCTGTTCCTCCTGCTGGATGTTAGGGACCTAGAAATAGATCTCACCCACCGGGCTCTGGGCCCAAGTTTTGACGATGTTAGAAGGAGGCGAGATGTAATTGTTAAGCTCCACTCCTATTCCACTAAGAAGAAGATCATGTTTACAAGTAGAGAGAGAGGAGAACTGCAATTAAAAATGAGGCGTAGCAAATTTTCAGTGATCTGTCTAAAGTCACAATCGCAAGGAGGAGAGAAATGAAACCTCTTACTAAAATTTTGAATGATCACAATGTCCGGGGTTGATGGGGCTTTCCATTTAAACTTATTGTGCAAATAAATGGAAAATACAGGTCAAGCTCTCGCCCTGAAGAAACTTCAATGTTTCTGAAAGCTCTAGGACTGCCAGTTCCAGAAAGGCAGGATGATGCCACTGAAGACCACAGGCTCGCAAATACCTCAGGCCCCTCAAGTGCTTCTGAATAGCTGGCCAGTCAGAGAAACAACAGAACAGGAGACTGAGGATAAAATTACATCCCTGTGGAAAACGACTGTGAATAGATTCTCAAATAATAAAAAAAAATTCCCCCTTGAACTTTTTCTGATGAGCTCGGGGGAATCCTTTCCCCAAGTTGTTGTTTCTAAACTTTACTATTTCCAAACTCCCATGTTGTACATGCACCTAATAGAGACACTGGAAACCTGACTTTACCCATCTCTGGGAAACCAAAAACTATTACTAATGAAAGTCTGGTCTGTCATCCTTATGCTTGACTAAAACTCTTGATGAAATGGCCGCAACAAAGGAGAGGGGTTTTCCCTCCCCCTGATGAAGCAACGAAGAAAATAAGAAAATCATCATTCACTGGGACTCGCCGGGCCTGGAGTTATGTGCTAGACTTTCAAATCTGCTAGAACCTAGCCCCCCCTTCTCCCTCCCTTCCTCCCCTGCCCTCTTCCCATCCCCAACCTTTCCTCCCCTCTTTCACCCAGCTCCCCACTAATACCCCACCCTTATCCCCATCCCTTTTCTTGTCCGCCTCTACACCCCATACTCCATGGGATACCCATTACCCCTCCTGCCCTCTCTGCCCCCCCACCTCCCCCTTTCTCCTCAAACTCACCCCTCAGTGCAGCCAAGAGCTCAAGGAGGCAGATGTCCCTGGTGTTTCCTGAGACATTGCAGGACCTAAGGAAAGAAAAGGCGACTCTACCCAACTAAGTGCCATCCTAGGATCGAGAGCCCTTCTTCACCACTTCACTCTTTAAACAAATACCCCCCCCCCCAACCGGACACAGGACTGACGATACCACAAATGTTCCCTGCCCTGTTTCCGTGCAGAAAAGAGGACAGTGGTAATTGCCCACCCACCTGGATCATCCAACCCTGGGTCCCCCTCTTCTCAATAAGTGTTTGCATGGGAGGGAGGTCGGGAACTATGATTGTTTGCACTGGAAGATGCATCATCTCCAGCATCTACACAATGAAGCCAGGTCTTACTGTATAAAGGGTTTTGTGTTTATAGTTTACCCCCCCTACAAAAAAAAATCCTGCTTTCCCCCCTGTCCAAACCTAAATTCCTCCCCTTCATCCCTCCCTCCCAAAGTAAAGGTTATAAAACGAAAAAGTTAACATGGGTCTCTGTATAACAATGCTAACAATGTTGGATAAAGTTGAATATTTACATTATAAACCTTAAAGTATAATATGTTCTGAAAGTTATATGGTTGGCCTTTAATGGAAAACAAGACAATGTTATTATATCATAAAATTTTTATGTTACTGCAAAAATGTAGCCCCTCACCCCTCCCCCCCCCATCCCTCTCAGGCTACAATAGGAAAAACTGTTAAGCTGTTTTATACCTCTTCAATACTGTCCCTTACAACCACAACCCCCTCCCCACTCCCCTTCCCATCCTCCCCCCCGACCTACCCCCTTCTCTCCACTCTCCCCCTCCCCACCATCCCCCCTTCCCCAACCTCCCTGCCCCCTCCCATTCCCCCTCTCTTCCCTCTCCATCCCACACTCCCCTGCTTCCCTCTCCCCAGAAATAAAGGTCATAAAATGAAAAGGTTAACTCGGTCCTTTGTGTGAATAAAGTTAACATCGCTCTATAAAGCTGAATAACTATATTATAAAACTTAAAAGCCTGGTATGTTTTGAAAGAACTGCAGCCCTCCATCCTTCCCTCTTAGGCTAAAATGGGAACAGCTGTTAAGCTGCTCTTTCCCCCTCCCCGCCACCCTACCTCCCCCCCTGTCTCCCGCCCCTTTTACCCCCCAAATTCCCCACCCCCTCCTATCCACCCTCCTTCTGCCACCTCTCCATACCCCCTTCCCCCCTCCAACTCTCTTAATAATTAATCCTCGACTCAGCATATGTCGGGATCATCTCCAGTACATCGGATCGAACACCTTCGAAGGATTTTTCCCACTGTTACAGCCCTGGAAAAGTAATCGAACGTTCGGAGGAGAAATAATTGAGTCTGACACCAATGTGTGGTCAAAAATCTCTCCTGTTTATTAGGCGATTTCAGTCAGGTTATATAGCCAAGCGAAAACAAAGATGATTACATGCCAATTTCTATTTCCCTTATTTTGTGCTTATGTTAGACATAACAAGATATTAAATCATTTATTTGGAAACTCCCGTACATCACATGATTCAAGATTAAATAGCTGAGACCGTACATAAGTTCCCGTTTGTGCCTTATTTGGTCAATACTTCCTATTTCAACACAGAAGCTCAGCCAACATTAGATACAGAAAAAGGGTAGTTGGAAAAATGTTAGTTAAATCGTGTGACTAAGCATAATGGCAGTGTTAGTATAAAAATGGTTATACAGCAGACAAAATGGAGTCACCCCTGAAATATATATATTATCAGTCCCTCCTTTTGTCATCAAAATGACAACTCCTACACTTCGGGGGTCTCGTACTGGATTTGCATATTATCATAATCCACTAAAGGATAATCCACTAAAGGATAATCCACTAAAGGTATCGGGACACTAGTGGATGGTATTCTAGAGTCGTAGGTTATGGTTGCGGGACCAGGAATAGGGGCGTTAATGTTCAGTGAAGCATACGTGTGGCTAACTGACTTAACAGATGGCATCATAAGTTTACATAAAGCCGAACACATGAACTTGCAGCATGTAATAATAACAACTAATATTACAAATATGCAAACGATAATTATCAGTCCCAAAACAATTCTCTTTCCCTCATTCTGTCATGGGTCCATAACCTAACAACTACTATATTGTTTTTGATATTTTTGATATACTTTGTCGTACTGAACTAGTGGTGCAGGTTTTGGGGGTCAGAAGAAAATAAAAATATATATATATGGCCACAGGAGTTCTTGTTTGTAGAGAGATATATATCGGTGTGGCTGGTATAATATCTTTTCTGTTTACCAGGTTGACTATTACTACAAAACCTATTACCAATTTCTAAATTACTATTCACACTGCTCTTCTGTAACTACTAGCACATTATTGCGGCTAAAATTTGTGAAAATTGGTGGGGGCTAATTTCTACCAGGAGCGATTGCACAAATATCCATCTTGCACGCATCTTTCATACTGCATTTATTCAGAATGGCAAAAAAGCAAAATGGCTGCTATGGTAAAACATGGCTGACTTATGATCCTTTCCTTGTGGCTGACACACGCCTCTGGGTGACCTCCCACTTTCCTCATAGCCTCATATCCAATCTTCTTAGTCCCCTCTTATTCTTTAGAGACAGTCTATTTAAAGAACAGTTCACCATTGCATAGTCCTGCTGGACCAGGAGATTGTCCAATTGTGCCTTGTCATTCTTTTTCGGCCATTATATCGGCCCAGTTGATTTCTTCTCAGTCTCTTCTTCTGGGGGACTGCTGACATCACCGAAAAGAGGCATAGCGTCAGTGGGGGTGCAACGCACTTCTTGATCAAAGTTTACTGCATATGACACATACATAGAGAGTGATGAGTAGGACAGACACACACACAAAAGCATCCAATAGCTTCGCTTCCAGAGAACTAATCCAACCACCAAGTCCCAACAAATCCCATCCGTCATCTCTAACTTTAAACACTGGACTATTTTCCCCAAATAACATGAACTGTTCTAGTTGCAGGGTAATATTCTATCTGTCCTCCTATCACAGAGTCAATAACTTCCCTAGGGAAAACTCGTATTTCTACACCCTTCGTAACCAATTTCTTATAGATGGTTCTACAAATATCTTATATCATATTGTCTTTTTCTCAAGGGGTTAAATATAACACTAATTTTTCCTGGGGTGCAACCTATTGAATATAGATAGTACATTGGGTTACATTATATATAAAATATGGGCTTTGTTTACTAGGATTCCATTGTGTGACAAAAGATGTGCATATATGCTATACACAAATCAATAAAAACAAAATAACAATTACTAAACAAAATATACCTGTTCCTACCCTATCGTCTTTGTGTGCACACTATTTACACAAACCTAATAGACTATACATTTATAATTAAAATAACAAAACCTGTAAAGAAAAAGATTATTAAAAAGTTCAAAGTTCATATGTTGAGGCCTGGAATTTTGGCTGTGTCTCTAGGCTTTTCCACTTTGGATACGGTGTAGATTGGAGCAACTGTGGGTGGTGCTGGGATAAGTTTCATATGCGTAACGTGGATCCAAAAAGAGACCTCTGCCATTTTATTTGCTGTAATGGTGATGAGTAGTACTTTTAATAGTAGTAGTAGCGCCTCTTCATCTGGGATGAAGAACGTTCTTGCGTAGGAAATGCTTGACCATTAACCCGTCTATCGTAGGTGCACTTTCAACTTTGACATGTGCCTAGAGAGACTCAAAAATATATTAGTTGCATACAATACTTACTAATTGTTTTACTAAACAGTCACTGTGGTCTTGACTTTGCTACAATTTAAATTCATTAAAATTGGTGCCTCAGCTATTGCCAAACCAAAAGAATAAAATGGCTAAAATAATTCTGTATAGAACTCCAAACTAATTACTTGTAATATAATTTCTTTGAAAAGTGCAGAGCACACTGCCAACCTTAAAAGGCACTCAGCATTATTCTTAAAAAATAAATAAATAATAATTTCAGATTTCGTTCATCCCGGGCACTAAACCATCTAACTTCTGGGCATAGACAGCTATATGATAAACAGCAATAATACCCCTCCTTTGTTCACATAATTTTTTATATGTGAACAATATTACAGAAAGGATAACAGCATTCAAAAAGTAACTAACTATTGTTGCTCGATCTGTAGCTAAACTAACCTGAATCCTTTGGGTATAAAATTTGCATTAAAAACACTGAAAACACTACTGAATATAAATATAATCTGCTATTGTCTTCTGACAGAAACATCCTGTAATATAAGAAATTATAGACACAGATTTAAAAACTTTTTTTTTTTTTTTTTTTTCCGGATTGGAACAAGCTTGAAATAACTTTCTGGGCATCCTGCCAAAACCTTGGAACAAAACAGATAAGAAAAAAAACTGTTAATTACATTGCAATATAATTTGGGACATCTTAAAAATGCAGCTCCTCACATGGCCTGATTACAGAATAAAATGTGACACACAAAAGAAACAAAAATAATACAACAAAAATGACCAAGACATGGCAATGCAAAACTGTTTGATCCTGCCTGCAAACTATATTAATAAAAATGTCCCTTTCTTTTATTATCATATCCTAAACTACAGTTAAACCTAATTTGTAGCTACAGCGCTTCGGTTAATTTTCGTGTCTGAAATGTATCTCCGCACATTTTTTCAACTGGAGAAGGGGGGCTGTCTGGGCTGCTATTCTGATTCTCTCTCTCCCTCTCTCTCTCTTGACATGGAAATAGAGAAGTTGGAAAAGGATGTCTTTCTGGTTTTAAGAAATCATCGTCTGGCCAGAACGAATAAATCCTCAAAATATACCAGTGACCGGGCTGAATTATAATTTTTTTTTTTTTCCTTTTCTCACATTTGCCCATTCTTTGTCCTTCTCTCAATAATCAGTCAAACTCTCCCTTTCCCTTTATTGATTAGTTTGTGTTATAGTGGGGGTGTTTCTCACCTTTAAAATTTAAATTTAACATGAGCAATTAGTTATGTTCTTATTTTAGAAACACTTGCAAGTACCTAGATAATAATTGTATATATACAATAAACCGACATTCATATTATTCAATGCACATAAAACTTTCACATAGTTAGGATTCACTCAGATTATACAAGCACACAGGGATTACTCAATCAACCTTTTTACCATATTTATAAAATTTAATAAAACATTCTGGGGAAAAACTAATTTTCCTACCTTGAATTTACACACAAAACATATATTTTCCACTAAGATTTACAATACTTGAGATTCTCAATACCGGCGGGAAAGACCCGTCTGAATTTAGACAAAAATATTCTACTAAAAAAATTCTCTGGTTCCCTTCTTAGGGGCTGGTTTGCAATTACTGGCAAAATATCTTGTCTCTTTACAATTATAGCACTTCCTGTCCTTTCTTATCCCTTGCTTTCTTAGCTTCCCTGCTCTTTTTTTTTTTTTTTTTTTTTTCATTCTCTACTACAGTAGCAATGTCTGACAATTTTTTATGCTTTCAACCAATATACTTCCTCTACTCTCGACCCAATTTCTGCATGTAAACCTTTAAAAAAAAAAAAAAACTGCCACTATTAATGGTCTTGTGCTCATCTCTACTTCCTCAATTCTTCCATATGCCTATATTATCTCCAATAATCAATCGGCAAATATACTTGCTGTTTCCTCTTTATTCACTTACGGTATGTTAAATATAAATACAGCAGTTATAACACATTTATTTTATTTTTTTCCTTCCTCTTTTTTTTTTTTTTTTTTTTTTTAGCGTTGTTTGACAGACCTGCATATGCCTGTGCCACAGTGTCAGTATCTGATTCTGATTCATCCTGTGACTTTTCCCTGTCCCATGAACGGTCCCTGGCAGGGGTTCATTCCTGCCTAGAGTCCGTCTCTTCCCCATCCGTACCGATCTGCCTGGCAGGCAAATCAATAGGGAGTGGTCTAGGGAGCCTATTGCTTCGGGTTCCCCATGAAGCCATAAGAACTTCTTTATCGGAGACTGCCTCAGAGCCTGTGACCGAGGAAAGGTTAAGGGATCAGGGTTTTTTTCTAGATCAGGGACACTGGGGTAAATTGGGGCTACCTATGGAAATGGTACTTTTTTTTTTTTTTTTTTTTTTTTCCTCACTGCCAGACAATATTTTACTTTATTACCCATAATTAGCTTATAATGAAAACTTATCTTAATGCAATATAACCTTATCTAATTATACTGATATAGGGTCCCAAAAGACAGTCCAGTATACAGACAGAACTTTATAATTTAACCCCTTGTTTTACAGCGGGGACTTAAACATCTGCTTAGTAGACAGGATTCTATACCTGCTACTTGTTTAGAATTCCCATGGGCACGTTTACTGTTAGACTCTCCCATCTTACACACAATACAAGTTCTTGAAAATAAAATGGCGTACTAAAATGTCTTAGATATTCATGCCATAAAGCAGAGCACAGTAAAATTTACGGCGTCCTTATGCACTTTAAAGAGATGTCTTATAGATGTAAAAATACATGCACAGATACAATAAAAATACACCAATATTCCCCACAAAAATGGGTATACGTTTCCACAGTCGCTGTAAGAGTATTTCCTGATATTCACACAGATATCTATTAGCAGGGACTCACCCTGGCACTATACTCAGTCAGGATTCACTCTTTATATCCTTGACTCAGCCCGGATTCACCCTTTATATCCTTGGCTGTGGTTAAACTATTAACCATATAGTCTAATTCGTCCAGTACGGAGGTAATATATAATAGGGCTCTAGATAAGGGACACCGGGAGGATAATATACAGATAAAATTGATATCTTGTACTTACCCAGCCGTTGAGCCTTATCCCCGCTTTCTGACACCAAATCTTAATAATTAATCCTCGACTCAGCATATGTCGGGATCATCTCCAGTACATCGGATCGAACACCTTCGAAGGATTTTTCCCACTGTTACAGCCCTGGAAAAGTAATCGAACGTTCGGAGGAGAAATAATTGAGTCTGACACCAATGTGTGGTCAAAAATCTCTCCTGTTTATTAGGCGATTTCAGTCAGGTTATATAGCCAAGCGAAAACAAAGATGATTACATGCCAATTTCTATTTCCCTTATTTTGTGCTTATGTTAGACATAACAAGATATTAAATCATTTATTTGGAAACTCCCGTACATCACATGATTCAAGATTAAATAGCTGAGACCGTACATAAGTTCCCGTTTGTGCCTTATTTGGTCAATACTTCCTATTTCAACACAGAAGCTCAGCCAACATTAGATACAGAAAAAGGGTAGTTGGAAAAATGTTAGTTACTAAGCATAATGGCAGTGTTAGTATAAAAATGGTTATACAGCAGACAAAATGGAGTCACCCCTGAAATATATATATTATCAAACTCCCACCCACCCACCCCCCTACTTCCCATTCCCTACTCAAGGATTGATTATTTTCTGGGTACCAAAAATATTCTGCAGGCATCTTCTCAGTCGAACATAGGCCCAATAACCTGGTCTGACCATGACCCCATAGAGTTTGTCCTCTCTCTTCCCTTTCGTTATAAATAATCTATATAAATGGAAACATTATGATTCTCTGTTGAATTGCCCAGATATAGAGAATACAATTAAAACAAAAATTATCAGATTTCTTTTCTTTAAACAAGGGCACTGTATTAACCCCCGGTATGCTGTGGGAAGCCCACAAAGCATCAATTAGAGGAGACCTCATATCCATAGCCTCATACAGAAAAAAAAATCAAACAGAAACAATTTAAGGAAATTTCCGAGAAATTAGTTAAGCTACAACAACAACATAAAAATAACCCATAAAAAAAACTCTACAAATTGTTAGATAAAACAAGAACAGAGCTTAAACAGCTTCAATTAGACGAGGTGGAGAGAGCGTTAAGATGGACAAATGATACTACGAAAAGGGCAATAAGACAGACAGGTTATTAGCAAGTAAACTCAGAGATTTGAGAGTTAAATCCCAAATCCCCACGATTCGAACTAAACCAGGGCAAATTACTTACTGTATAATGAAAAAGACATCGCTTAAGAATTCACAAAATTTTATTCCAAATGATATAACCGTGATTCCCCAAAAGGTTCCCCTCCAGACATCGAGGCGATATCCCAATACCTAAAACAATGCAAATTATCTAGGTTATCTGAGGAGGACTCTTAAACATTAAATAGGGAAATTATACAAGAGGAGCTGTCTGTCGATCAAAACTTTAAAGCTAAATAAGACCCCAGGACAGGACGGTTTTTCAAACCTCTACTATAAGAAATTCCAGGCGATTCTGTCCCTATATGTTCTTGAAACATTCATTCATCATCAACCACGTGCACCTGACTGGTACAAAACCCATAATATTAAAACTGGACGCAGAAAAAGCGTTCTATAGAATAAAATGGTCATTTTGGGACCAAACCATGCTAAAATTTGGATTCAAGGGCTAGTTTTTAGAGGGTGTTAGAGCCTTATATCAATTCCCCACGGCGTATGTCAAACTTCCAGGAGGAAACTCAGACCCTATCATAATCAAAAACGGAACCAGACAGGGATGCACCTTGTCCCCGCTTCTCTTTGCCTAAATGATTGAACCCCTTGCAGCCATAATTAGGGAGGAGGTCAATAGAAAAGGAATCCCAATTGATGGAATAAACTATAAGATTTCCCTATTTGCAAATGATGTTATATTAACTTTAGCTACTCCATTAATATCCCTTACAAATCTCCAAATCAAATTAGACCAATTCGGTAAAGTATCGGGTTACAAAATTAACAATGATAAATCTGAAGCACTAAACATATCACTTCCACCCCCAGAAATTAAACTTTTGCTCATCAAATTGTAATTATAAATGGAGCTCTACCTATATAAAGTATCTAGAAGTCAAGATTGCCAACTCTTACAGAATTTCTGGATTATGGTCCAGGATATAATCCAGGAGGTATCTGAACTGAGAATTCCTCTAGACCTGTTCACTTTTCTGCAAGAAAAACCAATAGAAAATCTTTCAGCTCCCATGGGGAGGTTAATCTATTTTATTCTAACCGCTCCTAGGTGTTCCATAGCGGCGGCTTGGAAAAAAACAAACCCCCCTTCCAGAAGAATTCTCACTAAAAGAATAAATGAAGTCATGACAAAGGAAAAAATTAACAGCCCAATTAAAAAAATTCACTGACCAGTTCTTCAAAATCTGGGATCCCTGCCTCCAAAATTAGAAACAGATGTAAACTAAAAGAGGATAAAGGTTCTTAGCTTATAAAAATATTGGGCAGCTGAGGATGGCACGGTGTGGGCTGCTCTGTGGTTGGTGGAGGGCTTGCTCCCATCCCTTTCCTCCTTCCTCCTCCTTTATTTCCCCCCTGTGCCTCCACTCTATCTTTCTACCAGGGATTCCCTTCCCTACATCCCCCCTCCTACACTGCCCCCCTCCCACCCTCCATCCCCTCCTCCCTTCCTCTTCTCCACATGGATAGAGATGAAGAAGCGCTCAAATGCTAGGTATAATAACCATTAATAGCCAATGCCAAAGCCCAAGAATGATCCAAAATCAATAACATTAGGTGAGAATAACATCCAGCAATATTGGGTAAATAGTCTCCTGAAGACAGGTAATGGGTGGGTGTAACCCCCCCCCACGATCAGTCTCATTGGAAAACAACCCTGTAGCAAATAATGTACTCACAAGTCCTTGGTAGGGGCTGGCAGGATGTGCAGCTTCCAGTAGCAGCAGATACAGGAAATAGAAAGGAGCACATGATCCAACAGGAGCAAAGAGAGGACCCAATGCAAAAAATATAAACTTTATTCTGTCATAACCTTAAAATCCAACACGTTTCGCGCCAAAACGGAGCACCCAATGACGTCATGCGCGAACCGCCCGAACAAATGGGCAGTCAGAAGGGCGGAAGTGAAGGCTGAGGCAAGAGGGGCAGGGAATATACTAAGGGCACGATAATAAACAATGTTAAAATAACGGTGGCCCAAAAGGGGAAAAAATAAAACAGCAATAAGATGAAATGAACTAAGGTATCCAAATAATTAGCCCTAAGAATAGAAGAAAAGGAAAGGAAAGAAAAGGGAAACTGAAAAGAAAGAAAACATGAAGGGAAACTAACTGAAAATTTAAAACAAAGTCTGAGAAACTTGTCCAATGTTTCCTGGATAGGGGCTATCTTTTAAAAAACATTACTGAGGCTTTTGAAGCTGCTTTAAATACTGAGAGATCATCTTTGTTGCCCACTCGTGCTGTTTTAAATTCTCAGTTAGTTACTCATAATGTAGCTGATGCTGGATTGGATTCCATGGGTGTTAGAAATAAGAGACCAAATAAAAGACAAAATAAATTTGAGAATGATTGTCCGCTTTTTATTTCTCAGTTCAACAGACAAAAAAGGGAGATAAAATCTATTATCTCCAAACACTGGAATGTTCTATCCATGGATCCAGTCTTGAATAAGTATATTACATCTGGTCCCAAATTTGTTTTTCGTCGAGCGAGAACTGTGGGTTCTTATATTTCCCCCAGTGACATCACAGTTCCCAATACCAGCAACATTACTTTTACCACCAAAGGTTCTTTTAAATGTGGTACCTGTAGTGTGTGCAAACACATGACACCATCAACGACCTTTTTTGATACTTTTCCACATCCACATGTACGGGCTGACAATTTTGTTAAAAAATATTATATCAATGGTTTCATAAAGTGTAATACCAAATTTGTTGTTTACCTGATTACATGTGATGTGGGAAAAGATACGTGGGTAGGACCATCAGGGCTCTCAAAATTAGAATTTTAGAGCATTTAAGATTAATTAGAATGAATGATATGAATCATCCAGTTTCCAAGCACTTTTCGGAGTGTAGACAAGGAGGTGTGGGCAACTTCTCATTTTTGGGCATTGAATTGGTTCGTAATAAAGTGAGGGGTGGTTACCATATCAATTTATTAAACCGAAGGGAGGCTTATTGGATTTTTATTCTTAGAACACGTTCTCCCTTCGGTTTGAACATTGAATGGCATTTGAGTCATTTTCTTTGATTATTGTTCCTTACTTTAAATGTCATTATTTGCTCTGATTTTATATATATATTTTATATATATATATGTGCATGGGTTTCTTATTATTATATGTATTTGATATTATGTTTCTTATGTTTATGTTTTTTCTAATTTTTTCCTGTGATTATCATATTAATTTTATATATTATGAGTTATTCAATAATATGCCACAATATTCATTAGATATTCAGTTCTGCAGTATCCCGATTTTCTTATCAAGTTATCAATATTGTTTTTAATTATTTTTTCATTTTTGGTGTTTGTGCTTTTTTATTTCCATTTTGCTTCAATTATTATTGTTTTCTTCTTTCCCCTTTTTTTGCCCCTTTTTCTCCCTTTTTCTCTCTTCCCTTCATTTTTTCTTTCTTTTCAGTTTCCCTTTCCTTTTCTTTCCTTTCCTTTTCTTCTATTCTTAGGGCTAATTATTTGGATACCTTAGTTCATTTAATCTTATTGCTGTTTTCATTTTTTCCCCTTTTGGGCCACCGTTATTTTAACATTGTTTATTATCGTGCCCTTAGTATATTCCCTGCCCCTCTTGCCTTAGCCTTCACTTCCGCCCTTCTGACTCCCCATTCGTTCGGGCAGTTCGCGCATGCGCAGTAGCACGCGCGGCCGTCATGTCGTCATTGGGTGCTCCATTTTGGCGCGAAAGGATTGCAGGTAAGAGGGATATAAAAATGGGTGTTTTAACAGTGTATGTTATCCTTGATAAAGAACGCACCACGTTCGAAATGCGTTGGATTTTAAGGTTATGACAGAATAAAGTTTATATTTTTTGCATTGGGTCCTCTCTTTGCTCCTGTTGGATCGTGCGCTCTTTCTATTTCCTCTTCTCCACATGTCCTTTCTCTTCATCTCTACCTGTCCACTAAGTTACTACAAGGGAATACAGTAATGTTAACAGCTTAATTGACCAGGGATGATGGAAGAATGCAGGACATGTTTAAACTCCCAAATCTACAAAATGTTATAAGAAATATAAGAAATGTAACCTCCACTTCAGTGACTGATGTTGTAACTCCAAATTTCGTTCTCTGTCTATTATTCCTGTTGACGTGTGACTAATTTACTGTGAAAACTTGTATATCCCTTTACATTCAATAAAAAAGATTGAATCAAAAAAAGTATAATGTATATAGTATGTCTCTGTGTCCAATATGATTAAAATCTAAAAAAAAATATATATAAACCCGTGTACTACAATGAGTCACTGTGCATTTCATTTGCAATGCTTTTTTGGTTGCAACTTTTTAATTGAGACTTTCCTAGTATAAAAGTGTAATACAGGCATACCCCGGTTTAAGGACACTCACTTTAAGTACACTCGCGAGTAAGGACATATCGCCCAATAGTCAAACGGCAGCTCACGCATGCGCCTGTCAGTATGTCTTAAACAGCTATACCGGCTCCCTACCTGTACCGAAGCTGTGCGCAAGCAGGGAGACTATAGAGCCTGTTAAAAATGCGTTATTTACATCAGTTCTGCAAATATATGACGATTGATGCATTGATAAGTGGAAAAAAGGTAGTGCTTCACTTTAAGTACATTTTCGCTTTACATACATGCTCCGGTCCCATTGCGTACGTTAATGTGGGGTAAGCCTGAAATATATAATATATGTCTCTATGTGCCCACTACGATTAAAATATATTTTAAAAAGTTGAAAATATTACAGTTTATTTATTATAATGTATACTGTATGTCGCTATGTGCCGATTTCGATTAAAATAAAATATCTCTACAGTATGAAGAAAGTTGAAAACTTTAATAGTTTTTTTAGACTTCAGTCCACATCATCTTCTTGCTGTTGATTTGACGGCTTGAATTCTGTAAAATAATTATGGGATTATCTACTGTACCCTATAAATAAACATGAAATAATAAATGCTTAGAGTACACTATGCACATAGGTGATTAATGGAACGCATTGGTGGGACTTTTAATATATGGCATGCGTAGTTTATGGTATGCATATCCATGTCCTTTAATGTAGGCGCATGCGTGGTCTACATAGTACTGTATGTAAACTTGTGTAAAATTATATATAAACGAAAAGAACAAGTATCAGCACTAAATCAAGATATAAATGTGAAAAATTATTAATATTGATGTGCTAAGGAGTAAATGTGAAAATATAAACAATTATAATGTCCCAGTCTAAAGAAAGAAAGAACTAATGATATCAATACAAATCAGCTTAAAGTTTAGGAATCTTATAATAAGAGACATTTGCAGCCTCTAAAATGGACAAAACCAAATCCAAAATAGAATGTGAACTAAAACAAAAATCAGGAAAATAGAGGTTATTTTCGTATTAGCAGAACAATATTTATTAGTCTACTGTCTATTGGAAATAAACATATTTTTAAAACATTGATAATACTGTCATTTGATTCACAACAGATAAAATAACCATAAAAAAATGACCTTGCGGTCAAATACAACAAATTCCAATGTTAGGTGGAGAAATACTGTACACATATAAAACATTAAATTGGGCTACTATATACACTGATTTGGACCATCTATAAAGCGTGTGGTGTTTTCGATAATAAAAGTCCAGGGAAATAGTCACAGTAATTTTTTTGTTCTTGATCAAGATATTAAGAGGTTAATCAAGGAAATAACTCCATCCAAAGAGATCTCTTCACGCTTGCCTGCGTGGAATTAAGTGTTTAAACCAATGTACTCATGAACACAATGTGATACGAACCTGTATTTGCTCGGTATGGGAATCCTCCAAATATATGATTCGCTGGTTCTTGATAATGGATTTGAAAGTCCCACTGTGCTCATAGAAATAATGTGTTGCGTAGCTATGTCTACAGCTGATATCAGAAAGGCACTTCACGATCACAATGCTGTGTTTTGCCCATATAAATATCCTTTCCAGTCAAAGGGGGGGTCGCCCCGGGTGTTAAATCATCTCGTTGCAGATTTCAAATAAAGGGTTTCCATGGGTTACAGTGTCCCTCTGGAAATTTCACAATCAAATGTTACTCACATGCACTCAGGTTCTGAAGAAACCGGTAGACCCGGTGAAACGCGTAGTGGAAGCCTGACCTGTTCGTGTAGGTTGTTGAACGCTGCGCCGCCTACCTGCCCGCTTGTGATTTAACCGGGAGATTGTATCCGGAAGTGCGGGACCTGAGAGAGCAATGCGAGCCTAGCAGCGAAGGAGGGCTGAGAGAACACCTCTACATTCCTGCTGGTCGCGCTTGACTATTTGTTCTAAATGCGCTATTTCTATTGACACCATGTGAGTGTGTTTTATCTTTATCTATAGATAAAAAACTTTTTACAAGTACACACTGTGTTGGGCTCTTCACCTTATTTATCAAGGTAACCAGACCCCATTGGCTAAATAAACTTCTGAGACAGACATCCTAAAGGCACTCCATTGCCACTGTATTGAACACGCTTTTAAAGGTTGGGAAATCTGTGAGTACAAGACCAAAATAACAGATTTTGTTTAAACGTATTGCACTATACTTTGTGTGTTTTTTCTATTTTCATATATCTGCGCTCCCCAATCATCCGGACAATTGTTTATGTGGGATTGAGAAAAAAAAAATCCAGAAATGGTTTGAGCTGCGATATACATTTTTCATATTTATATTAATTGTATATCACTTATATTTGCATATTAAGTGCACTATTTAATTGGATTCACATTATTGTCACAAAATATCACGGGATATTATTCTTATGTTAAGAAAGTATTTGATCTAAGTGCCCATAGGGTAACACCTTTCCCCAAGCTTCTTGTTAACAATTTCTTATATGCTGTAATTATACCTTTTAACTTTAGTAAAACTACAAACGAACATTACTAAACCAGTTCTTGTATAGTCCCTTTCCTTTCCATATTTTTATCATATCTTTATCATGTACTCCTTTTCAGAGTCATGGAGAGTTCTTATCATTAGCTGCTCTTCTCCTAGGACTGCTTTGGTATGTTTGTTCCATTCATGGATCTTTGTCCTCTGTATCTTTATGGTGATCTTTTATGAATTTCTCTGCTTTATCGATCTTATTGAATATTTGTGCCCCAGTGTCTGTGTATATCCTCGGCATAGCCTGGTACCCCATGACAAACTTCTTATTTTGTTTAAAGAGTGCACTGCATATTTTGCTACATTCTTTTTTTTTTTTTGTGCAGTTACAGAGACAGAATAGTTCTAGAATAGCAGTATCCATCAGCTTTAGATGCTTTAAACCAACGGTGCGCAAACTGGGGGGTGCGACCCCCAGGGGGTCTGACTGTGGGGGGCATGGACTGACTGCGGGGGGCGTGGGGTTTACAGAGGCCCTGTGTGCTTCCTGAAGGCACTTCAATTAAGTGCGGGGGGAGCTGCGGGGCCTCTCTAAACCTGACTTACCTTGGCTCCGGCGACTTCTAAGACGTGTCGCCATGTCAACGCGGCGTGAAATGACGCCTCATGGTTATGTGACGTCACATTGCTATGGCAATGTGACATCATGCTGCCGGAGCCGACGCCGGAGCCGTGGTAAGCATGGGTGGAGGAGGCACGGTGAGAGGGGAACCGCCGGTAGTGGGGCGCAGCGAATAAAGTTTGCACCCCCCTGCTGTAAACAAATGTACTTTTTCTGGAAAGTCCAGTAATTTAGCCAGTACTGCTCTACAGTACTGTAGGTCTTTCTTTTTGCAAACTGTACTTTGTCCCAGCCTGTGTGCTGTTTCCACCCCGATTGGGGTATTTACTTGTGGCATTCCTAGGGCATCAGTTGGACTGGTTTCAGTAATTCTGGGATACAGTACCTGTAGAAGAACTTAATAATAACATTTAATTAGATTAAGTTCTTCATGTAATTAAAAATTCCAGGGTCTGATGACTTTACAGGACATTTTTAAACATTTTAAAGCCCCAAATTGCCCCTAATGTAACTATAATATTAAATAATATGCTACACAAATTGGTAAATCCAGAGATATTTAAATTTTGCATTTGTGAAGGTTCATCAAAAAATGGGGAGAGATTAATTAAATCCAGCCTCTTACAGACCTACTGTATATCATTACTTAAAGCATAAAATAGTGAGATTCGACTCAGGAGAACCCGCCAGTTCCAACCCAGTAAAAAAAAGGGCATCAGCAAGGGACTGCTGCTTTAAAGTTGAGTATAAAATTCAAACTAAAATATTAGGTCATACATTGAAAATGACTTGCACTTATTTGGTTTAAGCTGACCAGACTGGTATTATATACATGTAGCCCCGAGGTATTTTTTCACTTACTGGCCCCCCTCCGCGAGTGCCGGGCGGTAGCGGGTGCCGCCGGAGGCTGCGACGGACCCGCCGGCACTTCACGAGGGTGGGGGCCAGTGAAGGGAGCGCTCGGCATCCCTGGAGGTCCGGGCGGCTCCGAGAGCAGGGCACCGCCATTGCGCGTTAGTTCGCGCATGTGCAGGGACAGGCAGGCGCAGGGAAGGCCCCAGAGGGATCGCGCGAGGGCAGGACAGGGAGGAGAGAGGTTGCGGTGGCCATTGAGAGTTCGCGCATGCGCAGGGCAAGTGCGCACGCGGCCCCAATGCTGTAGCAGCCCCCTGGGAACCACAGTTCCCAGGAGGCATAGGGAGATAGGCACCAGGTGCCTGATAGCGGCCAATAGGGCTGGAGGAAGCTCAGCCCGGGAAAAGAGATACATTTCCCGGGCTTTGCACGCGTCAGTCAGGCAGAGGCAGAGGAAGGAGTAGGAAGGGTGCAGGGAGCGAGTGGCTCCTGTACCAGGTAAGGGTTTTCCTTAGGTCCCCAGGCAGGCCCCAATTCCCGGTAAGGGCAGGGGGTAACTGAAGAGGGATGGCCCTAGATAAGGAGGTTACCCTTAGGTGTGTGAAGGTGCAGGTTTGGCAGTGCCACAGCGGGTAGTGCTGTGCGCACTGGCAAATAGGCACATTGTGAGCAGTGGGTATTTGCTGCGGGTTCCAGGTGTGGTGTATTGTGTTGTGTAGGACTGTTTGCTGTGTGCACGCTGCATGTACTGGGCGCAGTGTGTGCAGCGTGTGTGGATGTCTGCAGGCTGACTGTGTTAGCTGTGTGTCTGCTGCAGGCTGTTAGTATCTGGGAGTTAGTACCTAGTTGTTAGTGAGTTACAGATAGGACTGGGACGAGCAAGGGGAGGGGGGCAGGTTATTACTCCGCAGGCCCTAGGAGTTTTCCCCAAGCCACTCCAGGTTGCGGTTCATCAGGGACAGGCCCTAGGTTAGGGTTCCTGTCACTGTAGGGATAGATAGGGATAGCGGCGGTTGCTGTTCCCGTGCGACGGTGGTGTTACCGAGAGACGGTTGTGTTCCCGTGAAGCGGTGGGACCCTCGTTGGGGTTCCTGGAAAAGCACCTGGATGGGATCAGACGGATGCATCGCACGTCTGACCCTTTGTGAAGATCGTTGCAGGCCCGAGCACCAGAGCGCTCGGCAGGTAAAGCTGTATCATAAGTGCACCAACAGGCCTTAACTAAATTAGTGACTGCGCAGCCACCCACGACCTCCGTAGGAGTACGAGACATTGGGTGTGGGGGATCACAGGACACTGGGTGGGAACACCAGACATTGGGCTGAGGTGATATGGTTAAGGTGATGCGGATAGAGCATGATGTTATGTAATGTGTTATATGTTCTAAAGTAAAGTGTTAGTTATTGGTTTATCGCATACGTGTTGTTGTTGTATTTCTTACCCAGGGCTATCTTTCATAACGGGGATCCTGGGTAAGTGGAGGCACTGCACCAGTAAATGGTAAGGGTTTCCCCAGGCTCCCAGCTAGCCGAGGCTCAGATCTCCTGGAGCCACAGGTGTTATAGAGTTACCAGTAGTCCCTTAGAAGAGGTGTGCCGCAAGGAAAGGGACCGGTTAGACCACAAGGGGCCAATGTGAGATTGGGTGGGTCAGGCCGGTTCACAAAAAGGGCTACATACAGTACGGAAGAAAGTAAGATACAATATTAAGAAAGTACTCACACCTATACAATATTTGAAATCTTAAGAGAATACCCTTTTATCTTGTATATTAAGTTCATCCTAGACATTTAGTACCACCTCTTTCATACCTGGAAAGGTTTAACATTACTGGAGAATTTCCACAAATCTTACACTTGTATTCTCTGCCAGTGCTAACAACAGAAATCTTGGGGCCCAGGACAAATGAAAGATATGGGCCTAGGGGGGAGAGGGGGTGGGGGAGAAGGAGATATTGATATGGGGTGGGGGAAGGAGATATGTCGTATGGTGAGAAGTATATATGGGCCGGTGGCGGAAAGGGAGATATGGGCATTTGGGGGAAAGAGGATATATAAGCCTGTGGGAGGAGGGGGTGAGAGGAGGTGGGGGTAGAAAAATATATGGGCCTGGAGAGAGTGGGAGAAGGATATACAAGTCTGGAGTGGGGTGATGTAAATGGAGATACAAGCCTGTGGGGGTGGGGGGGCATATCGGCCTGTGAGGGGAGAAAAAAGAGTTATGGGCCTTGGGGGGGGGGGGGGCAAAGAGGAGATATGCCCCTGGGGGGTGGGAGAAAGAGATACAAGTCTGTGGGAGGGTATAGAAGATGCAGGTCTATGGGGGGGGTAGAGGATATATGGGCCTTTGAGGGGAGATAGGGCTGAGGGGGGAATGAGATATTGGCTTGGATTGGGGGGGGGTAGAGTAGATACAAATCTGGTGGGGGAGAAAGAGACAAACCGGTGGAAGGGGGGGGGGGAGAGAAGAGATGCAAGCATGGAGGGAAAGAGAGGATATATGGGCCTGTGGGGTGGGGGTAGAGAGGAGATATGGGCCTATGCAGGGAGAGAGGGAGTATTTTGGCCTTTTGGGGAGGAGGGAGGATATTTGGGTCTTTTGGAGGTGGGGGAGAGTGGAGATATGGGCCTGGAGCAGAGAAAGGAGATATGGGCAAGGCGGGAGGCAAGAGGACAAAAACAGCAGTGGGGAGGCAAGTATTCTTACCTGTTGCTTTGGAGGATTGAGGGGGCAAAGGGGGCCTTCTGAAAGGTGACCATGGTGGTACCTGTACTTTTATGCCCTCTCTTCCGCCGGCATCTGATGGGCACCTCCGCAAACACCCTCCAGTAGGCTCCCTCTGCTCTGACAAGCACCTTTTGAATACTCTCCAACAGGCCCCCTCTGCTCTGATAAGCACTTCTAGGAATACTCTCCAGCAGGCCCCCTCTGCTCTGATGGGATGAATCTGGCACTTGTTGCTGGCAGTGGCCTAGGACACCTTGACTGACTGGGCCTGGGACAGGTGTCCTGGCTGTCACTCCCTATCGGTGGCCCTGTTCTCTCCATAAGAATAATGCCAAATGGCTTTGTTATTCTTTATTGACAAGGGAACTAGACAGTGTTTTTTTTAAATTATTATTATTTGCGATAATATGTTTTTATTTGCTTTAAATCCAGAAATTCCAGACATATACAAAATAATTAAGGCTTTCAGCTCCTTTTTTGATTAGCAAGTCAATTTAAAAAACATTGGAGTTAATGTAGCTAAACGGGTTTAATTTAGGATTATTAACTTCTGATTTTACTTTTTTTTTTAAAATAGCTACACAATTGTTTAAAATGCTTAGGAGTCAATGTTTCCCCAGAACTATATTTGTTAAATGATTAACCTATTTTCATGAATCCTAAGATCCAGAGATTGTTGGATGTCTAGGAAGATCTTAAACTTTCTGCTGCTGGGAAGATGAGTAATATAACAATATTTTTTCCTAAATTAATTTATACTAGTAAAATGTTACCATTGCTTATTTCAAATAAAAACATCGTTAGTGGATCCCTAGCTAAGATGGTCCGTTTACACGAATTGAGAGTACAGCCCTAGCTAAGTTATATACTCTCGCGAGACAGCCCACCTGATCCTTCAGTCACTCACCGGGTTCACTTCCGGTTTCTGTATCCGGCGGTGATCCAAGGGGTATCGAGGGAAGGTCTGTGTGATGGTAGCGTCGGACGTGTGCGGGGTCCCTATCGTTTGTGCAGCAGTATTCAATTGTAAGTTTTCATGTGTCAACTGTATTATTAAAAGTGGAATATTGCCTAACATCTTGTCCTCTCTGCGCTCCTACTTTTTGTTTGTTTTTTATGGATGGTATATGTCCCGGCTGATCACCGGAGAGTTTGGGAGCTGCGGGAGGAAGAAGCCTGGTCAGACAGTTTGAAGTGGACAGACGAGCGTAGCCTCACTATCTGTGGAACTGTGGTTATTTCAAATAAGGACACAAAGTGGCCTATGTACTGTATCAAGCATTTTCTTAAAGCTGACCGAAAAAGAGTAGCAAATTAATGAGCAGCAAAGTATGAAACCAATTTCCATCTGTTGCCTGAGCATCAACTTTTTTCCACAAAGAAAACAATTATGCTTAGTGGGTGGAGTTAGAGGCAGGGTTTAGATGTTGTTGATGGCACACATATGCAAATTATATGTAATAATAAATTACAAGTACAGTATTATGCCCCACTTTTATGCATCATCAATTAGTCACAATTGTCCAAGTTTTAGCAAGTTTTTATTTTCATAAAATTCAAATGCAAGTAGTAAAGAATTCTTAATACATTAATATGTATGAACTTGATGCTTACCATTCAAAGTGTGCCAACCTGTGCCAAATACCAAATTAGAACACGAATAATAACATCAACAAATGCCTATAATAATTTTAGATTAGATTTTTTTTCTTCTTACATACAGTAGCCCCGAAAAACTTGTATTGGAATTCTTTTTCAATATTATCATTTATGAGAAGATACAAAATGGAATCCATATAGAACAAATATATTTACCTAAACAAATGGTAAGGTTAGCATGGCCAAATATAAAATGATTTAATATATCTTTATTTAAAACACAAGAGACTGTATAATGAAGCATGGATCTTACACTAATGTAACGTTCGAGAGGCAACGTTTTCATCTTAGCTGTCAGATCTTCTATTTACATTGTGCAATGAACAGCTTCCCTATAGATTTACAGTAAATGAGAATATTCTTTTCAGAGATACAGGAATAGAATGGAAATATGTTGGGAGTAATTCTTATTTCATTAAATATCTACCCTTTAGGAATATTTCTGATATCTCTCCTGGATTAGACACTTTACATATTTAAAATTGGGAAGAAATGTGTATAAAACAAATTAAAGATCTTTCGGATGAAAAGACAAATGTAGTTAAATCCTTTAACCATATTAAATATAACCATGACATCCCACAGTCACATTTATTCACCTTTCTGTGAGCTAGACATTATCTAAATGATGTCATACAAAATTACCCTCTACTTCAGGTGCAAAATGTTGCTGGTTCTGCTCTATAACTCTTCAAAATCCAAATGCTTAGGCACAATTTTGTACAGGTATATGGATACATGCTATAACCTAAAGCTAAATAATGTTGGAGAAAATACTTCCCAGAAATGTCTAACATCGAAAACAACTGTGGATTTTGTTTTAAAATTATATGTAATGCCTCTTTGCAAGAAACACATATTAAAATACGTAATAGAGCTTTTATTTCCACATGGCAAAGGTCTTTGTGGTAAAAGAAGAAATGGTATTTGTCCTACATGTCAATTCTGTAAGGCAGGTCTATTACTGTACAGTACATTGCCTTTGGCTATATAGAGAGATAGCAACATTTTAGAACAAAGTTATACAGTTTTAGTTACACACTACATACTGTATGCATTTTTTTAAGAGTTGAATCCCATTGTTGTTTGGGAGTTTTGTAGAGTGGAGGCTGCTAATACCTTCAATAATTATTACTCCTGCAAAGAAACTAATTAGAAAAAATACTAGACAAATTCTTCCTTGCCACTTATTAATGATCTTAAAGTAGAATTTCTGTTCATTCTACAATATGATAGAAAATTGGCTTTTTGTGATCATAAAAAAGATTCTATGAAGTTTTTCAAAAAATGAAGAAACCTACTTCAGTATGATTCCTCTCAGCAGAGAGAATATATCACAAGAACATTTAAAGGAACCGAATATATGCAAAAAAAAAATTAGAGTGATCTAATGGGTATATTACACAGTACAAGGGGTTATTGTCCCATCGTTTAATCAATCTTAGCTTGTGCTTGACTATAAAGAGCAGTGCCTTTCTTAGGTAAATTACGAACAACTAAAGAGTTGAAATGGGCAAGTACTGTAGAAGGTGTCTGTATTCAATGTCAGGAGGGACATATAATGTATGCTGGAGGCTTTAGGAATACTACGGAACTGATGAGCCACTTTACAGTACAACCTTGTGATAACCCTGGCACCAGAATAATTTCAGAGAAGGCAGGAGCAGGGATATATAAAATAAATCATTTTACTATGAAAATATATTAATATACAATCTATGTTTAATGAGGGAAAAATAAAAGGTGTCAAATGTATTGTGTCATACATTACAGTATTAAGGCAGGGTTGAAGAGGAAATGTGAATTCTAGCCATCAATTCATACCACATAGTATTATTATGTACAGTATTATAACAGTATTACGTATTGCAATTATCGTCATGTATTACACCTCTTTTCTGTAGGAACTAGATACTAGCTTTGGATAAAAGTTTATTTTTCTTAGTATAGAGAAGTTCTACCATTCCTGGTTCTGATATGTGCAAATGTGTATTAAGAGAGTAAGCTGAAGTATAAAGGGAAAAACAACAATCTAGCCTTAAAAGTCAAAGTGAAATGGCATTTCCAATATCCTCTACACTAACCTCATTATTATGGAAATAGAGCCACTTACTTTTAGCTAAGCCTTTCAGTCAAACATAATTTTGTGAAGGATAATAAATCTAGCATATATACTGTGAGTTGAATTAACCTACTAATCCCATTTTACACTATGTCACATACTGTCATATGCATTTTTCGTTCTCTGCATTCAGAATTCTAAACATTTCTAAATATATTCAACACAAAAATGTCTAATTTTTTAGTGGATAATGTTACATATTATACAAAATTGCTTATGGCCATTATTTATAAATAGGAAGCATTTTTTAAATAGTTTTGTGTTGTAATCCTAAGGGGGGGGGGGGATAGCAGCACACAGTACAGCTGTAGCTTGAATTACTGGCTATGGCTGTGTGCTTTATCATGTCAGCAACAAGCACCCCGTAATAGCTGGATGGTGATCAGCAAGCTGGGAGAAACTGTAGCAGGACACTGAATGTGTTGGATCTTGTGGAGACCATTACTGTTTTTCACCAGGTTTACTGGAAACAGGTGTTAAGCTGCATCCCCCGTGCCGCGGACCAAGCTTATGCTTGAGAGTGGTGATGTCACCAACTCTAGAAGCATGGGCGTTCAGGTGTCTGGCAACGTTTTCTGTCAGTGGAGGTGGAGAGGGGCGTGGCCAAAACACTGACTGGTGCTGATTGGCTGAGGAGGTCATGTGACCCCTCAGCTCGCCTCAAAGTCAATTTAATTTGTCTCGGCAAGCACCCAGCACCTGTGAGCTGATATGCAGGCTCACAAGCATGAACACGCTGCGTGAGCCTGGCTGGACAAATTTAAATTGATTGTGCTGATCGTGCCAAGCGCGGACGCAGCCTACAGTATACTGTATCTCCTTTGAAAAACACTGTTTTTTTTATTTCAGCCAGAATAATTATATATTTTTCAAAGGCCATATCAGGTGCTTGACAAGAAGCTTTTTAAAATAGCAATACATGTAAGTAAGCACTTAAGTATCATAAATACAAATTAGATTATGAGGACATTCGCTTCTGCTAATACTCTCTCCTGGGATGCAGTTCTGCCTTGTCATGGCTCATACTGTACAGTAAACTAACTGATGAGAGTGCTATATCACCTTGATGGGTTTTATACTATTAGTTTTGGCATTGGTTATCATGGTAATTCACATTTCACTGGGACTATTGTTCCTACCCAGACTGGCTTACATCACCTGATTGGATAGGGGTATATCTACTACCCAGCCTCAGGTTAGTTATCCTGGAGACAGTTCAGTGTGCTGATGGGACTGTCAAAGCCCCTGCAAAGAAAGAATTGACAGGGAATCAGCAACAGGGAAATGAGGAGACCCAGTGCAGGGCTCTGGAGCATCCTACGGAGCGGCAGGCCTCTGTGTGCAGCGTTGGCTAGAGCTGTTTGGTGTGCTGGATCAAGGGGTGAGCCACATCAGTGGGACACCCCTAGGGAATGATCCTAGCACCGGTGCAGTGAAGATAAGCAACCGCTCATCACTTTAAGGAACACTGCCTGGATAGTCAAGCTGCGGCGACTTCCAGAGGTACTTTAGTGGTATCAAGCTGTGGCGGGTGAGGATCCCCACCATACCAAACAAGTAGCCCAGAGGCCACTTTCCAGTACTTTGTTTTATGGAACTGCTGGGAAGATAACCAAGCCTGGGGGTAGGATGGATGGGATTGGTGGACTATTCAGGCTCATTGGGAGCTATCACAAGGACTGTGATGACGCTCTTGCTATAACAAGGACTGTGATGACGCTCTTTCTGTGAGTATTTGCCTCCATGCTATTCCCCTGTATTTTATATCTGTCCTGGGTGTTGGAATCACTCTTGTGGTGTCCCCATATAATAAACATAAAACGTATTATACCCCCTGTGTCTGGCTAGTCTAACCTGTGTCTCATGCCATTAGGGGCTAGTGTAGGGCTGAGCCTACCATCAAGGGCTCTGGTGACAACGGGTAACCAAAGTTCTGGGCACTGATCAGGGACATGTGGTCTTATAGTATTTTATCTGGTAGTGTTAGGCCTTGCGAACAGGTCTACCTTGTCGTGGCTTGCAAGCTTACAACGCTTTGGCCAAAGGGTTAAACTAAATGACCCTATTTCAAGAGAATATATAAGTATTTTACTGTGTAATTCTGTCATGTGGGATGTAGCATTGGGCTTCTCTGTCATCTGTTGTATACATATGCCACGCTCACTAGCACTCCATTTTGACACTTATATACATATATATTTTGTGGGGGCTCAGGGGTTCCCAAAAAGAGCTTGTTGGGGTTCTGCTTGCTGGTGTTCTGTATTTTGTTCACATCTTGCTATTCAGGAATCAATGCTGCAAGAGATGTGCCTTATTGATAAACATCTTCATGGCATTGGCAAATCTCTTGCAGCAATGGTGACTGTCCACATGTCCATACTAAAACAAGGAGACACCTAATCAGCCACATCATCTTCCACCCATTTGACATACTGTTTCTCAGCTGATGAGCCTGCTCCACCAAGGGTACCTTTGGACATGCCTTTATCTGCCAGTGCCAGCAAGAGAGGCAAATATACAGTATGTATCCCCTGTTCTTTGATCAGAGTGAGAGGGGGGGCGGGGGGGGTGTTATGGTAATTTTTTGTATTTCTGGGTGCTTTTTATTTACATACTGTATGTATGATTAATAGGCAGTCATTTGTCAAACTTTATACCCTTCAAAAGTTGTGGAGAAATTGTGTATTACATTTATCAAAAATGGAAAAATAATCCTTCCTTGAATAGAGGTTTTCCTTAGATACATATGGTTCATTATTTTCTGCCGTCTGTAGAAAATATACTTTAATAAATCACCCACACCAAATTATGTTAGGTTTTCTTCTGGTGAGTATATGCCACAAATATTCTCTAATATTATGTGCAAAACTAGTCATGGTCTGCAATGTATTTGTTATTTTCTTTTACTCTGAAGAAAATGGAAAGAAAATAATTATCCAATAGAATGGTCAATGATGTTTGTGACTCCTTTAATTTCTGTCTGCTGATGTTTTCAATATGATGTCACGTAAAAGGACTGTGTTTGATAAATGCAATATATACAGTATATGTAGGTATGTGTTAATGGAACAATTTATTAACATTTACTATGCTGTGGTAGATTACAAGTAAACATTATAAAGACTATGGTTAATTTAATACAATGCTTGTATTATACAATAAAAGTGCAATAATATATATTATCCTGTTAATTGAAATTAACATAGAATGAAAAATCATATCAGTTGCGACAGACTTGTGTATATATATATATATGCAAGGTACGTCTCTGTGTCTACAATATTTAAAGCAGTCTGGAAGTCACTCTGCAGGAAAGGCTACCAATGCTTAGTAAATATGGTCTTACATTAAAACTAACTGCTGTAATGTTAAGACCAGAGGTGGACAAAAATGCAACAAATGTAGGTACCAGAACAGATTTTTAGGAGTCAGAGTTTAGTAAAGAAAGCAGGTGGGGGATTGTTAGTGGCTGTCATAGCATTCAAACCCACACCTCTCAGCAGCTGTGTGTGAGTGTGTGTCAGTGTGTATTTGTGACACAGTGACAGACACACCTGACACAAACTGACAAACACATTCACAGACTCACTCACACTCACAAACTCCCTCGCACTAACTGACAGACACATACTGACAGAAACACACACAACCTCCTTCCTCCGTACATACCAGGAATGCCTTGCCTCGCTCCACCCCCTCTCCCCTGGCTACAAATTAACTGCAGGGCCATGCACGGAATCACTGAGCTTCCCTGCCCTGCTTTCATCACCAGGCAGTGGTGCAATGATGACTTGGCAGTCACCAGCATGGCCGGCATCACCTCTCCCAGTAATGCTTGCCTTTGCATTAGTAAAGCATGATTGAGTGCGCTGTTGTCGTTCATGGCAGTGACGGGTCAGTCAGCACTGCCAGCGCTAGGCCACAAAATGTAGACACAATTTTCCATCTCAGGCTTTTCAACGCTACAAATCTTTGTTGTATTACAGAAAATCTGGAGATATGTTTATCATTACACACACATTGGTGATTTTCTTCAGTATTTTGATTGGTGCATCATATTCCACATGCTCATTAAGGGAATACAAATGTTTTCTGTTGTATAATACAAACTCTCTCTCATTAGGAACCAGTGCTACAGTACCTGTACATACACATACACCCAGCACATTGAAAACCCCAGTAATTTTATGAAGTGTGTGTTTGTGCTGTCCTTTTTCTTGCAGAAATATACAGTAGTATATATACTTCCCAGTACAGATGTAGCATTATTTATCTCTACCCAGCTCTGCACTTGTTGCGTAAAAATCACAGCCCAAGTGTGGCCTGATCACAGCCAAATGCAGCACAGGGGGGAATTTCTCATCAGGATTAACACAACTGTGTTCCTGCTTCTGAATGGGACTCCCACTGATGAAAAGATATATAAACTAAAAAGCATTCAGAAGCAGGGACCCCGTGATGGGAAATCAGTGTACTAAACATTTGGGTGTGGGGAAACTGCAGTCGAGCCTCGGTCCAACCTCAATTGAGATGCAGTTTCCTGGCAGCAAAGGAAATCATAACTATTGCTCCATGTGTATGTCTTCTTTTTTGTAGTAACTGGTAGTGGCAATGCTAAAATGTTGGTTATGATATTCCATAACCAATGTACTTCTGTACTATGTAATGAATAAGAGGCTAAATAATTTAATGCAACAATCCTGCCCAATTTAGCCATGGATTGTTTTGCTAAATTTTAACTAAGGGGTCCCCCGGAGCTGAACTCAAGTATATTTATCTCAGGGAACCCTCCTCACTCCGGAGATACTAACCAGTTTCCCTCATGAACATTCAAACAGCCGTACAATAGTAAACGCCAACGTCTGTCATCCTGATGAAGTTGCGGCTTCCCATTGACCTCTGGGAAAAGAAAAATTTGGTGACAATTTTTATTTTCTTAAAGGACAAAAATGTATTGGTAACTGGTAAGTATTTTGGGAACCAGTGGGACCCACGAGCTAAAAACACCATGGTTCAGCTCAGGAGGACCCCTCCCATCTCTCCCCCTACCCACTTTCCCCCCCTCCTCGCAGATCAAATTTTGTAAAAAAAAAAATCCATGCTTAAAGTAAAAAAAATGTCTAGGTATGATTGCTGCTTTAATGAGCACAGAATTGTAATTAAGTCAGTAACTGAATCTCTCTAGCTTTCCATGGGTTCAACATCTGTTGTTCCAATCTGTTTTTCATATAAGGCTAATATGGTAGTTGTTCTTCAGTTTCTTGATGGCATCTCGTCCTTTCTGAGACTCAGCAATGTTTGCAGTGCAATGCAAAAGTATTCTCTGTTAAATGTTCTTATTTTTCCTGCCTATTTACTGTACTCTAGTTTTTTTTATCCCTACCCATGTCACCCTTCTTCTCTACTGTTTTTCTGTCTCTTTATCACCATCAGCACCTGTTACTTTACAAAATGGCTACCAGAGTTGATGGCAGGGTATTTATCAACCCATGTGAATCTAAACTACTCTGCAGCGCTACAGTGAAACGAAAAAAATAGCTAGCGCTATATCCAACAAATAGGCTGGCTGCCTTTGATATAACCCTGACCCCTGGTCAGGTGATAGAAGTAGAAAAAAAAGTTATATCTATGGCGCTCTGCACTAGTATATAGTCAATATTAGATGAATAATAATAATAAACAGATTTATACAACCAGTATCACGGTATTGATCCGTCCATAAAGGTGCTCCACGTGATGAAAGGGTACATAGAAAAAAAGAAAATCAAAGATCATAGCATAATACTGCTGCAAACAACATGTAACATGTAACACACACCTAACACTAGACAAACGCTGAGATCAACAGGTGACAATGAATAATGCAGCGCTACCCTACTAAACGATAATTATATAAATTATAGATAAAACTGTGAATAACAAAGTTAATAAATACAAAATATATGTGACAATGCAGCAACAGTAATGAATTACAGCACATTCGGTGCAGCACTAGAAAACACCTTCCACAAAGGCATACAGAAATCCAAAAAAGTCCAATAACGTGCGCTACTCAAATGGCTAAAAGGGAATGATAGACAGGCCAAAAAATATATATACTTTACTGAAACAAATAGAAAACCACCACCAAACAATGACAAAAAATAATAATAGAGAAGAGAAGAAAGAGAGGACAAATAGAGCATTACGTTTCAAATAAACTGTATTGCAAAGCCTACAATGGTGTCACTCACACTCTTCCAGTTATTTTAAGCAACGGTATAAGATATCCGGCATAATAACAAGTGGGTAACGGGACCGGCTACCACGGCCCCCTGTTTATCAACCCAAATTATTCAGTAATGTTATTTCCATGCAATAACTATAATTCATTTTAGTGAATATGATGTGAATAAGATGTACAGTAGGTAATCCATTTTTAGCAGAGATTATAACCTTTCATTATTTGCTTCTTTTAATACTGTTCAATATGTGCACCATCATGGATTAATACATCAAAACTAATACTACAGCTTACTACATCTTCACCTATAATGTGGGTCATCTGAAGGATCTAATGTACAGTATGGTGTTGTGTCCAAGTCTTGTGATTCTAAGCAATGTAGAGGTGGTTCAAAAAAGCGGCTTAAAAAAAAGGGAGCTTAAGAATGCACAAGTTGCACCAATAGCCCTTTGAGACGAAGATGTGCGTCAAAAAATAAATAATTAACTGGAATAGATCCTTATCTGCCTTAATATTACAATTTATATGCATTTACTGTATGTTTCTTCACTATTTTTTGTTGTATGGTAAATAAGCATCAGAACAGCAAGCTTTATCATATAACTACAATATCTTATGTAATATAAAACATATTTAATTCATATGTATTTATTACTATAAATACACAATCTTAACGAAACCCAAATCCACAGTATTACATATTCATATACTTAATAGTACCAAGGATTGGGGATTTTGTATTTACTGTCATAGTTATTTATGTCTACGTGTGATAAAAAAAAAAGAGATACAGTATTATTGAAATGCCTATACTTTTACAGTTAAATTTATAAACTGTGGTCTGAATAAATCACTAAAGTGGAGTTAATATCTCACCTTAGGAAAAAAAATCATGGTACTTACCGCAATTTTATGTTTGTATTCATTAAGATTGTGGTAATAATTTACTGGGTGGGATATTTGGACCAAAGTCACAATGCCAGAATTAACACGACCCTTAATAATGTGTTAATTACCACATTGCGATAATATTTATATCATAGGCTTCTGTAATATCTACAGTATTATTACAGAAGCCTATGATTGAAATAACATTAACCCATTTGATGCCTGTGGTTACCAAGATATTAATACTATAAACAATACACCACTTAACCCCATTGGCCACCTTAGCAATAGTTTACTAACCACTAATTGAACCAAGTGGTTAACTCCTACTGCTACCCCCCTGGGAGACCTAACTACCCTCCCAGTGCCAGCTACCCCCTTCAGGCAATCCCATCCCTAGACTAATGCCAAATAGCCCTATTAGCTAAATGTGGCTAACAGTGCCGTTGGGATTAAGTAAAAAATAAAATAAAACATAGCACGTATAATAAAAAAGCAGAAGAACATAAAAAATACATTTAAAATAAATATTCACCATAAAATAATTAATTGCTACTGTGGCTATTTATGCCTTTTCAATGGGGGCCTAGATTGCCAATGTGGCTTTCAATTATTAACTAGAATAAAATAAATTATATATTTCCAATAATAAAATACATTACTTACCCACTTTTCCCATTTCATTACCTTAGTGGCTAGTAAAGCATTGATAAGCAAGGCTTTACTGACTTTTAAGGTAATGAAGGGGTTAACCCATCCTGCCCCCCCCCCAGGGAGGTCTAAGCATCCACCCCTGGTCAACTACACCCACCACCCAGACCTTTTATCCCCAACAAAAGTAGCCTCCGCCACAGTAATGGGCAATAGTCCTATTATGCAAATGTGGCTAATAGGACGTTTGCCCTTTGATAAGCATAACAAAATACATTCAATCAAATATGCATTACAATAAATAGTAACATAATAAAAGGTAAGCCATTTAGTCAATTGATTGTCACTGTGGCTACCTATGCCCTAAATGAGGGCCTTGATTTCCAATGTGGATATCAGGGTAGATCCTAAATAAATAAAAGGATTACTTCCCCTTTTCGGGATGAAAAGCACCCTCCTCCTCCACAGTGGCACCAGCAGATGAATCCGAGAAAAGGCCATTGCCTAACCATAAAGTCAACACAAAAAAAACATAAAAAAATAACCCCTGCCTGAGGGCAGAAAAATAAACAAACAAACATCAATCAAGAAAAACAAATCCATGTTGGATTTCAGCCATTATTCCGTTCCGAGAAATATTGGACTGGATGAATGTTGATAAAAAACTAGGCGAAATACCTAATTGTTTTCTACCAGATCTGTTATTTTCAACGTAATCCAATTAAAAGTGCTTTTTTTGGGTGGTACCCCATTTTTTGCTTGCTGCAGTTTTATGTATCCGGGCCTATGTATGGTAATTATTGATGTTAGAAATGCAATGTAATGTAGTTTATCTTGTCTCCTACAGTACATTAAAGAATGCATAACACTGTGACCGGAGAAAGAAGATGCATACTGTACATACATATATAGACAGTATATAGATAATATTATATATATATATATATATATATATAAAAAAAATATTATTATATACAGTGTGTGTGTGTGTGTGTGTGTGTGTGTGTGTGTGTGTGTGTGTGTGTGTGTGTATGTATATATATATATATATATATATATATATATATATATATATATATATATATATATATATATATATATATATATATATATACAAGTTATTTTCCTTTGTGAGAAAACAGTGTTACTTTTATAAGAATACATTTTTAACTTGTTGGACTTCCTTCTTTCACAGTTATATGCTTGGTTGGATTGGGTCTTGTAGTATTCTTCTTCAGCTTTCTTCTATCAATCTTCCGATCAAAATATCATGGATACCCATACAGGTAATTAACATTATCCTATGCTGATTAACCCTTTAGATGTGTGGATACACACCATGATCAAATTTTTAACGTACACTACAAATTGCACATACAGTTAGGTCCGGAAATAATTGGACACTGATACAAGTTTTGTTATTTCGGCTGTGTACCAAAATAAATTCAAGTTACAGTTAAATAATGAATATGGGCTTAAAGTGCAGTCTATCAGCTTTAATTTGAGGGTATTCACATCCAAATTGGAAAAAGAGTTTAGGAATTACATCTCTTTAATATGTAGCCCCCTCTTTTTCAAGGGACCAAAAGTAATTGGACAATTGACTCAAAAGCTGTTTCATGGATAGGTGTGGGCTATTCCTTCGTTATTTAATTATCAATTAACCAGGTAAAAGGTCTGGAGTTGATTCCAGGTGTGGCATTCACTTTTGGAAGCTGTTGCTGTGAACCCACAACATGCGGTCAAAGGAGCTCTCAATGCAAGCGAAACAGGCAAACCTTAGGCGACAAAAAAAAAGAAAATCCATCAGAGAGATAGCAGGAACATTAGGAGTGGCCAAATCAACAGTTTGGTACATTCTGCTCTGTCTCTCTGTAGGTTCTGGAACAGATAGCCAGACCAACCAATCTCCTCCTGGTTAGAGAAACATCTCTTTCTCTCCCCCTCTCTGAGGAAAGCAGTCTCTCTTGTGTAAGGAATCGGGGAAGAGACTTCCACTCTGGCACCAGGGCGTGCGTGCACCCCTGCTCTGCTTACAGAGCGCACGCGCAGCTCTTCTAAATTGCCATGGAGATTAGCTCCACCCCCTTAGATGCACCGCACTTCTCTTGCGCGCGGCACGCACATGTGATGCCATGCACTGCTCCCCAGCTGCATGGCAAGTTGTCATCAAGCACACTTGTCTCCTGCAGCCAATCCTTGCCTCCACAGAGGCCGTGCCTCTGCTCCGCCTCCCTTGCTACTGGTTCCTTTGTGCTACAAATACCCTGCACTTCCCTTCCTGCTTTGCTGAGCATAACTGGTTGTAGCCTTGAGCTCCTGCGTTTGTTGTGCCTTGCTCCTGTCTTGTCTTTCTTGCAGTTTGGATTCTACATATACTTACCCGGGTTGACTTCTGAACCCCTCTGGGTATTGACCCCGGCTTACCCTCGACTCTGCATACCTCTCCTACCCAGACCCCGGCTATACGGACTCCTACGATTCTGACCTGTCCAATCCCAGACCACGGCTTTATGGACTTTGACAATTCTGACCTCTCCATCCCAAGACCTTGGCAAGTATCAGGACTAACCCACTTTCTCCAACCCAGACCCGGCTACGTAGACAATCCGCCTGCCAGACACGCTTCCACTACTGTGGGTGCGTGGTTCTATACTTCCCCACCTCAGTACCGGGGTCCTGTCTTGCTCGTGGGCAGCGCAAGCATTACACTGTGTAAGCAATCCCTTTGTGCAGCCTTCTGTCGGCCTTTTCCGCCTCCTGTTCAATCAATAGCTGCTTGTTTATTAGTTGCAGCTGCTGCTAGCTTCTCTAAGGGAGGTTAAATCCATGTAGGCTGGAAGGTACACTATCTGCATTACTCCAACCCTTTCAGAGACAGTGACTGTATCACAATATACAGTTGTGTGAAAAAGAAGGTACTGTACACCCGCTTTGAATTCTATGGTTTTACATATTAGGACATAATAACAATCATCTGTTCCTTACCAAGTCTAAAAATGAGGTAAATATAACCTCAGATGAACAACAACACATAACATATTACACCGTGTCATTATTTATTTTACAAAAATAAAGCCACAATGGAGAAGCTATGTGTGAAAAACTAAGTACACCCTTACTGCTTCATAAGAATTAAGATGCTAAGTAGCTGACAGGTGCTGCTAATCAAATGCCCTTGATTAATTGATCATCAGCAAGTTTGACCACCTTTATAAAAGCCGAAGTTTTAGCAGTTTTCTGGTCTGGAGCATTCAGGTGTGTGTTAACACAATGCCAAGGAGGAAAGGTATCAGCAATGATCTTAGAGAAGTAATTGTTGCTGCTGATCAATCTGGGAAGGGCTATAAGGCCATTTCCAAACAATTTAAAGTCCAACATTCTACAGTGAGAAAGATTATTCAAAAGTGGAAAACATTCAAGACAGTTTTGTCCTACACATTAGCCCTACACAAAGTTGCCATTGGCTACTATATGCACACCAGCGCTTCCTATTGCAGTGTTTATCGCATTTATCATGTGGGTTTGTCTACTACGTGGGCCGTTATTGTGTTACCCATTAAGTGGGACTAATGCTGGTTCCTACATTAGCATAACTGAGACACTTCCACAACCTAGTGTTCTCTAACTTACACACTCAAGCAGTTCAATCGACTGTAGAATTCACCCCACCATCTGTACACATACAGTGTTTTGGGAAATTTTTAGAAGACAGCAGATTAGTACCTCATCAGAGATAGATACACTAGACTAGCACTACATCAGTGTCAGTGATTCACTGACCGCGGGAGGCGTTATATATTCCACTACCCCACCTAGGTATCCGTTTGGCCATTATTTTTAATATTTCGCTTTCTAGTTTTGGATCTTATTTGAGTCTAATTACTAATATTTGGACTCTGCAGCGTTCTGTTTTAATTTTCGAGTATGACTCCTTAATAAAGTGTTTTTTAACAAGCTCACCATACAGTATCTATGCATATACCACACCCTTTCCAATACACTTGGTTCACCATTGTGTACCGATTCTGTGATTGTTATGGTGATAGAGTGCTCTCCATATAGGGGTCATTTCCCTCCCTGTTCATTAGTATAGCAATACTACAGTATGTATAAACAATGTAAAATATACCTTCTGTTTAGTACCTCAGTTCTGTTACAGAAGCTGATAAAAAAAAGAAGGATACAATTGTTGATGAAGAGAGAGATACTAAAAATAAAAATAAATACACAATTCGCCCCAAACATTGCCACTTGAATTTCTCCTGTAATACCCAAACATTGTTTTTTCTGTATATAGTTATTCCTTACAACCAACAAAAGAACCCTGTGCAGCAAATTTGCTTCGAGCAAATTCAGTTCCTAAAACTAGGAAAACAAAGACTTGGAACTACTTGAAAACACCTCAGCAGGCAAATGAACTTTAAAACAAAATATTAAAAGTGGATCTTTTATAACTCCTACAATGCCAGGGAGCCTGCAAATTTTTGAAAAGCAATGTCTTGCAGGCCCTTCGAGCACTGATGCAAATAATGAAGAAGAAGAAAAAAAAATGAATCTGTATTTTGCCCAATAGCTACATACACAACTCCATATAGCTCAAGGTTATCAATCAAAGAACTTTCTAATGGAACCTTATTTTATTTCTACTGTTTTAGAAAAATGTAATGCTAAATTATAATGACAACTGGTGCAATAGTGACATTTTTCCTAAATAATAAATATTTATATTATTGCTGTAAATAAATATTATACAAAATATTCAAGGAACTTTATGAATCACCATCAGACGTCTCAAAAGTTACAAAATGTTTAAAGACCTTTGGTGGGTATAGACCAATGCAATGATGCTTCTGTATCGCCACTGAAACTCACCTTACAAAAATAGGCAGTGACATCCAGAACATTGAAACTAAATTGTACTACTTGCTTGGCCTCTCTGCTGAGTCTAATACTGATGACCATGCTTTGTGTATCTTAAGGCTCTGTTCTGTGCCCTTTTCACATGCAGAACTTGCAGAACTTGATGGGCAAACTAGTCAAAATCCAGTCTGCAGATGTTTTATCAATATCCGATATGCTTAAGAAAATCTGAAGGCGGATTGGGCACTAAAAAGTTGGGGTGGATACATCCTAATCCACCATGATTCTCTGAAATCTCCCATAGAATGAGAGACCTACAGTATTTTAGTGGACTCTATATATACCCTGAAACTCTCTTAAAATAACATATGAGAAACACCTGTGCTAAAAAAAATTAACACACCTTAGATAACTGGGAGACATGCTAATGCCATTTGCATAGTTTATTTCAATGACTCACACCCCACACTTCCTAAAAGGATTTCATAAGACCTATATTGACAAGTGTAAAGCAACCTGTGTGGAAGGGGGGTTCTGGTATCATGCGCATCAGGATCAGAACCCACAACCTCTGCTAATCAGGGAAGCAACTCTAGCATTGACTTAAACCAGTTGCTGGGTAGCTCCATTGTCACAGCATAATTTTGAGTTCTTCTTCTCACCCTTAAAGCCCTTTCCCCCTGTCTTCCTTTGAAAGCCGATCACTTCCACTTCCTGGTTTCCAGTTCATTGTACATTGTGCACAAAAAGGAGCACATCTGAGATACCTGGGAGATATGTTAATAGTGTAATTGTGCTTGCTCAAAACATGAAGCGGACACTTAGGACGGAGCCAGGATATTGAATCACTGACCTGAACCAAGAGTCCTGAATGAGTATAGCAATGTAAAGGCAACAGGCAGAGGTCAAGAAGGTGGCAATTAATTGGAGTTGGGATCACAGACTGGGGTCGGAGTAGGCATCAGAAAATCTGAGTCAGGGTCACAGGCTGAGGTTAATGCTGAATGAATGCAAACAGGTACATAGCTGTAAACTGGGAGGAACCACTAGGAAACCATGCTCTGGCAACTTCCTGGAGGAAGTCCAGCCTAATTATAGGCAGGTTGCAGTGCATCCTTAGTGTAGGCAAGTTGCCAGTAGCCAAGATTGCCACTGCAACAACAGTGTGGGTGGATGTGTAAAGTCAAGCACTGGAATCGGCACATGCACGCAAACTTGGACGCAGACCATACCAAAACCTGACAAATAGCTGAATTAGCTACAGGTATCTGAACAATATGCTGTGACAGTTGAGCTACCCAGCAGCTGGTTTAGTTCTATGCTATAGCTAGTGCCCTGAATAGCCGTGGTTGTGGGTTCTGATTCTGACTCTGGGGCATAATTGATTGGATATACCATACAGTATGTAGCGCTTAGAACACTGCTAAAAAAAAGTCTCCCTCTCTCCTCCTCCCTGTCCATTGGAGTAAACCCATATTTCAGGATCTGGAATCCGCAAAAAAATTCAGATTTTTACAAATCTGAATACATCTGAGGATTTTCAGTGAAAGGAAAAAAAAAACACATCTGCCTTTTTGAGACAGATTTGTGGAAATTTGCAAATGAAAGGAACTTGACAATTTGCAGGGGATTCAACCACATCTATTGGTGATTTTATTAAGCAGTAGAAAAAAAGAAAAACCATTTGTAAGATCTAGGCGGTCGGCCTACCTTATTTTCACTCCATCTGGGCTTCAGTTGCATGCAAGAAACAAGATCGCAGTGCTAACATAGTGAATCAGTCCTGAGGGTAGATCGCAAATGAAAAATTGGTTTATGTAGTCACTCGACCCATATATAATAGACTCTCTCCAAGCTACTTTTTTATTGCTTAGATGCAGTGGTGGGATTCAGCCGGTACGCACCGTTTTGTGCTAACCTGTTCCTAGGATTTTTGATGTTCGCCGAACCGGTGCTTAACCGGCGCAGGGGGAGATGACATGCGTCGGTGGAAGATGGTAGGCGGCACGGGAGATGGAATGAGGCGGCGCGGGAGATGGTGTGCGGCACCGGGCTGAAAGTATTTGCCGGTAACATAATCACTTGAGTGAGAGTCATAGCAGGACTGCAGTGGAGGTGCGCCATCTAGCTGTCTGACCCAAAACTTCCTGTCTGCTGCTTTAGAGCACTCCTGTCCCCGTGCAGCTCTTTCCAGCTCTGACAAGAGATTCTACTACCGGATAATTTTTTAAGCCGGGGGAGCCCTCCCCGTGCCTGTGTCCACCAAGGTAGGCATGGAAGGGAGGACTGGGAGAGATGTGAGGGGGGCTTGGTGAGATGTGAGGTGGCTGGATGAGATGTCAGGTGGCTGGATGAGATGTGAGGGGGGCTGGGAAAGATCTAAGGGGGGGGGCTGGGAGAGATCTAAGGGGGGGCTGGGAGAGATCTAAGGGGGGCTGGGAGAGATCTAAGGGGGAGGGCTGGGAGAGATCTAAGGGGGGGCTGGGAGAGATTTAAGGGGGGGCTGGGAAAGATCTAAGGGGGGGCTGGGAAAGATCTAAGGGGGGGCTGGGAGAGATTTTAGGGGGGCTGGGAGAGATTTTAGGGTGGCTGGGAGAGATATAGGGGGGGCTGGGAGAGATCTAAGGGGGGCTGGGAGAGATCTAAGGGGGGCTGGGAGAGATTTTAGGGGGGGCCTGGGAGAGATCTTAGGGGGGGGGGCTGGGAGAGATCTAGGGGGGGGCTGGGAGAGATCTAAGGGGGGGGGCTGGGAGAGATCTAGGGGGTGGCTGGGAGAAATCTAAGGGGGGCGCTGGTCTCTCTCTTCCCCCCCACACATGCAGTCCTGTTCAACTGAATAAAATATTTAAAAAAAAACACATAAATATAAAACAAACACAAAACATCTCCCCTGTCTTTCTCTATACCCTCCCCCCACTCTCTCTACTCTCCTCCCCCCCTGGTGAGAGAAGCTGTTGCTAAAAAATTTGAATCCCACAACTGCTTAGATGGAGTGTGTAATACTGTATGTGGAATGAGTGTCTGAGTGCAACCATTTTTTTTTCAATCTGTGGCTTTATTAAGTAATCATTTTCTGTTTAAAATATATTTATTGTAGCAGACGTACACCTATCCACTCTGAATCTTGCATCTAAAACAAGTCACTAGTTTAAGAATATAATCCTAGATGATACATTTTCACCTTCAGCTACTGTAAATATGTTAACAAAGGACTTGATGACACATTATTCTTCCTTTTTCTATCACAGTCAGTGACACAAACATTCATGCAGTCTACTAAGAACATTACTTAGGCATTGTATTTGATTCCAACAATTTGTTTTCCCTCATATCCATCTACTTGTTAAATCTTGTTGTTCCTTTAAAAAAAAAAAAAACATTCCTGTGTTTTGTCTTGTTGCTCCATAGCTAAAGCACTACACATTTTCAAACGAGACTTCCTGCCTCTCATACATTTACTATATTATTTATTTATTTATTATTTATTTATTTATAAAATATTTTACCAGGAAGTAATACATATACATATATTTCTATTTAAAACTCTGCTGCTATAATCCACTCACTACCTTCAAACTCTATGTTTTTCTTCTAAAATATATTGTTGTACTTGCTATTTTTTTTATAACTCCCACAGATCCTCTTATCGTGTGCTGCTTTTGATATTGTCAATTACTCCCTGCTCCTGCATATTCTAAACTCTCTTGCTATCCACAACAAAGCTCTATCCTGGTTCTCATCTCATCCATAACTCCCTCTCCATGCTTCCCATAAAATTTGAGATCACCCACGAAGTTCTCCTCCTTACCTTTAAGACCCTCCACTCATTTGCTCATCATTTCAGATTTGATCTCTTGTTATGCCTTTGCTTGTCTCTTGCACTTTTATCATAACTATCTCCTCTCCTCCCCTTTCACCTGCACTGCTCTCTCTCACCTTAAACCTTTTTCCATCAGTATCCCTTACCTGTGGAACTCCCTCATACGTTTATTTTATTTATTTATAAAATGTTTTACCAGGAAGTAATACATTGAAAGTTACCTATCGTTTTCAAGTATGTCCTGGGCATAGAGTTAAGACAAATAATACATGGTCACAAATACAGTTACATAAGTGAACAGGGTATACATTTTATACAAGACATAGCATGCACAGTTAGAGATAATATATATTATAGGCATACTGTATGTTACAGACCAGATTAAAATGTGAGACAGCCTTAGATTTGAAAGAACCTTGACTGGTGACGGCTGTGAGTGTCTCCGGTAGGTTGTTCCAGTTTTGGGATGCACGGTAAGAGAAGGAGGAATGGCCAGATACTTTGTTGAGCCTTGGGAACATGAACAGTCTTTTGGAGTCTGATCTCAGATGATAAGTGCTGCATGTGGTAGAGGTGAGGAGCTTGTTCAGATAGACATGTAGCTTACCCAGAAAGTATTTGAAGGCAACACAGGAAAGATGAATTTTGCACCTAGACTCAAGTGATGACCAATCTAGTTCTTTGAGCATTCCACAGTGATGTGTGTTGTAGTTGCATTGGAGAACAAAACGGCATATTGAATTGTAGAAGATGTCAAGTTTGCTAAGGTGGGTGCCGAGCCATATACTATGTCATACTCATACATCATACTCAGTATATGTCAATCACCCTCTCTACCCACCTTCAAGACAAACCTTAAAACTCACCTCTTAAATTAAGCATTCCAATTGCCTGGACTCCTGTCTACTGTCTCACACACCTAGTCATACCAACCATTGTGGCCTAGCACTACCATATACTGCACTAATTCCCTCACCTGCTGTTTTTGTATGTCTCCCATACAAAACATAGAGCTTAGATTGTGAGCTCTCTGGGGCAGATATTTCCTTACCTATTGTCAGACTTTGTTCCACTTATTGTATTATAATTACCTGTGCTGTATTGTATCTTTGTAAAGTGCTGAGTACACCATGGGCACTATATAAATGTAGATATACATACATACTTAACAGTTTAACAAGCTGCCCAATACAATTTAGAGATTTCATGAATATTGCTGGTCTTCTTTAAGATTTCAGTAGTTATACCTTGTGGTACAATCTGGATTTCTGTCAATAGTTTCTACAATGCAAGCATACAGTACTGTGAAATAGTAGTTCTTATAATTTAATCAATCAGTATAATTTCTATAAGGAAAAAAGGTTAACACCACAATATTAGAATTTATCAAGAAGATAACATTTTTTTAATCTCATACTACATTATATCAGTGATTTTCCAATTATAATGATAAATAGCCAACCACCAGTACTCTTCAAACTACATTGTATATGTAAATTAGTAAGCAGACCACCACTGGGCAGGTATATGAGCAAAAACATAATCTTGAAGACCATGGCATTTTGATTTGCTGCAGTCTGTTATTCTTTTCAGATAGATTATGTGGATTCAGTTGAAAACTGTTAAATAGAACAGACAATTTACAAAATATGAAACATGTAAATACAGAAATGTCTTGGAAGAGCAAATATGTAATGTGTCAAAGTATACATCTGCCATACATAATAAAGCAATGAATTCAACGTTATAGATTTTAAAACCTATTTCTAAAGATTTGGACGGAAATTCTTTCACCTATAATATGTACATTTTTACATTTATGTGCTAATAGTCTAAAAATTAGTAATTTGTGAGAGAAACTCCTACAAGTCTTTTTAGGTAGTAGGCAGTTGTGTTTCCATTCATGAAATCATATTAATGTTGAACATCGGCATATGTTGGTATCCCTTTGTGAAATGTTGGTTATACTTTAGTTTGTAAACAGACACATAAAGGAGGTATGACTGGTGGATACGCTTGCGCTGCCTACGAGCAAGACAGGACCCCGGTACTGAGGTGGGGAAGTACAGAACCACGCACCCACAGCAGCAGAAGTGTGCCTGGCAGGTGGATTGTCAACGTAGCTGGGTCTGGGTTGGAGAGAGTGAGTTAGTCCTGATACTTGCCAAGGTCTTGGGATGGAGAGCTCAGAATTGTCAAAATCCGTTAAGCCATGGTCTGGGATTGGAGAGGTCAGAATCATAGGAGTCTGTATAGCCGGGGTCTGGGTTGGAGAGGTATGCAGAGTCGAGGGTAAGCCGGGGTCAATATCCAGAGGGGTTCATAAGTCAAGCTGGGTCGGTACACGTAGAATCCAAACTGCAAGAAAGACAAGACAGGAGCAAGGCACAACAAACGCAGGAGCTCAAGGCTACAACCAGTTATGCTCAGCAAAGCAGGAAGGGAAGTGCAGGGTATTTGTAGCACACAGGAACCAGTAGCAAGGGAGGCGGAGCGGAGGCGCGGCCTCTGCGGAGGCAAGGATTGGCTTAGAGACAAGTGGGCTAGATGAGATCTTGCCACTCAGCTGGGAGCGGTACATGGCGTCACGTGCTGGGGAGCAGTGCATGGCGTCACGAGAGAAGTGCGGCGCATCCGAGGGGGCAGAGCTAAGATCCGTGGTAACTTAGAAGAGCTGCGCGTGCATGCTCTGTAAGCAGAGCGGGGGTGCACACACGCCACGCGCTGGTGCCAGAGTGGAAGTCTGTGTGGTGACAGGTAAGGAGGGAACACGTCGCAAAGGACGTGTTCCCCGATTCCTTACACTATCACATTCCCCACTTCCTTTTTTGAAGTCAGTTTCTGCCCACTGTCTTTTTACTAGTTTACAATTTATATTATATCATGCAATATAACACCTTCACATATTCATGGTATACTTATGGTCTTGTTCTCAATTTTCTATCTGTTTCAGCTTTACTTTTCCCCCAAAAAAATTGTTGTTCTTGTTAGCTGGTATTTGTACTGTAATTTCGAGATGGTGTGAAAAGGAATATTTTGACCTTTTTTACCCAGAGCCTAGTTCAGTTCTTAGGTTACAAATAAATCCAAAGCATCAAATCAAAGTAAAAAAAAAAAAAAACATTAATTCAATAAACATTACTCCTATTATTATGAACACAAGCAATTATTTTAATCATTAAGCAATTATTTAAAAATAGTAGAGAATATGTTACATAGGTCATGCTTTCACTAGGGTAACCATCCTTGCCCCGGCTCTAAACGAGATTATATTGAGTTGGATATATATATGGCAATGCTCTGTGTCTCATACCTTTTCAGGGTGCTGTGTCCACGCAGGCTGGGAGTAGATATGCTTATGGAATAATGAAGGGCGCCAGGAACCTTTATAGTACAAACAAGAGCTTTATTGACTGTCGTCGACAATGCTCAAACATTGACATCATCCACAATAGACATACTTCTGGTATCTTCACAGTGTTTGTGCTATTTATATTTCCCCTAGTTAGCATCCAATCTTAATGGGAGATATTTAAGCTTGTTACTGTTACTATCATCTTCTGCGTAGTGTCCATAACTCTCCGTATCAATTGAACCCATCATTATCCTGGTGCAGAGCACTGTTTTCAACTCTTGGGCACTTTGTTTCTGAGGTAACATTGGGCTTCCTAGCAGGTCTGACTACGTCCCAGGGCTACTTCATGGATAACCCCAATATGGCAACATTAGAGACAAGCTCTGTATCTGTGCTCAGAAAAGTGCATTAGAAGCCATAATATGCTTATGTAATATATCCAAACGTAACATCAAGTCCACATGAATTGCATGTAGTTTATCCAATAAAGACTTGCTTGTGAGACTAGTCAGATAAAGCTCCAATTAGAGAGAGGAATAATAAGAAACCAACACCTGGGACCTGACTGTTCAAAATAAAAAACAGTTGGACCCCAGATTATAGCTTCATAAGCAGAAAACACTCCCATGGGGCCAGACAAGAACGTAGTAAAGTACTATAGTAACATTAAGACAGTATGAATGAAAGTACTCACACTTAGCAAATAGTCCTGTATTCAGCGTGCGCCTGTAGCATGAGGGTTATTAAACCGCTGTATCCATAGGAGGAAGGTGCAAACAGTGCACTGCTTGTGGGATGTAGGGAAAAGAACACAATGGTGGCTGGATCACATTTGAATAAAAATAGCTTCTTTATTCAGGATCTTGACAAAAACAATGTTCACATGGCGCTGTAAGAGGTACTCTGACGCGTTTCGGGCTCCCTGCCCTTTGTCAAAGAGTCTTTTCAAACGTGATCCAGCCACCGTCGTGTTCTTTTATCTACATCCCACAAGCAGTGCACTGTTTGCACCTTCCTCCTATGGATACAGTGTTATAACCCCAATATTATATAGCTTACCTCTTTGTGAGCCAGTAAACGTCTGTAGTAACATTGCTATAGACGCTAGCTGGATGGGACACTTTCCCTAACTATAAAATAATAAAACAGGAGTAAGGCAGTCTCGCTATACATTAACTATACATATAAACACATTTACATTATTAACAGTGAGGCCCCTTCAACTGTCACTCCCACAGACCCGAGATCTAGAACCTTTAGGGCAGTCTTATATACTCTGATGGTGACATCACTGATCACCGACATAACATGGGCAAGTCACTTTTTACCATTTGATGGGTGAGAGATGTCACCCTGTGTGAGTCCAGAGAGTTAACAGATTAGGGCCATTAACCCCTCAACTCAATAGTAGTCCCAAAGGGGGTTACATTAGGTTTTGATTTCAGCATATTTTCTTATATTTTAAAGTCCAGGCTCTGATATGTTATAATACAGAAATGTTTCCTACTTTGTTAAATGGTAAACATATTCTAAATGTTTATTTTACTTTGCTTTTTATCTTATGTTTTTCACTGTTAAGTTTTTTTTCTGTGAGAAACTATAGAATGGTATCATTTTGTCACATTGTGTAGGATCATTTTTGAATTATAGCCAGTTAAATTAAACTTACCGTAGGACATTACAAATGTTATAAAATCTCCTATTCAACTTAGAATCGTTTAATTATCTCTATTAATCATAAACTGATAGTAGTATTAACATTTCTAGTTTTCTTTTTGGTTTTGTATCCTTAATTGGCTAACAAATATGATGTTTATATTAATTTTAATCTTTAATGTTCTCTCTTATTGATCTACATATATATAGTTCCATACATCAACTATATTGCATTTTAGTACAATTAATATCAATAGCAGAAATTCTGAAACCTTACTTAAAATAACTTCCAATATATTTTAACAATATTTAAGGCATATCATTTATTTATTTTAAAACCAATAGTTTTTTTAAAAAATAACTTGTAAATGGTAATGTATTATAAAACAGACGTATTTACTGATAACATATTCTGTTTTGTGTGTTTCAGTTTTTTAATTAAATGAAATATACCAGGATTCCCATGATGTCAAAATGTATACTGAAGATAAAGTATTCCAGACGGTATCCATGGCTGGTTAATTACTTCTGTTTTGTTGGTTTGTGTACTGTTCATATTGGCTTTTAGTATTATAGAATATTAATGTGTGTTTTGCTGTATTTAAGTGAAAATGTAATTAGAAATGTGTTCCAAAAGCTTTGGACATTTATGAAACTTATCTTTAATATGAAGTAGTAAAACTTGTAATTAAATGCTGTCTTAGTATAAAATATGTTAAGCCTTTCTTTTTTATTTAATATGAAATATACATTTGACCTGAATTGTACAATAAGATTCATCTCTCTTTAAAAAAAAATATGGAGGTTTAAATAAATAAATGTGGTAATATGTATGGAATACAGTGTGTTCTGCTCTCTTTTTCTTTCCTCTGGTAAGGTAGCAGGCCTTGAGTTCTTTATTCCTCGTGCTGATGGTTACATTTTTCCAGATCTTCTCACCAGCTGGCGCTAATAATGACTCCATCCACCCTATTCCTACTGCGTTTAAGGGTACCTACTGAAACAGGGGTGCTGTAGAGAGGAAACTTAAATAACAATATTAGCAGCAACAGGTATACATGTGGTGACCTTGATAAACCACACCAATATAAATACAAGTCCTATATTTGATACAATAATCTGCTGGATGCTGGAAGAATTGTGGATTATTTAACACATGCTATAGAATAATGAACAGTACTTTACTCCCTTGTGAATACCACAAGTCTTCTCTTATTTACTGAAGATAAAATATAGGACACTTTTAGTGAATATAAACAGGTGCATTATTATATGGAATTACCATGTACATGTTGTCATCGTTATCCAACGTTTCACTTTACCACGAATGGCATATCCAACGCTTTATTTTCGACGTCTGAATGCGTCATCCAACGCTCACTGCCACTGATTAACATGGGACTCACTTTACAACAGTTTCACTAACCAGCGCTACTTCCAGAACGGATTCCGTTGGATAACAGAGGACTGCCTGTACTGTAATGGCAGACTGAATTTTACAGATCAGTAAATAAAGTTTACACTTATACTTTTTACACAGAGTTCTATGTATCTACTTATTCACTGCAACTACAATTGAGAATGCATTTCTGCAACAGGACACGTGTCTATATTTTAGGTGAATGTGTGCCTGAGCTCAGTGGATAAATACAATAAAAATCCTTAAATATGATAAAACATGAATGCAAAATTTGAAGTGTGACTCCCAGGAATCACATGTGGGGGAGAAACCCCCCCACAAATAGTGCAATTTTGTGTATTCTTAGGTACAGTAGAAGATGCACTCACAGATTAGCTGGATAAAGCAGGCATGTATTGCACATAAACTTGGCAATCAGAAGTTAGACTTTGGGAATATGACATCAGGCCTCAGGATAGAATGGATATTCTACACCCAATTATGTTAAAATGGTGTCCAGGATCACTTTAGGCTTGTGGTTATATCAGAAATCCTCTCCAGTATGGCATAGAGAGAGAAAGAAAATGGACATAGTGCAAGTATTGCTTTTTATAACAATTAAAAGAGTAAACATATTGTGTCAAACTCACATCCTACAGGTAAAAAATAGGCATTGAGTCCACCCAAGGTCACAGTGTGCACACTGCGGCAGACCTCCACCGATGCTCCAATCCAAATTCTTCCTCTGCAATGGCAGGTATTCTATGCTAGCAGCGCTAACATATACAGGAAGAAGGAGGGCAGCAGACAGATGTCCCAATAGACACAGGGGGGGACACACAGCAGTAAAAAGATGAGGCCCTACACATTTCACAGTTAAACTGCTTCCTCAGGGGGATCCGCATAATTGTGCTATAGAAGCTCCAGATATAAATAGCATGCCGTTCCATGACATCATTTTCACAGATACAATTTACAAAACTTCATACAAAACAAACAGAACAACCCTGTAGGAGACTAGTTCAGAGGTACAACCAGGGAGACCTGTTTGGGGAAAATAAACCATGGCTTTTATTCAGCCCGTAGCAACAAACAATACATCTTTAAGGAAGTACACAAATGAACAAATAGTCTAACCCTTTGTAAGGGCTAACTCACTTCCCTGTCCTTAACTGCAGGCTGGGAGGTTAGGCCACCTGCCAACCTCTGATCCCAAAGTCCAAAGAGGCACCTTTAAGCAGGGGGCTCTTTATGTCAGTCTCCGGGTTTGCTGGGTTCCAGGGTCCTCTGCGCCCTGGAATAGAGGGTCTGGTTCCCTGGGAATCTCTTCTGGCAACACAGTCCCTCTGTGCTCAACAGACCAGGCAGTTTGTGCAGCACACATTAAAACCTGCTTGATGAGCCAGGTGGAGACTGGCTAATTGTCTCTAGCCATAATTAACCAGCTCCCTGCTGAACTCAATTACAGACAGGCTCTGTGTGTGCTGCATTTTAAAACCGGGGAAAGGCCCTGTCACAAGCCTCTACAACCAAAGCTCAACAGCTAATCAAAAAAACAGAGTTTACAAAAAGGAAACTAAGCTAAAATACAACGGAAGGTAACTCAATATCATAATTAGTATCTAGTTGTATTCCACACTATTAAATATGTCCTAAATAGGGACCAATCATATGTAAAAGTAAAAAAAAAAAAAAAGTCTCTGCAATAATGATCACTGAAACTTCCCAGATACAATTTGTATTTAAATATGTACGTATAAATATATAAAAATAATAATAAAAGCATGGAAGGCAACTCACTTGTGCAAATAATAATGAAAAATATAATAAAAATGCAACATACAATATTTAAACGTGTACAAAAAAAAATTGAGCTTGGCGCTTAAGACTGGATTAAACGTTAATAAATCTATACTTAGACAAACAGAAGGAATCCGCAAACATGCCTGATAGATAAGAGGGTATTTATGAGACCAATAAAATTAACTCAGAGAATAGAGAGATTGGTCGGTGCTTTGAGACACTATCAAGTATAGCACAAAAGAAAGAAACAAGAAGTCTCAAGATTAAGCACTCAAAATATTCCTAGATAAATATTCAGTTTATTTGGTTCAATTATAACATATTAAAACATATAAAACCAATGAGATGGTACCCCACAATAAGCATATAAAGGTGCCTTACAACCACTTCAAGGACACAAGTCAAAAACCTGCATACATATTAAACAGTAATACTGCTAAAGGTATATGATGAAACTCAGGGAAATATGGACCCTGTGACACCCTGACCGGCCAGTCAATGATATAAACCTAACCTAAGAGAACACAGTACAATGACTGATGACTAGGTAACATGGACACACCATACACACAAGAAAATATGGAACACAAGTGTGGGGTAAATCCTCAGAAATAACAGAGAAACGAGTGTTTGTACAAATAAAGCTGAATGCTAATAGTCCTTGCTCCACATGTAGCAACTGAAAAGTTTCAAAGGATCTTCTCGAGGGGTAAGATGTTAACCTGGTGGCTCCCTTGAAAAGGGGGTATATCCCCAAAGTCACTCACAAAAAGTCTTATGAAGCACAGGAGGGGTAAGAAAATGTAAAATACGTATCCCCCACATCAGATGTTGGATGGAATGAAAGATCTGCTTTCAGAAGCCTGACTACTTCCAGTGGTCCCAAACCAAGAAGGAATGATGCCAGAAATAGGTCAGTTACAAAGGTCAGCGATAGCGGTTGGTGCATAAATTCTAATGCGTTGGTGTCCACAACAGCCCACACTCTACACGTGTTTCACCATTACAGCTTCTTCACGGAGTGTAGAAACAGCCGAGAGCCAAATGAAATAAAAAATAAAGTGGGGAGGATGGTCAGGGCGTTACTGACAACTAACTTTAACATGATAGGTTGAAATGCAGTTGAAATTGTTCACAGTTGCATGTGTACATGCTCCGCAAAACTCCAAACAGTTTTTGCACACACGCACATCATAGCGCCGCCCAGAGAGCCTGCTGACTCCATATCTTTGCGAAAACACCACTGCCAATAGGAAGGCACACAGTCGGAGGTACGCTCGGTATCCAAGGACGCCCAATATCACTGCACAGATGTGCAAGTGTATCCGCATATGTCACTAGGGCTGAACCAATCAGGAGAAACTCCTTCAGCACATCAGATGATTCCTGTGAATTACTCCGTCTCAGACAGGCTCCTCTCCACCCGCAGAGTCACTCCAGCAGCAGATGACATCCGCTCTTTACAGATATAAGAAATACAGCGGAGATCCTATAGCTCAGGCCTGCACAACTCGTAAAGTGAGAAGGGCCGAACTGCTCCAAGGAAAAAAAAATTGGGCCGCACGGGTAAAATCATCATCATCACCATCATCATCTCTCCTCCAGCACCTCATCATCATCCTCATATCTCCCCCAGCACCCCTCATCATCATCCTCATATCTCCCCCAGCACCCTTCATCATCATCCTCATATCTCCCCCAGAACCCCTCACTATCAACCTTTGCGATACTCCCCATCTATCTCTCATATCCCCATCTCTCCCCCTCACCCACACATATAATACTCCCATTCCACATCAAACACAATAAGCCCTGCACAGCACATACATCACACCCCCTGCACCTCACATCCCTCTCCCCCCTTGCACCTCACATCACTCTCCTCCCTTGCATCTCAAATCACCCCCATGCACCTCAAATCACCGACCATGCACCTCAAATCACCGACCATGCACCTCCAATCACCCCCCCCTGCACCTCCAATCACCCCCCTGCACTTCCCATCACCCATCACCCTCCCCCTGCACCTCGCATCCCACATCACCCTCTCACCCCCTGCACCTCACATCACCCACAGGGCCGCCAACAGAAATCATGGGGCCCGTGACAAATGAAAGGAGCAGGCCCCCCCCAGAACTCATAGCGCACCCCCCCCCCCAAACCCATAGCGCACCTACCACGAAAAAATATCTTTTAGTGCGCAACTTTTACTTAACTGTTTTCTTATTGTGATACAGAAAAAAACATTACAATACAACCTGTTTATTTTTTATATTTTCAACAAAAAACATGTGACTGTCTGCCTGGGTGGGTGAGTGAGTGGGTGGGTGAATGACATGTGGGTGAATGATGGTGGGTGGGTGAATGGCGGGGGGTGGGGGAATGGCGGTGGGTGGGGGAATGGCGGTGGTTGGGAGACAGTGACTGGGTGGGTGGGTGACAGGGTGGGTGACAGTGACTGGGTGACAGTGACTGGGTGACAGTGACTGGGTGACAGTGACTGGGTGACAGTGACTGGGGGACAGTGTGACAGTGACTGGGTGACAGTGACTGGGTGACTGGGTGACAGTGACTGGGTGACAGTGACTGGGTGGGTGACAGGGACTGGGTGACAGGGTGACAGGATGACAGTGACTGGGTGACAGTGACTGGGTGGTTGGGTGACAGTGACTGGGTGGGTGACAGTGACTGGGTGGGTGATAGTGACTGGGTGCTTGACAGTGAGTGGGTGACAGTGACTGGGTGGGTGACAGTGACTTACCTTGAACGGGTGGGTGCAGCTTGCTGCCGGACGCTTTCCCCTCCTGCCCCCGATATCCCTGCGGCATCTGCCCGGGATGGGAGGTGGGCTTGGGGGCGCGGGCTCGTGGGGGGGGCACGGGAGGTGAGCTCATGGGGGGGGCACGGGAGGTGAGCTCTGGGGGACGCGGGAAGCTGGCCGCGGAGGGAAGTGGTGGGAAGCAGGCCGCAGGAGGAGCTGGCTGTTACGTCCCCCTCCGTCCCACGTTGGGAGCAGGGGGGGGAGTGAGCCCGGGCCCGCAGGAGGAGCTGGCTGGTACTTCTCCCTCCGTCCCACATTGGGAGCAGTTGGGGGGAGGGTCCACAGAGGAACTGGCTGTTACTTCCCCCTCCGTCCCACGTTGCGAGCTGGGGGGAGGGAGAAGGGGGGAGCGGGCCCTGCGCATGCCTGCCGGGACCGCAGGGAATCGCCACCATTTTTTTTAACTTGCGCCCGGCTGGAGTCATCGCGGGCTGCACAGAAAGGCCAGGCGGCCCACGGGCCGTATGTTGTGCAGGCCTGCTATAGCTGTTGAGCTGCGGATTCAGCATTGTGTCATCTGTGATCTCATACACAGTAGTAGAACCCAGGATACTGGATTAGACATATCCTCAAAAAAGAGAATAAAGTAAATAAAAGTGGGTGAATGTATGATTAAAATCATAATTTAAACTTCTACTCAACCGGATCTAAAAACAATAAATATGTACTGTATTAAGACATGCTATGAGGAATATATACATAATGGGACACCTAAATATAAGGATAACCTAAATAATAAACCTGAATCGAGAAACCCTCAGACTATGATGAAAGTCACTGATGACACTCGTCACCACAAATTCACAGAAACATAGAAAATTCCAGATTGTCATTGATCCCCTTAGGGATCATAGATTCAAGCTTAAGGATCCATCTGGTTTCTCTCTGTAATAATGCCCTCTCCAGATCACCCCCTGTAATCCCCAAAGATACCTTATCTGTTGCAAGGGCTGACAACAGGCTTGGGTTAGAGTCATGCTTTAATAAAAAGTGTTGGGCCACTGATGTGATCTTTTTGAAGGCATCAAGATCCTTCTGTGCATTGTGTATATTTTTGCCATGTTCTAAAACTCTGAACCTCACTTCCCTTGGTCATTCCCATGTAGATCAATTTACAGGGACAGGTCAGATAATATACGACCCCTTTGCTCTTACATTTCATGAATTAATACATTTTGTAACTACAGCTCCCTGAACTGTTTGGTTGTATTGTCAGGCTGAGAAATTATTGCACTTGAATAATCCCTTTTTAGCAAATGAGGTCATAAAATGCGGATTGATGTGTGGGATATAATGACTTTTGACTCATCATAGTCACACGGTCGCCCAAGACTGATCTTAAATCTGGGTCTGTAAACAGGACCCCCCAGTGTTTCTGGAGGATACCACATAATTGTGACCACTGGTGGCTATATGTACCCACAAATCTAATTTTTTGATCACTCTCATTATGTCTCACCTTGAGCACAAGCAAGTGATCTCTCCTACATTTGCGACTATATTTAAGTCCCTTAGATATACTGGACCTGCTATAGCCCTTTTGATAAAACCTCTTTAATCTCTTCTGCCCTCTGTTCAAAAACTAAATTTGTAGAGCAGTTATGTTTGATTTGCAAAAACTCACACTTAGGTATACCCAGGATCTGATGTTTGGGGTGAGAACCATCTGCATGTAATATCGCATTTGTAGATGTTTCTTTACGGAAGATATCAGTGACAAGTTTCCTTGACTCACCAATGCCAATTTTCAGATCCAAGAAATTAACATAGTCATGGCTCCATTCAAAGGTGAGTCTAATATTAAATTCGTTGTGGTTGAGGACATCAACTAAACCCTTAATCTCCGCGGCACTGCCCTGCCACTGTATGAGGATATCGTCGATGTACCTCAACCACAACAAAACATGTGTAGTGGCAACTGAATTGATATCTGAAAAAACAACTTCACGTTCCCACCATCCTAAGAGGTTAGCGTATGAGGGCGCACACATTGCCCCCATCGCTGTTCCTCTCCATAGTAGGCAAAACTGTTTTTTAAATACAAAGTAGTTGTGTCTAAGAATGACTGAAAGAAGGGTAAGCAGAATTTCAGCAAGGTGAGCAGACAGATTTTGCATACAGAGAAAATATTGTATCGCCCTAACACTATGATCACAATGGATGCTTGTATAGAGACTCAATGTCGTACATGGCTATGATCGTATCAGCCTCAACAGCAATTAAGTCCACTCTAGACAAGATATCCATCGTGTCCCTCAGATATAAAGGTAAAGTTTCTACCGAGGGCCTAAGGAAAATGTCAATGAATTTGCAAACATGTTCACAAAGACCACCAATTCCCGAGAAAATGGGTCTACCCGGTGGATAATTGATGTCTTTGTGAACCTTGGGGAGTATATAAAATGTAGCAATGACAGGCCATTTAGAGGTTAACCCATCTCAAATGCGATCAGTAATAGTTCCCATGCAGCTAGCGTCACGCAAAATGCTGTCAAGTTTGTTTAAATTAGTGTTGGGTCACATGTAAGTACTTGAAAGCATAGAGGATCTTTTAGTTGTTTAAAAACCTCTTTTTCATACATCGTTTTAGGCCAAATCACCACATTACCTCCCTTATCTGCTGGTTTGATCTCCACAGTAGTCATCTTCTGAAGATCAGAGAGTGCTACCTATTCAGGTTTGGTCAGGTTACCCAGTCCCGAATTCACATGAGTTCTCTTGATGTCTGTGGAGACAAGATTTAAAAATAGCTCCACCGAAGCACAAGTCTGTGCCAGTGGACAAAAAATGGATTTCGGTTTCATTCTGATCCCCAGTTACTTCCCCTTCATGGATCAATGCCATATCTTGAGAGCTTGAAGTTCCTCAGCACTCCAAATATGGATAATAGGTCCTTCTGCATGATTTTCATCTGTTTTTAAGAAATGCTTAAATAGTAAAAGCTTTCTGGAGAAGAGACTGAGATCTTTCGCCCACTCAAATTTGTCTACCTTATGAGTGGGTGAGAAAGAAAGGTCCCTTTCAAGGACGTAAATTTTATATTGAGTGAGGATTATGTCAGATAGGTTAATGACAGTAAGTATCTTATTTACTGTTGGGATCCTCTCCTCTTGTCTCTGTATCCAAACTTACTGCGGTCCCGTAGCTGACGTCCATCCCTCCTCATCCGCCTCCTCGGCCTCGTTGTGTCTCTCGTCTGTCTAAAAAATGATCCTGAGAGTCAGACCTATAATTTTGACTAGACTCATAATCTGAAGAGTCTATATCTTACTCCTCTTATGTTACTCCTGAGGAAACATTGGAACAGAAATGTGAGACAGCTTTAATATTTTTCTTCACTTTTTTAACCTGACTCCATTTATAGACCTCCTTAGTTTTATAGTCTAAACAGTCACAGGCAAATTTCTTCTGTTTAACATTAGTGATTTCAAATACATATTTGTCCACCTCTGAAGTGATTTTATTAATAGCTGCAGCATCAGACTCATCAAGATCTTTTTTTGTAAATGCAATCTTTTGTGCAACAACCTCCAAAACCTTAGTATCATTTTAAACTAAAATCTTCTTCAGTTTCAATGAGCAGGCACTGAGGGCATCATCCCATTGATCCTTTAACTGTGGGCCAAAAAATTAATATGCAGGGAACGTTTGTAAACGCAAACCTCTTAGTCTAATTTTATAAAGAATGTACCTCTCCAAAGCGGTCCGATTCCACCATGTTTTTACTCTTTTTTTTTAAACTGTATTTTGAGAAGTTTAATCCATCATGTGTTTTAGGTAACGTTTCCACATAATCAATATGGGTTATTTCCCCTGTTATAGAAAAAATAGTATCAGCTTTCGCATGACGTCTTTCCTCACTTTCAGTAAAATCCATGTTAATAATTAAAAAAGGTGGAGTCGGAAATAGACACTGACTAGCAGTGAAAATAACAATTACACAAACAGAAGGAATCAGCATACACACCTGATAAATAAGAGGGTATTTATAAGACCAATAAAATTAACTGTGAGAACAGAGAGATTGGTCGGTGCTTTGAGACACTATCAAGTATAGCACAAAAGAAAGAAACAAGAAGTCTCAAGATTAAGCACTCAAAATATCCCTAGATAAATATTCACTTTATTTAGTTCAATTATAACATATTAAAACATATAAAACCAATGAGATGGTACCCCACAATAGGCATATAAGGTGCCTTCCAACCACTACAAGGACACAAGTCAAAAACCTGCATACATATTAAACAGTAATACTGCTAAAGGTATATGATGAAACTCAGGGAAATATGGACCCTGTGACACCCTGACCGGCCAGTCAATGATATAAACCTAACCTAAGAGAACACAGTACAATGACTGATGACTAGGTAACATGGACACACCATACACACAAGAAAATATGGATCACAAGTGTGGGGTAAATCCTCAGAAATAACAGAGAAACGAGTGTTTGTACAAAAAAAAGCTGAATGCTAATAGTCCATGCTCCACATGTAGCAACTGAAAAGTTTCAAAGGAACCTCTCGAGGGATAAGAGGATAACCTGGTGGCTCCCCTGAAAAGGGGGTTTATCCCCAAAGTCACTCACAAACAGTCTTATGAAGCACAGGAGGGGTAAGAAAATGTAAAATACGTATCCCCCACATCAGATGCTGGATGGAATCAAAGATCTGCTTTCAGTAGCCTGACTACTTTCAGTGGTCTCAAACCAAAAGGGAATGATGCCAGAAATAGATCAGTACCAAAGGTCAGCGATAGCGGTTGGTGCATAAATTCTAATGCCTTGGGGTTCACAACAGCTCACTCTCTACACGTGTTTCACCATTACAGCTTCTTCACGGAGTGTAGAAACAGCTGAGAGCCAAATGAAATTAAAAATAAAGTGGGGAGGATGGTCAGGGCGTTCCTGACAACTAACTTTAACATGATAGGTTGAAATGCAGTTGAAATTGATCACAGGTGCATGCGTACGTGCTCCGCAAAACTCCAAATAGTTTTTGCACACGCACATCATAGCGCCGCCCAGAGAGCCTGCTGACTCCATATCTTGGCGAAAACACCCCTGCCAATAGGAAGGCAGACAGAAGGAGGCATGCCCGGTATCCAGGGACTCTCAACATCACTGCTCAGATGCGCAAGTGTATCCGCAAACGTCACTAGGGCTGAACCAATCAGGAGAAACTCCTTCGGCACATCGGATGATTCCTGTGAATTACTCCGTCTCAGACAGACTCCTCTCCACCTGCAGAGTCACGCCAGCAGCAGATGACATCAGCTCTTTACAGATGTAAGAAATACAGCTGAGATCCTATAGCTGTTGAATTGGGGGATCTCAGCTGTTGTCATCTGGGATCATACACAGTAGTAGAACCCAGGATATATAGACATATACTCAAAAAAGAGAATAAAGTTAATAAAAGCGGGTGAATGTATGATCAAAATCATAATTTAAACTTCTACTCAACCGGATATAAAAACAATACATATGTACTAAGACATGCTATGAGGAATATATACATAATGGGACACCTAAATATAAGGATAAACTAAATAATAAACCTGAAAAGAGAAACCCTCAGACTATGATGAAACTCACTGACGACACTGGTCACCACAAATTCACAGAAACATAGAAAATTCCACATAGTCGTTGAGCCCCTTAGGGATCATAGATTCAAGCTGAACAATCCATCTGGTTTCTCTCTGTAATAATGCCCTCTCCAGATCACCACCTCTAATCCCCAAAGATACCTTATCTATTGCAAAGGCTGACAACAGGTTTGGGTTAGAGTCATGCTTTACTAAAAAGTGTTGGGCCACTGATGTGATCTTTTTGAAGGCATCAAGATACAATATTTTCTCTCTATGCAATATCTGAGCGCATCAGATAGCGCTCTGACACTATTAAAGCCTCCCAGTGAAAAAAAATCTATGTAAATTGACACACAGGTGCTAAATAAACATGAAATACATAAATAAGTGCAATAGTGAATAATATGTGCACAAAGTGATAATACAATTATAATAAAGAAGGCCACTCAACCCTTTAAAAAGACTGTTCCAAGGTCTTGAAGCGATTGATTAAAGCCATGTAAAAGAGAAAAATAACATAGTGCAATATTGTAGTGCTAAAAAATAAAAAATGTGCATGGATGTTATGTCAGGTGGTTCAGTGCATCTCAAAAAAGAGGAAAACAAATGCACAGCTGAGCTAACACTAACACTGTGTGTTAGCTCAGCTGTGCAATCCGAAGAAGAGAGAACTGACCACCCCCTGATGTCTTGATGGCCGAGGTTTCGGAACCGGAAGTGACGTGGACGGCTGTGACGCGAGCAGAGACCATCGAGGAAGGGATGGGGTCTTGTCCCCTTGTCTTGCTGGCAGCCTGCAGTCCTTCTGTGTGCATCAAGACATATTTTCCTCTGGTCAGTCCAGTGGTGGGCTAAGGAAATCTCCTTCCTGTTTCTTAGATCAGGCTTTTTCTAACAGTCCTAATCAGCCAGGTGGAGTCTGGTTGATTGCCTGTGCAATTAACCAGCACACTGCTGGATTTAGAGACAGTTTTTCTCAACAGTGATAAGTCCCTGTTACAATAGTCTTCTAAGAGTCGAGTCACAAGATTTACACTGAACCCTGCAATATTGCCCTTTGTTGTTCTTTTCTCTCCTATGTTGAACCATTCTTCACTTCCCTGCTTTCTGTGGCTACAATATTTAAAGTCTGAAAGAAAAAGAAAATGGAAATAAGGGAAAACAGTTAATGGTGATATATATGCGAACCATATAATAAAAATGCACTATTAAATTAATTGTCGGGTATCTCCGTCTGTTTCGGTAATTTTATGGTAATGTTTCCATTACCCTTCTACCTCAGAATACATATTGTTAAACGCAGAATTGCACATTTGTGTTTTTTCTACCCCTTATGTGGTTTCCGGGAGTCGCGCTCAAACTTTTGCATCCGTATTCCTGTGAGGTGATACAAGAGGAGTAATCAGTGCGCAACCATAAACAGTGCTGTGAAGGGTGTGAAAGTGCACTAAAATAATATTAGTGATAACAAATATACAAAATTATACGTGAACTGGTGAAAGAGCGTCTGCAGCTGAATGAGGGGTGGCTTAACGCCACCAGGAGCTAAAACAGAGAAACAAAAAGAAAACAGAGCACAACGCTCATAGTGAAGTAAATCAAGGATAAAAATGTATTAAATATCCATGAATAGGTAATGTGCGTACATCAGGGAAATAGTAAAACAGCATTTCATGGGGCAAGTTACCCATACACCACACCAACATGAAGATCTGGACAATCACGGATCATCAGTCATCAGGCTCCACAGGTAAGGACAATCACAGGTCACCACAGTGATGAAGCAGGTCCACAGGAGGGGTGCGGTGAGGGCAGCAATCATGTCCCAAATATCTTGGGATCACATATTGCGCAGAACCCCAAGTTTATCTATCGGAAATCCAGGAATTTAAAAGATATTTTGGCCCAAGGTGACATACAGCCGCGGCCCCTTTTATTCTCCAACATCTCCGAATTTTTTCGGGATTTTTTCCCGAATGCCATGCACTTCACCACGTTCATGCCGCATTCTGACCGCATTCATGTTGCATTCACACCCGCGGTTGACTCGCGGTTGACCCGCGGTTGATGTGTTTATTGATAATGGTTCGGATTTAACTGGTTGCAGTTCTTTGCGTATCCGCCAGATGGCAGATATTCATGAATTGTAATGCACATGCACTTCAGTAATGTGTCGACTTGCAGGTGTTTAAAAGAATACAACAGTGGTCCATTGTAAATTGGCCTTGGGACTGAAGAAGTTACAATTATGTATCAATTTAGGCTTTTCATATTAAAAAAGACAAGCACAGTTTCTGGTCTGGTATTATTGTCCTGAGAGTCCCGCCATGAGTGTTCCAAAAACCCGACAGAACGTACACTTATTTAATATGGGCCGCGATTAATGCAACAGATGATAAGATGGCAACAGTTCAAATTTATCAGTATTTTATCGAAAACTATGACTTTTACAAATTATCGCCAGATGCTCATGTGTGGAAGCGTGCAATAAGGAAAAAGTTATGTAGCGATCCATGTTTTTTTCGTATTGATCCCGATGTTATTGGAGGGTATTGGTGTGTATTACCGGGTTTTTCCCGTATCTATGATCATGGAGACTGCAAAAGGCGAAAGGTCATGTTAAAACCAACTAAGAAATGTCAGTCGCTGGCAAGCAATGCGACAGCAACAGCGACAGCTTCCAATAACGGTCTGACCGTCAGTGAAAACCTTGTGACCTGCAACCCTTGCTGTCTGTCCCCGCCCGGATACCTGCAGCTTGAGCCGGATTTCACGTACAGATTCGAGCAAGCTTGCATGTACCTAAGCGATTTCCAGCCTCATCAGCTGACTACAGGTGTAGTATTTTGTTACAGTATAAAGGAGACAATGGAACATTTTAAAACAAATCAACATTTTCTTTTATTGGTGGAGTAAGTACAAAAACATTTATTTACAAATACAATGTAAAAACATTTTAAGTGTACAGCAATTCAAAACATCAACAGGTGTATGGTTTACTGCTAGTGAAAACATTTATGTACAGAAAGTCAAAACATTTACAGTCAGTCAGTCCTGCATAACTCCAGTCCTCGAGGGCCGCAAACAGCCCCGGTTTTAAGGATAACCTTAAAAACTGGGCCTTTTTGCGGCCCTCGGGGACTGAAATTGTGCAGGTCCTGTGTACAGTAAGGAAAAACATTTCTTTATTAATACAAGTTAAAACACTAAACATCTTAAAGTACAGAAAGTCAAAACATTTACAAAAACATTTACAAAAAATAAACAACAGTTGAACAGTCACGCAAATTCGATCCCCACCAGATTGTCCTTCCATTGCCGATGCCTTGTATGGCACAAAATGCCATTAATGGAGTCTCGAACGATTTTCATTAAAGGATCTGAAATTGAAAAATAGCGCTGCAATTCCTCCACAATAGTCCTTCTTAAATTTTCAGGAAGTGCCCTTTTTTCGCGATTTCCTTCGTAGTTTACATTGTTGGCCCACCCGCAGTACACCAATTAGGACACGTGGTGCTTAAAAATTAACATGCCATATTTCTGAAGTAAACCAGCACTCATCACCCTATATTTCTCTCTGAGTGCCGGTGGCAGCTTGCGCAGGATGATGTTGGGCACCGTATCGATGCAAGCATATGTAGGTTGGGTTCTGGGAGCGGGTGTTCTTCTGGGAGCGGGTGTGCTTGTGGCAGCAAGCGACAGTAGGTTGTCTGGGAGGAAGCTTTCCTCCTGTCTTGGTCGCCATGTTGTCTCCTGGTGTGGTCTTGATGGGGTTGTCATGTTATCCTCCGCAACGGCATACATGTACACAAATTCTTCTGGTGGAGGGGGTACGCTTGGTGTTGGAAGGTGGTCGAAGGTCCCATTCATCACATCCATGCCACCCTCCTGCTCCGGCGTCGGGGATACAGGGGCATGAACACCGAGCAAATGATGTATCCCGCTATGTCAGTCTCTATCTTCTCCATCCGTCGATCCATCTTCTCCATCCGTTGATCCATCTTCTGCATCCGTTGATCCATATTTAGCATGGTCTCTAAAAGAAGATCTATCTTTACCAGCACAGTAGAGTTCCTGGGGATATCCACACTTAACCCATTCAGCATGTGGTCTAACGAGCTGGTTCTTGTGCAAGGCGTGCTGTGGACATCTGGGTGGATGGGTGCTACGGAGGATGAGATGGGGGTTCCATGGAGAGAAGCGGCAGCGTCGTCGAAGAAGGATGGAGAAAGCGACCTGTGGATTTCTGGGCGAGAAGGGGCAGAGTCATCGAAGAGAGATGGAGAAAATGACCTGTGGATTTCCGGGCGAGAAGCGGCAGAGTCGTCTAAGCGTAATGGAGAAAGTGACCCATGGATTTCAGGGACACCAGCGGCAGCGTCGTCGAAGAGCAGTGGAGAAGATGGGCTGTGGGTTTCCGGGAGAGCGGCGGCAGAGTCGTCGAAGCATAAACGAGGAAGTGGCCTGCGGGTTCGATGGGTTGGCTGCCATTTGTTTTGCATTGAGTGTACATCACCGAATTTCTTCTTGACATAATAAGGCTTACGTGTATTAAAACCCTTAGCCTTTGTGGTCAGCAGAAGGTTTTCTTTATTAGCCTTAGCCTGTCGCTTTGGCCTTGGCTTGGAAACGGCTGCCGCCTTTCGCTTTTTCTGGGTGATAGGCACGGCAGAGGAGAGTGGCTTCTTGCATCCGTTGAATCGGGGTTGATCCATGGAAGCAGATGGCACAATGCAGTATCTGGACAAGGGCAAGTTCAGATACAGATCATCGAGTGGGAGGCTATGCAAAGTGTGTAACCTTTTATGCATGGCGACGAGGTACAGGTGTTAAAAGTGGGCGTACTCTAATGTTATTCATTTTGTGGATTCACTGCACATTGAATACACATCGACTAAACATCGAATATACATTCTTGTGTTTGTATTTCTTTCAACTCGCAGCAATGCCTGTTAAAAAGATTTCAAAGGATCTCAGCATGAGAATTAAGGAGATGTACACGAGCGGACAACGAATTGCAGATATCCAACGCTGGTTAGCTGCTTCTGGCCTCGTTGTGCCATCAACCACCGTGTGCTATCATGCACACAGAAAAAACAAACAACGCACGAGGGCACCAACGGTAACTAACGCGTAAGTATATTTATATAACTATATAATACAGTATATCTATTATTGTTTATATTGCTGCATATTAATAGAACTATATATTGTGTAGATCTCTCATTTTATACTATTTTTACTGTAAATGATGTGCTGTACTTGTGGCCTACTTCACTGTAACTTACCGGATTGTTGTTTTTCTGTACACTGTAGGGAGAAAACTCTTCTGGTCGACAAAATAAGTGAAGAGAATGATGAGAAGAGTGCCATAAGGGTCAAATACACTCTGCAGCAAAATCACAATCTCACTGTATCCGAGACCAGCATAAAGAAGATGAGACGTAGAATTGGATGGAAATATGAACGTGTGAGGTTAGTATTGGACAGTACAGGAGGTTAAAGTGTTGTTTAAGAAACTGTACTGTACCTATAAAATTATTCCTTGTCATTACAAAGCGTACCCTATCATAAAGGACGTTAACAAGATCAAGAGAGTGGTCCAGGCCCAGGCATGGATCGACAGTGGAGAAACTTTCCAGGATTGAATCTTCACTGACGAGTCTACTGTTTCGCTGGAGAGATTTGCCACCTTTGCATTCCACATAAAAGGTCACATATCTATGAAGCCGCGTCCGAAACACCCATTGAAGATGCATGTGTGGGGTGCCATCTCTAGGCGTGGGCCAGGATGCATCTTCATCTTTGAAGGTACAGTAAAATGTATGTCACACGCTTTTGCCATATGCACTGTACTGTACTAGTGTGCAGTTTTTTGAGCACTTTTCTTTTCTTGTTATAAGAATCATGAATAAAGCTTTTTTCCAAGAGAAAATTGTGCCTGAGATTGTGGAATACATCACACGTGAGTTCCCAGATGGTCACCGTTTCTACCAGGACAACGATCCGAAGCACACTGCGTCAACAGCGCATATTCTTGAGCGCGGTATCAACTGGGTGAAGACGCCAGCGGAGTAAATACGGTAACCGTGTCTTATTTTTTCCCACTGTTTTTACTGTGTACTGTATCTCTTTAACTAATTGTCCTTTTTTTCCCCCTCCAATGACAGATCGCCAGACTTCAATCCTATCGAAATAGTCTAGCATCAGCTGAAGGACCATATCCGCAAAGTTGTGAAACCCTCCAAAAAGGATGAGTTGGCGCAAGGCATAATGCGTTTTTGGAACGATGTGCTCACCGTGGAACGATGCAATAAATATATTGACCATATTGCGACTGTGTTGCCCATTGTGATCGCGCGTTATTGGCAAGCATCAGGAAGGTATAGTACTGTACTGTAGTATTGTAAGTACAGTATGATACAGGTAAGTATGGCACAGATTTTTTCTTTCCTGAGAGAGCAGCACTAGCTATCTGGTTACAAAGTATTTAAAGGTAGTCACAGTATACAGTAGTTCCAGTATAGACTAGTTTGACAGTACTAACTGCATGCTGTTGTCCAATATGGAGTAGCTATACAGTATACAATGCCATAATATGCACCTAGCTGCTCAATTTTTTTCTTTCCTGAGAGAGAGAGCAGCACCAGCCATCTGGGTGCGAAGTATTTAACAGATGTTACAGTATACAGTAGTTCCAGTATAGACTAGTTTGACAGTACAGCTTAACCCCATTATAGCGCGGTCCTCAGGTGCCACCCGTGACCACCACGTTATAAACGGGGTCGCGGAGAAAAAAATGGGCGCCGATTTTTTTTTTTTTTTTTTTGTGGTGGTACTGTGTCCGCCGGAGGGGGAAAGCTGAGAACTCTCCCAGCGTTCTCAGACCTAGTGGGGCAGCGGCAACAGCACACAGCACTTACCCGGCATCTGGCAGCTCTTCTCCCTGTCTCTGCTTCCTGCTTCTGCTTCCATCTTGCGAGAGCAAGCTCCCTTAAAGAGACAGTGTGTGTGTGTGTGTGTGTGTGTATTTGACTGTGTGAGACTGTGTGTTTGTGTGTCAGTGTGTCAGTGTGTCAGTGTGTCAGTGTGTGTGTGTGTGCAGTGTGCTGTGAGTGTATGCAGTGTGCTGTGAGTGTGTGCAGTGTGTGTGCAAAAAAACAAAAAAAACTTTAAATTGATTTATTTTTAAAAAAATAGGGGTCCACGCTCAAACCGCGTTATAAGCGGATCCGCATTATAGCGGATCGCGCTATAACTGGGTTGAGCTGTACTATACAGCACACAATGCCATAATACAGTATGCACATAACAGTACTACTGGGGGAGAAGGAGGGGGGGATTGTGTAAAGTTTGTGAACTGTTTGTATAGTTAAGTGCATCTAAACTGCAGTCATGATGTACACAAAACCTCTCCTCTCTCAATGAACTACTGTACTGTACACAGAATGAGGAAGAAGATAAAGACGGAAAAAATTATATTAGTATATATATATATATTATTATATATTATATATTATTAATTAATATTATTATCAATGTGCATTATTCATGATTATCCACCGGCCCTCAATTTTCATCTGACAGAAGAACTGAATAAAGACTGCATTTTGTATTATTCATGATTATTTGTATATTTGTATTTTTTGTTCCTGATAAAATAAAATAAATATTTCTTTACATTCATGATAATCATAATCATTGAAACCACCCCCCCCCCCCCACACCTACACCAAAGAAAAAGAAAAAATGACCAAAAAGTGGTAATTTACTGCATCAACAACATGAATCAGATAAAAAAAAATTAACTCTCTATTTCACAGTGCTGTGCAAATCAGATTTACATATCAAATTCTAGAAGGGATTATCAAAAGCGTTACCGTAAACAGAGCCTCAAAGGGTTGGGGGGTGGATGGGTGAGTCATGCGCAGTAATCATCAGCTAGCTCCCTTCCCAAAGAGGATTATAGAGAGGTGATTCAATACCAACAATAGGAAAATTAGGCACGCAGGCGCAGAGAGGTGATGCTCGGCTAGGGACAGATGATTAAAAACACAATGGCAAGCTTTAGAAACGGAATGGCTCTGGAGAGGTGTGGATAAGAGGTTCAAATCCTTGAGCGAGCCTTGTGTGTGTGCATGGGGAGAACGTACAGGGTACAGCTGCATGAAGGATTAACTGTACTGCAGTTCAAAGAAATGGCATATTTTCAAAAGGCAGGTTATCATAATAATTTAATCCCTACACCCCCAAATACATAAAAAGCACACAAATCAACCATGTGCAGTCAAACGCACAGTGTCACAGTCAAAAGCTACAGCACAGATTGAATATCGTAATATCAAGATGGTTTAAGCAAGCAGTGGTGAACTTACAGACGCATGCGCAGTGATCATCAGCTATGTACTGTAGCTCCCATCCCAAAGAGGATTACATGCAGGCGCAGAGAGGTGATGCTTGACTAGGGACGGACGATTAAAAACACAATTGCAAGCTTTAGAAATGGAATGGTTCTGGAGAGGTGTCTGTTGATAAGATAAGAACTTCGCAAGCAAGCAGTGACGAATTTACAGACGCATGCGCAGTAATCATCAGCTATCAAGCAGGAATGTGATTGAAACCAGAAAGACACACATTCAAAGGAATGGCGTTGGAGAGGTGTACTGTATTGTAGATAAGATAAGAAGTTGAAATACTGAAGTGCAGTAAATTATCCTGTGTGTGTGCGGGGGCGAGCGAGGGGAGAGCGCTGTATATGCCGAAATGTGATACTGTTACAGTACACGCCTATGCGTTTCAACAATTTTCAAATGAGACATACAGCACTGCACATGCATGTATAAATATGCAAATTTACAATTACTGCGCGCGCAACCGCAGACTGTGTACTGACATAGGTTGAACTGCTAAAGTATTAGACTTTGAAGACAACAGCTCGCGAATGCCCCCCTGAGTTTTTAGATGGTATTGCAGTATTGCAGACAGCGCAAATAAAATGCTAATATTACGAGCGCTAAAATACCGCAATATACTCCAGGAAAAAAAAACATACTGCATCTGCCCGCGGTTATCAGAGTTGCGCCGCTACGGCCGCACTAGGGTAAAGGCGGCCGCCCCTGTAGGTAATAGTATAAATTCCATAGATAGAAATATGAATAACATCTAGTTGCAAAATAAACCTGTAGGTAACTACAGTTGCAGAAAATGTTCTGTTTGTAGGTTTCTTCATCCAATAAAGGAATCTTTTAAATCCAATTATACAAATGAAAAATTTGATATTAAGGATTGTATCTATTGTAACTCAGATCAAGTAGTGTATCTGATTGAATGCCCTTGCGGCTCACAATATGTGGGTCGCACAAAACGTAACTTAAAAGTGCGCATTCAAGAACATGTCCGAAATATTAAAAATGGATATCTTAAACATAGTCTATCACGACATTATGCTCCACACCATAATGAAGACCCTTCATTTTTAACCTTTAAAGGAATTCAATCTGTTTCACATAGTAGGAGAGGTGGAGACAGGGTTAAATGTCTCTCTGTCCAAGAGACATTTTGGATACATAAGTTAGATACTTTAACTCCAAAAGGTCTGAATGAAGACATTGATATTTGGTCTTTATATTGATTCTTTAATTTGTCTTTGTTCATTTAGATTGCTTTGATTAAATTATCCGTTATTTCTTGTGCTTGATTTTAGTTTATTTTTTAAATAAGCTGGGTTATACAATATATATATTTTAATTATTATAATTTTTATTTGTTTTTCTATATATATTCCGTGGATTATTATTACAAGTGTTTCCTACTAATAATATATTTTTGTTTTCCCAGCTATCACATTGCTTATACAATATGCTTAATATCCTTACAGTATATAATATGCATAATAATTTTAGCCCGTGTGCTTACTGATGTATTTTATTGAAGTTTTTTTTATTAAAGTTTTATAATTCAAATGATCATTGTTTGGCATGGCTCGTGTATCCCCTCCCACACCAGCTCCGATTGGAGAGTTACCTAAATTATGTGACCAATCGGGACAGGTTGGGGGGGTATATACCACCAATGCTTAAAACTGCATTTACCCCTGATGAAGAGGCATTTAGAGCCTTGAAACGTGTTGGAATTAGCTTTTGATCCAAGATACTGAGTTTACATATAGTCCCCCAAGCTCCTATCATTCCACCATGCTCCCCCTTGCGGATCCGTCAATTTCGGCGCGACGCCCCTTAGTGACTTCACTCGAGCTCTGACGGAAGCCCCAGAGCTACACGTGGAGTCAGTTTGCCGTGGTAGAGATGGACTGAGACTTGCTTCTGTGGGGACTTTGATATTTGGGACTTGATTGCTGCCCTCACCGCACCCCACCTGTGGACCAGCTTCATCACTGTGGTGACCTGTGATTGTCCTGACCTGTGGAGCCTGATGACTGATGATCCTTGATTGTCCAGATCTTCATGTTGGTGTGGTGTATGGGTAACTTGTCCCACGAAATGCTGTTTTACTATTTTCCTGATGTACGCACATTACCTATCCTTGGATATTTAATACATTTTTATCCTTGATTTACTTCACTATGAGCATTGTGCGCTGTTTTCTTTTTGTTTCTCTGTATTTCTGTGAGACCTTGTGAAGGGTCTTTCCCTTGGAGAAGCACCTCAGAATCTGCCAATGGGGTTGTATTTTATACATTTATATATTTCTTTTTCTTAAATATCACTGTTTTTCCTGCATATTTTACTTATTTTCATCTTATTGATCGATGCGCTTTGTATTTTTTTTTTTTTTATATGAAAAAGCAAATTAGTTCTTGACAAAAATAAAAGCAAGGTTGTAATGCAAAAGTAAACTGTGAAAGTAAGGTGCCAGCATTTAAAGGTACATTATGCAGCAAGTGGATGTAACAATGATTGTCTCAAGCAGGAAGAGAACCCGCAGGGCTGAGGTAGGAAAGTGAAAGAACCGACCTGAGCCGAGGGAGTCCTGATAGAGTAGTGCGTTGTAGGCCGAAGGTCAGGGCTGGCAGCAGAGTTGCGTAGACGATGTGAATGCAGTGGTCAACGACAGGCTGGAGACAAGGATAGTGGAGGTATGTGAACCGGTCTGGTAACGTGAAAGACAATAGATATAAGCACGTTGCATGAACTCTGCATGAAAACTGGAACTTTGTTCGGCAACTTCCTGCTCAGAGGGCTGTCCTTTTAAAGGAAGCTACCAGAGACAAAGATGAGGTTTGGTGAGGTAAGGTGCTCAGAGTGTACTTAACATAGGAAGGAGGGGAAACACACTCTGGGTATTGAAACATTGATAAATGTAACACTGGGTATTAAGCAATGGGGCACCAGATACCCTGAAGGTTGGGGTAGGTAGTCCAGAGACAACCTCCCCTACCTCATTGGGTTAGCCCTAGGTACTCACAGTATTAACAGGTCACCAGAGTCTCCCCTCCACCGCGTGCTGCTGAAGTGAAATAGGGTCCAGCAAGGTAGAAAAGAGTGCAGCGCACCGCGATCCAAATGAAGAACAGGTCTGGCCAAAAATAGTATCTTTAATGAGGAATCATAAAAGCAAGGGATGCAACCCTTCTACGCGGTTCGTGTCTGGCACTTATTATTACTTCTTGATAAAGTGGCCAGACCTGTTCTTCATTTGGATCGCGGTGCGCTGCACTCTTTTCTACATTCAGAGACAAAGATGGACGATTCAGCCACAGAGGGTGAGCAAGAGCAAAATCCCGAGCCGGAACCTTAAAACCCGGAAATGATTTTGCCAAACCTCCTAGTGGATACACAAGGGGAATAATACAGTTGGGGTCCCAGCCTCTTAATTCAATATATTCACTGGCATTACCTCATCAAATCCATAACTTACTAAACACAAGATGCAGTGTTCAATACTGTTACAGGATCTCCTGAAGGCAGTCCTTGCTTGTCTTGAAGTTGCAGTCTGTTGATCTCCCGAACATGCAGTCATTCTCTTCCATACTGGGATGATTCTTGAAGGCAGCCAATCAAGATCGACACTAACCTATGTAACAGGAACAACAGGGTTTCTCTGAGACGATAACTGAGATTACTTTATGTGATTGACCAAGTTGTGATTTTTCCCAAACTCTTAATAAACGTTTCCCTGTACTGCAGCTCAAGACTGCAGGTGCTGTACTACTAGTAATACCCTTCACTAGGCAAGGCCAGGACCTGTCTGGGTTATACCAACAGTTACACAGTGTTCCTCATTCCACAATGTCTTCATTCAGACTCTTCTGCTCTCCCTATTCCCCCCAAAATCAGTTGATGCGCAATGGAGGGTTACACTGATATGTCAGATACTGATTATATGAACAGACACTTTATGAGGGACATCTGTATAATCAACAAGTTTGCTAGTCTGCCCTTAATGACAACCTTCCATTCCAAAAGCATTGGCAAGGCTTGAAAGGCCTAGACCTGCCTTCTCTGCTAATGCTAAAAACAAAGAATTATGGGATATGTTGTTTCCATCAGATTAGTGCAGGCCTGTAAGCAAATGTGAAACAATGTTACATTACACTGTAACCCTGCTGAGAGTAAATTTCTGTCTTAGTTTGGTCCTGAGAGATTCAGTGCAGCCATCACTTAGGCAGAACCGCAGACAGCTTTCCTGGGGTCCATAATTAAAGTTTCCAGTGCCCTCCCCCCCATTTCGGAGACCTTTGTGAGACCCCCCACTCCCTCCCCCCAACACACACACAATTCATCAGGCCCGGGTTCAGAGGGAAAGGACTGTCACACCCCCACCATGAGGAGCTATCACTGAGCAGCCCACAGCCTCCCCAGCCTCAGGTCACCTTCACATCCCAGTCTGCCCCATCGTGTTTACTTATACGAACACAATGCCATGTGTGGGGGGTTGGGGGGAGATGGGGCTTCCATATTGGTTGGTTAAAGGAGGAGGAGCCGGGGGAGGTTACATGGCCGCTGCTCTCCGTTAGGTCCAAGTGTCCGTGCTACTGGTTCCCTGCCTCGGCCACAGTGGCTGTGTGTCAGTCACATTGCCATGCTTTCCTCTACTCTCTCACTCCTTGGGGGGCACTGATCCTCCTGCGGGCACAAACACATCCCCCCCTTATTTACCATACCAGAGGGAGACCTCCGATGCCACACTGGTCCGACGCCAGAAGTTGATACCAACTTCTGCATCCGTGAGCGGACTGATAGGGGGGGAGAGGCAGCAACTAGAGGCCCAACGAGGGAGAGAGGCATACAGTAGCTCGGGCCCGGCAGCCTGACACAGATTTTGAGCCTGACTTCTGGCTGGGCTGGACCTACTGCACCGAAACACTTTATTCGAGCAAATACCCAGTATGTACCTGGCAGATACCTGGAATGCGCCGCTCCTCACCTCTGACAAGCCCCGTTGCGTTTGCCTTCCCAGCCTGGGTCACATGCCTGGCTGACGGGCGGCTGATCTGTTAAATGATAATGATTAGGATTTAATAGGCTGCAATGCTTCGCGTGTCTACCAGATGGCATAAATTCATGAATTGTAATGCAGTATATATATATATATATATACTGTGCAGTATTGCAGCCAGCGGGAATAAAATGCTTCAATCCCTGCCTGGAAAATACCTCAATGCACTCGGGCAGAAAACAGTCACAAACCTCAATACACCCGGGTATACCCGAATTCGTGGGACTAGCCTAGCTCGAATAAAGTGTGTCGCCAGTGTAACTTCCAGCGCCGGCCGACCAGGGCCCTCTACAAGCTCCAGGCCTGGGACAGTTGTCCTTGTTTTCTTCCCTCCCGCCCCCACTGTTAATGGCCAGACACTTAAGTCCTAGTCTATGTTTTGCCAGTTAAGATATTAGGCCCAGATACACAAAGCTCTTCAGTCTATTTAACATGACTTTAACCTAAATTAAAATAATTTTTTGTTAATAATGCTTTTTTTCTAAAGTGGGTAGCATAACGTTAACCTAGTTTTACTAATTTACCTAGTGTACCATTGATTTTACGAACGCTGGTGATAATGAGATGCAAAAGAGGTGTTTGCCTAACATCACATACTGTACACTAAAGCACATATCTGCTAAAGGTAACACAGGAACTAAACCTTATACTTGTTATGGCATACCGTTACCTAAACGTGCCATTACATAGATAGAGAATTACAATACGTAAAGTTAGTTAGGAGGAAGATACCTAAAAAAGATGCTAATTTAAATAAATAAAATATACTTTTCGTATTGTTGTGCTAACATGATGTTAAACCTGTGCTTATTAAATGCATTATAAACATTATCTTTGCAAATATTTAGCTTAGGGATACACGCTAACTTCAGGGGGGGAAATTAACAACAACAAAAAACGTTACTGTTTTAGGCAATGCCACATTATTTGTTGTGATTTTTAATGAAGCTTTGTGTATTTGGGACTTAGAAAGAAAAGTTTGGGCTTTACACGGCACTCAGTAAAACCTCAGGAGTTACACTTAAAAGGCACTGCCAAACATAAATAAAACCTGAAGAGAAAAAGTCACAAATGTTGTTGAAAACTATGAAATAAGAAATGTCATTTTACATTAAATCAATCCTATAATTGACAAGCTTAACTACTTGTGCAGCATAATTGCTTTTATGTTAATACTGATGGTTTAAAATATTGGCTTATTTGAAGATTACTGCACATGTAGCTCAAGGCTGTGAAAGTCAATGGAATTGGTGTAGCAGTGTCTTTGAATTTCACCCCAATTTACCATTATAGAGCAGCGTGGTAACTACTGTATACAGTTATGCAATTTTATTATAAACATAATAAATAAAACATTTTTGCTTGTCATTCTTTTATTTTATGAAATGCCAATTAATATTCAAATTGCAATGATGTTGTGCAATTGAACATAAATAAAATATTAAGAATGTTGGAAGATTTTATTTTGCAATGTCTTATATTCTTTTGTTTCTCCAAAGAATATGAATGTGAGGTTTTAATATTAGTTTACTTTATCATAGACCTCAAATACCCCATCCTGAAGCATTGGGGGGGGGGGGGGAGAAATAGCAACAGATATCTAAAAAAAAAGTTATTATTTTGGATTTCACTATAATATTTCTATCTACATCTATTTTGCTTGTATTTTTGTATTCACTTCCCAGAATAACCGACACGGGGGCCTTGTAATAGGGATGTATCACTGTTTGACAGAAACTGCCTCTAAATCCAACAGGGAGCTGGTTAATTGCAGACAGGCATTTAACTAGATTCCACCTAGCGAAATTAGAGTTCTAAGAAAGGTGCCCTGGTGGAAACAGGAGAGAGATTCCTTAGCTCACATTTGGGCTGACATAAGGAGAAATAGGACTGCCAGAGACTTACATGGAGGGCCACCTGCTTAAGGTACTTTCTGAGACTTTGGGGTGATAGACTGGTAATGGGAATATCTGTCCAGTCCTACAGAGATGGTCTGGGGAAGTAGGTTAGTACTTACAAAGGGATAGGGGTTTGTTATTTTGTTGTTTTTATATGTTTTGCCTGGATAAAGGAACAGGCTCAATAAAGCCAAGATTTAATTGCACCCAAATCGGTCTCCATTATATGTACCTCTGCACACATCTCTTACATATGGTGTCAGAAAGTAGCCTCCACCCCCCAGCCACGCCGAGGCTCGACTAGATGACACCATCAAACCTTGCACAAGATTCAGCATGGTCATCCACATGCTGAATGTTTTTAGTGGTTTTGAAATTCCAGACATCACAACCGAGCAATACAGGGAGAGAATGGAGGCCAAGATGGATCATCTTTTTGAGAGAATGGAGAGGATGGATAGTCGCATGGGTGTTCAAATGGAGAAGATTGAGAGGAAGTTCATGGGGCTCTATTCTTTGCTTGTAGTCCCTGCCCCTGTATGTCTGACGCAGGAGCAGGAGGGCGACCGGGAGGTGCCTTCTTCTCTCTTGGAGGAACCGCATACCCCATCCCGCACCCCCCCCCCCATGCACCCCCTCATCCTGATTTGACCTTCACGGTGCCAACACCAAGTACACCACAGGAAACCCCACGCTCACCCGCTGTCTCCAGGATATACCCTTCTGTTGAAGTTGATTACAATCCCGATAAGAGGATGGCCACTACAGGAGGAAAATAATTCTCCCAGACCATCTAACCCCATCCACTGCCAGAAGCACACCCGGTCCAGCACCCAGGATTGTACAGCTCCCAGACATCATGCCGAACGACCTCCCTCAGAGCATCCGGGAGAAATACAAGACCAGATGTGGTGGACTACCGCACAAATTTGCCCAGTTCATTTTTAAACACCATGTCAGCTTTGAGATGTACAATGAGTAGAGCAAAAATGTAAATTATGAAGGCAATAAGACCAAGAAGGGGCTTCCTGCAAATTGAAGGAGACCTATTATGGTCGAAGTGAATTGCTATTTCAATGTGAACATGCTTCTTGTGAGAACCGTTAGAGACAGCATCAATGGCCTTTTGAAGCACAAAAGTGCTCTTCCCCTGGAGGTCCATCGACTTGCTAGACGACAACACGTTAATTTATTTACAAATAAAAATGCGCCACAAATGTTTTTAATATAATTTTTTTAAATGTTGATTGTTTTAAATGATTTCATTGTTTAATGCTTCTTTTCTATTTTGCATGTCTGGAGCTGGGCGAAGACAATGTGCAGGAAACACCCCCTTGGTGCAGGAAACTCTCCCAGCAATACTGACAGGTACAGTAAGTACTATTAAGACACTGTGCTAAAATCCATGCATGCCATGTCCTTTCCTCCCAAAACCCTAAGCACCAAATGTAAACTCCTCATCCTAATGTGAAGTGCTGTACCCCATGCCATGCATGCTTTTTCACCCAGAGCACCAAAAAAGCTAAGGATTTAATAATGTACAGGCATACCCCGCTTTACGTACACCCGCTTTACGTACACTCACAAGTACGTACATTTATTTTTAGTTGCACCATACCCCTGTGTCCGTACGCGTGCTTCGCGAGTACAGACACCAGGGGGCGGCGTGCGCACCTCAACACTCCTGCAACCTCCTTCATGCTTGTCTTCATTATGGTGCGCTCGATCTCCCTGTTCCCTCTGCCGGCCCATCTGTCTCCGTTCCCCCTCCCATCTGTCTCCGTTCCCCCTGCACTCACGCTCCATAAAGCAGCAGCTAAACCAGCGATTCCGCCCGTGACTCTGCTTCCTCCGCTCTCCCCCTTCTCCCCCCTCCCCCCTCCTTCCTCCCTCCTCCCTCCTCCCTCCCCAGAGCTCTGCGAAGCTTTGCATGTTATGTAACTGAGTGACAGTGTGTGACTGAGTGACAGTGTGTGACTGAGTAACAGTGTGTGACTGAGTAACAGTGTATGACTGAGTGTGTGACTGAGTTACTGTGTGTGACTGAGTGACTGTGTTTGACTGAGTGTGACTGAGTGACTGTGTGTGACTGAGTGACTGTGTGTGACAGTGTGTGACTGAGTCACAGTGTGTGACTGAGTGACAGTGTGTGACTGAGTGACAGTGTGTGTGACTGTGTGTGTGACTGAGTGCATGTGTGTGTGTGACTGAGTGCGTGTGTGTGTGTGACTGAATGCGTGTGTGTGACTGAGTGCGTGTGTGTGTGACTGAGTGCGTGACTGACTGAGTGAGAGAGAGAGACTGAGTGAGTGAGTGAGAGACTGACTGAGTGAGTGAGAGAGACTGACTGAGAGAGAGAGAGACTGAGTGAGAGAGAGAGACTGACTGAGAGAGAGACAGAGAGACTGACTGAGTGAGAGAGACTGCGAGAAGGAGAGAGCTGCTATACAGTACTGACCCGTGTACGCGTCTCTCACCTCCTTGCTTGCTCCCATTCATTTTATTTGAATAAAGCCTACTGTATTTATTTTGGTTACAAATGCATTATTTACATCAGTTATGCACAGTGCTTCACTTTAAGTACATTTTCACTTTACATACATGCTCCGGTCCCATTGCGTATGTTAAAGCGGGGTATGCCTGTAATGTACTGTAGTCGAGGTTTCATAATTTTTTCATGTGTAGTCATAATGTAGTGATAATGTACAGTAAATTACTGTACCCCATGCCATGTCCTTTCTCCCCAAACTCCCAAAAACTCAGGATTGCATAATGTACGGTGTGATTGTTAACATTGCATATTGTCTTTTTTTTTACAGACCAAGATGTCTAAGAAGAGCCAGCACAAAGAAGAAAGACAAGAAGATTGTAAATTCGGAAGAAGAGGCGACATTGTATTTTTGTATTATTCATTTTAACTTTATTATCCTGTAGAAATAATAGAGACAGAAGTTAACCAAAGGATAACACAAGAACCCCAATTACTGCACTCAAAGTATAATATAAATACCGTAATGATAGGGGTATACAATAACCCACTGGAGGAGTGGTGTATTCCTCCAAGAATCAACACATCAAGGTGAGTATTGTTCTCACAGTTAAACTAAAATAACAAAATTTTATTTCTATAATACAGAACAATAACATTTAAAAGTATATATATGAGATAGATTAAAATCCCCGGGAAGGCGGTAGATAAGGGTGTAGCAATGCTGGGTAATTAACCCGTAGAGTGCTGACTCTGTATATATTGAGCAGTGTTGCCAAAGTCTAATGGCTATAATAGCAAATTAGGAGCTTCAATATTGTATGGTAATCTGCAAATATACAACCCTAACAAACACTTGCTGCTAGTAGGATAGCATAGTTATGAAGCAGCCGATGTAGCTAAAATATTAGTAAAGCTCGGCAGAAAAAGAACCTCCTTAGTATGGCCACACATGTAACCTTGCACTGCTTAGTACATCAAGACCTACTTCTGATATTATAGTAGGGGAGAGAAAGAAAAACTAGCCCATGTCCAAGTGTCCCATTATAAGTGGCAGGACTACTGAACAACTGAAGTTTAATAGGAAGGACCCCTTACCCTAAAAAATCATCTTCTCTCCTCAGGTAATATCCCATATTTGAATCCTGTCTGCTTCAACTATTTGCTGTGTGTATGTTAGTATATGCAACTGAAACAATCTTCGGTAATATCCCATATCTGAATCCTGTCTGCTTCAACTCTTTGCTGTGTGTATGTTAGTATATGCAACTGAAACAATCTTAGGTAATATCCCATATCTGAATCCTGTCTGCTTCAACTCTTTGCTGTGTGTATGTTAGTATATGCAACTGAAACAATCTTAGGCCCATATAAACCCAGATAGAACAGCCTAATGCTGCCTGCAGCCCATGTCCAAGTGGCCCATTATAAGTGGCAGGCCTACTGAACAACTGAAGTTTAAAAGGAAGTTCAAAAGAAGTGAGGAAGTGGACAACCCCATCTGGCCCTGATTCCTGCATTTGAACTGCGCTGGAAAGGAGGATACCATCAATACCAGACTGCATCATTACTGCTGTGATGCTGCCTTTACCATTTATATTTGCTGTGACTTCACTTCTTCTCAAATTATGCACTTCTTTTTACCAGCCTCATTATGTCTCTAACTCTATTCATATATCGCCATCTCTCCTTCCTTCACCACTTCTCTGTTCACATGAACTCCTTTCTTACCTGCACATTCTAACACCACACAGCTATATCCCCAGCAAAAAAGCACATCCCTACAAATCATCCTCACACATTCTCTTTCTATCCATGCTTCTCCTCCTTGCTTCTGGGGATATCTCTCCCAATCCTGGTCCCTGCCTTTTCCTACATGCTCTCGTCCTCGCCTGCCAATTGCAACCTCTACTCCTTCTGGTGTCAACCCCTCCAACCTCATACTCATCCCCTGACACCCTCCCTCCTCTATCCCTTTCTCCTTTGCCCTTTGGAATGTTCGCTCCCTTTCTAACAAGTTCCTCTCTGTACATTACTTTTTTCTCTCTCACTCTCTGCTCCTATTTGCTATAACTGAGACCTGGCTCACTCAGTCTGACTCTGCTCTGGAAGCTGCCCTCTCCTATGGTGGCCTTTCCTTCTCCCATAGGGGTGGAGGCGTGGGGCTCCTGCTCTCCTCTTTCTGCCGTTCCCGAACCCTTCCTATTCCTCCATCTCTTGCTTTTCCCTCCTTTGAGGCTCACACTGTCCAGATCTTCTCTCCTCTCCCTGTACATGTGGCGGTCATCTACCGCCCACCTACCTCTACTCATCCCCCTTCTGCCTTTCTCTCTCACTTTGAATCCTGGCTCTCTTTCTTTCTAGCCTCAGACTCCCCTGTTCTTCTCCTTGGGGACTTCAATTGCCACATTGATGACCCCTCTCTCCCTTGGGCTTCCCGCTTTCTTTCTCTAACCTCTTTTTTTGGCCTTCAACAGTGAACTGCAGCCAGCACCCACAAGGATGGCTACTACTTAGACCTGGTTTTCACTAAAAACTTCTCTCTCTCCGATTTCTCCATTTCCCTTTTTCCTCTCTCTGACCATCACCTCATCTCATTCTCTCTATCTCGCTTCTCCCCTTCTCCACCTCCATCTACACCCCGGTTCTGCAGAAACCTGCGCTCTATTCACTTACCTGACTTTGAGTCCACTTTACGCTCCTCCCTCTCCTCTCTCAGTTCTGCTACAGACCCTGACAACCTGGTCAGGAACTACAACTCTGCCTTGTCCTCCTCTCTTGATCTACATGCCCCGCTTTCTCTCTGCTGCCCTTACCATTCTAACCCTAGACCCTGGCTAAATTCCCACACGCACATGCTGCATTCCTCAACTCGTTCCTTTGAATGCCTCTGGAAGAAATCTCATACTCTTGCAGACTTCCTTCACTTCAAATTTATGCTATCCTGTTTCAACTCTGCCCTCTCGCAAGCTAAACAAGCCTACTTTTCTTCACTAATCAACATGCACAAGTCTAACCCACGCCGACTGTTCTCTGTCTTTGATACTCTACTCAAACCACCCTCAGCTGCCTCTCCTACCTCCATCTCCGCTCAGGACTTTGCTGACTATTTTAAGGAATATGAAGGAGAGAAGGAACCCAATATAGCACTCAGGTTCACACTCTGGTGGTGAGTGAATGATTTAAAAACATAATCTTTATTAAACAACAATTATAAAATATTGGTCGAGCGACGTACTAAGGGTGGGTTGATCCTAAATAAAGAACACCATTTGGGTCTGGATCAAAATAATAGTGTGTGCCAGATGAATTTAATAAATCACTGGTACTGAGTTCGCACAGTATTCCTGATGCGGACCTGTGTGGTAGGTGATTATTCCAGGTGTGTCCGGGTAAGTACTGAGATTGCAGGTCACAGAGATATAATATATAGTACTTAATGGTAAGCGTGACCTAACTGATAGACATAAAAAACAAATACACTATGTATATCAGTGGTAGTATAGTACAATCAGCTAAGCTCCTCAATGGAGAAGTGTGTGTGCCCCTATCAGTGTCAGAATGACCTAAGGTTAACCCTCTGCGTGCTATACTTGAGGGGTGTGTGGACCTATATATACCAGCGTGGTAGGAGTCAGAGGTAAGTATCCTGACTAAGGTCATAAGGGTCAGTATCCCAATCTGGGAGACGCTGATGGTGGGGGGCAAGCTGTTGACTCACACTAAACAGAGTGATTTTAATTGAAGCTGAAGGAACCTCACGGATGGTATGCAGCACCCCAACACTGCAGGGCAGCTGCAGTATGCTGAAGGTACGTTCCCTCAGTACTGTGATGCCGGAACACTATCCCTATAAACACCTTCAGGAGGCTAAGAGTGACCGTCGGGGCACTTTTGTCCTGTATAGAAATGCACTCGCAGACTACCGCATTAACTCGCGGTCTCTGAGAGTCATGAGGAGGCAGTCCTGATCTGCGCGTGCACGTGTATACTAAGTGCCGACGCGCGCGTTTCGCGAAGGGCTTTTTCAAGGCGAGTAGTTAGTATCATTGAGGATACCCTGCAGGTAGGCAGGTATATATAGGGCCCCCAGTGATGACGTCATAAGTTAACCCCTGGTGTGCCATGATATACTTGGTCCTGTAGTAAAGCACAGTGAGTAAGCCAATGTTTGTAACTGCATCTCCAGCACACTGATTTAATAAAGGTCTGACTCAATTTGTGTGTTATTATTGCCTAGTTGTCAGAGGCTTGCAGAGTGAAGTAATGATAAACTCCAAATCTGATACAGGGGTAGTAAAAGTGATGTCCAATATGATCATGTACATGTATACATTTAATTATAATGTCAGGGTCCAGAGAAGCCCTGGTAGGATAATGTCACCACTCCTGGGTGGTGATGGTCTGTGTACAGGATTGGGGAGCTACCTGTATTAACAGATATGGCAATGGTGTTCTGTGTATATATATGTAAAGTGGTTATGTAGTCACAAAGCGATATGAAGTGGACTGTGTGTGTGTACAGACATGATCCTAAGAGATAACAAAATGAATGGGCATACCCTGCCTATAGGAATGGGGTGTACAGAAACCCCTCATTCAGGCCTCTGGGTGCCATTGTCCCAAGTGTGTATATCCATTTGGCTTCTATCTGGAGGAGAACTTTGTCCCAATCTCCTTTCCGCAGTCCTTTAGTTGGATGGTCAATCCCACAAAAGGTGACGGCCTTGAGGTCCCTGCCATGACATTGATTGACGTGTCTCGACAGGGGTTTGTCCGTCTTATTCCTCACGGTACCTATGTGTTCCAGAACCCTCTGTTTGAGACATCTACTTGTTTTACCCACATATACCTTGCCACAGACACATTTTCCTTGGTATATTTTATTTTTTATTTATTTATAAAATATTTTACCAGGAAGTAATACATTGAGAGTTACCTCTCGTTTTCAAGTATGTCCTGGGCACAGAGTAAAACAAATAATACATGGTTACAAATACAGTTACATAAATGAACAAGGTATACATTTATATGACACCTGTGCTGAGGCAGTTGATGAAGCTGCGTATGGGATACATCTTGGTGTCATTCCAGTTTCCAAACTGTTTTGTGGTGTTCATATATTGGCATGCCTTGCATCGTTGGCAAGTATATGATCCAGTGGGTTTTGGTGGCAGCCATGTTCTTGGTTTTTCCTCCTTAAAGTGGCTATGGACCAACAGGTCTCTCAAATTCTTGGCTCGTCTGCTGGTCATGGATGGGCAGTCTTTGTTGACACCTCTAAGGAGATCGTCTGCTCTTAAGATGTGCCAGTGTCTCTCCAGAATAGCTCTTGCCTGAGGCCATTCGCGATTAAATGTGCCTACAAAGCGAATCACTTTGTCTGGTAGGCTAGGTGGTTTGTCCATAATAAGGGACTGGCGTGGGGTATATTTAGCTCTTTTGTAGGCCTTCTTTATACTGTTCTGGCTATACCCTCTCTCCACAAAGCGTTGTGTCATTGCTTTGGACTGGTTTTCGTACTCCTGATCAGTGCTACAGTTCCTTTTAAGTCGAAGGAACTGGCCTGTCGGTATGCCATTAATCTGAGCCTTTGGATGGTGACTGCTGGCTTCTAGAAGGTTGTTTGTGGCTGTTGCTTTGCGGTATATGGTGGTGTGGAGGGAACCCTCGTTGCCCCTTGAAATTAATAGGTCCAGGAAACACATAGTGTCCTTGCTGTAATCCAGGGTGAGGTGGAGGTTGAACACATTAGTGTTGAGTGCACTGATGAACTCTTTTAGCATTCCCTCTGGGCCTCGCCACAGGACAAACACATCGTCGATGTAGCGGACCCAGAGGTCGACATGCTCAGTATATGCTTCCATTTCTTCTGTAAATACTACCTGGGATTCCCACCATCCCAGGTAGAGGTTGGCATACGTAGGGGCACATTTGGTGCCCATTGCAGTGCCCCTCAGTTGATGGTATATTTTACAGTCGAAAAGGAAGTAATTACGTGTCAGTACAAATCTGAGCAGTTCTAGGGTGAATAAGTTATGTTTGGTGTACCACCGACCCCTTGTCTTCAGGAAGTGGGATACCGCCTCCAGGCCATACTTATGATCAATGCTAGTGTATAGGCCCTCTACGTCTAGGCTGACCAAGATAGTATCTTCACTGATACAGATATCATCCAACCGCTTCAGGACATCCTTGGTGTCTCTCAAGTAAGATGGTAATGCCATGACGTAGGGCCTCAGCACTCGATCCACATAAGAGCTTGCCCGTTCAGTTAGGTTCCCTATCCCCGACACTATGGGTCTGCCAGGAGGGGGGATCTTGTTCTTATGTAGTTTGGGCAGGCTATAGAAGGTGGCTATTTTAGGTGTTTTGACCCACATATAGCTTAATTCGTTTTTGTCAATGACCTTGTCTTCAAGGCCCTTTTGAAGAATGTTGTTAAGCTCAGTATTAAATTTCATAGTGGGATCTCCTTCAAGTATCTCATAGCAGAGAGGGTCTGATAAAAGTCTCAAATTTTCCTTCTTATAGTTGTTTTTGTTGAGAATCACCAGATTTCCTCCTTTGTCAGATGGTTTTATGACTATGTTGTCATTCGTGGCTAGTTCCTTGAGTGCTTTTCTTTCCTCGACTGTCAGGTTATTGGGAAGTCTCCTTAGTTTTAGATGTTCTAAATCTTTGGTAACTAGATCCACGAATACATAAATATTGGAGAAATTGTCATTGAAGGGAATGAACTTTGAGCTAGGCCGTAGGTCAGTGAACGGGCCCTCCCCTGGAGGTCTTTCACTCTCCTCTAGAAGTGCTGCTAAGTTGTCGTGTATCTCCATGTCTTGTGTGTCAAGGGGTGTAACATCCATTGAGTTAGCTATTCTTATCTCTCTTGAACGAAAGAATTTATGGAGTTTTAATTTTCTGCCGAAAAGGTTAGTGTCTTTGACCCATTCAAATACGTCCATACTTGTAGTAGGTGAATAGGACAGGCCTTTACTAAGGAGCTTTAGATGGTGTTCACTCAGAATCATGTCCGACAGATTCACTATCTGTAATTTTGCACTGTTTAATATCTCGGGGGTTTCCCCCTTTTCTTCTGATATTGTGACCCTGCCGCTCGGCTCCTTAGCACCCAGACCTTTTCCTCTTCTTGTTTTCCTTTTGGTCTTTGGCCTGATGCCGTGCGATGCTGCTCTAAAAAAGGAACCTGGGGCGGGGGCAGGGTGTGAGATGTAGAGGCAAGCTGGTGTGTCATACCCTCAGTCAGTAGTGAGGTTGATCTGTCTTCCTCACTATCAGATATTTCCCACTCAGTGGATGATGCTTCTTCAGGTGTTTTAGTTTTGGGCTTTTTTTTGGTCAAGTTATAACGGAAAATCTTATTTTCCTGGAAATCTTTTTTATCCCTAGCGTACTTGATCCGTTTCCTTTCCTTAAGTTCTTTTGAAAATTTGTCTAGATTAGTCTCTAGTTTACCCTCCAGTTCACTGAATTTGGGATTAGGTCTCCAAGAGTCAACCTCTAGTAGTTTCTGCTCAAGTACATTTTCTATGTTCTTCAATTTATCTTTATGGAATTCCAGGAGTAGATTCATGAGCATTATTGAACATTGTTTCAAAATTAACTCCCAAGATCTGATGAAGTCAGCATCCACTATGTTGTGTGCTGGGGCAACATTAGCACGTAGGCCTCTAGGGATCAATTCTGCTGCTAAGTAGTTTTCAAAGCCGAATATCTCCCACCAGGCCCTCATGCGTTGTCTATAAGTGTTATCTAATTCTGTGAAGAATTTGGAGATATCAGGTTGTGCGGTCGTGTTTTCCCCCTCAAATTCGCTAGTAAAGACTGTTTCTGCTTCTTTTTGCCATGTCTGAAAATCAGGCAGACCCGACAGAAATCCTGACATTGTCTGTAAGTCTAGGGCGAGCTAGGGGTAGAGTAGGCAAAGGACACCTATGTAACTGATAGAAATGGTAGGGGAACCCCTGCTGCAGCCTCTTGCGGTGATAAAATGATATGAACGGTGCTTGGGTGTAAACTGTAGAATATGAAGGAGAGAAGGAACCCAATATAGCACTCAGGTTCACACTCTGGTGGTGAGTGAATGATTTAAAAACATAGGGGCCTATGCAGAGAGCAGCGAATTTTAAAAATGGCGAATTTCATAAAAAGGAGCTTTTTTGGAGAGTTTTAATCTCCATATGCAGAAAAGTGCGAATTCTGCTATGTTTAACATGGATGCGTCTGGCGAGTTTAAATTGGCGAGATGCGCGCTTCGGAAACATGTAAAAACAAATTCGCGCCTTTTTTTTTCCCTTTGCAATGGCCGCGAGCGCCAGTTTTTTTTGGCGAGGCAAAACAGAGACAATCGCGCCATTTTATTGGCGCGAACAGCCGCTAGATGCCGTTCGCGCCTCTCTGCATACGGATATATTTTAAACTGGCGAGATTGCGGTTCTCGCCAGCCGCGAGGCGAGTTTTACAAATAGAAATGAAAAATTGGCGCGATTTTCGGAAATCTCCATTTTCTGCTGTTTTCTGTGCGATTATCTCCAAAAAATGGCGAATTTCGAAAATTCGCTGCTCACTGCATAGGCCCCATAATCTTTATTAAACAACAATTATAAAATATTGGTCGAGCGACGTACTAAGGGTGGGTTGATCCTAAATAAAGAACACCATTTGGGTCTGGATCAACATAATAGTGTGTGCCAGATGAATTTAATAAATCACTGGTACTGAGTTCGCACAGTATTCCTGATGCGGACCTGTGTGGTAGGTGATTATTCCAGGTGTGTCCGGGTAAGTACTGAGATTGCAGGTCACAGAGATATAATATATAGTACTTAATGGTAAGCGTGACCTAACTGATAGACATAAAAAACAAATACACTATGTATATCAGTGGTAGTATAGTACAATCAGCTAAGCTCCTCAATGGAGAAGTGTGTGTGCCCCTATCAGTGTCAGAATGACCTAAGGTTAACCCTCTGCGTGCTATACTTGAGGGGTGTGTGGACCTATATATACCAGCGTGGTAGGAGTCAGAGGTAAGTATCCTGACTAAGGTCATAAGGGTCAGTATCCCAATCTGGGAGACGCTGATGATGGGGGGCAAGCTGTTGACTCACACTAAACAGAGTGATTTTAATTGAAGCTGAAGGAACCTCACGGATGGTATGCAGCACCCCAACACTGCAGGGCAGCTGCAGTATGCTGAAGGTACGTTCCCTCAGTACTGTGATGCCGGAACACTATCCCTATAAACACCTTCAGGAGGCTAAGAGTGACCGTCGGGGCACTTTTGTCCTGTATAGAAATGCACTCGCAGACTACCGCATTAACTCGCGGTCTCTGAGAGTCATGAGGAGGCAGTCCTGATCTGCGCGTGCACGTGTATACTAAGTGCCGACGCGCGCGTTTCGCGAAGGGCTTTTTCAAGGCGAGTAGTTAGTATCATTGAGGATACCCTGCAGGTAGGCAGGTATATATAGGGCCCCCAGTGATGACGTCATAAGTTAACCCCTGGTGTGCCATGATATACTTGGTCCTGTAGTAAAGCACAGTGAGTAAGCCAATGTTTGTAACTGCATCTCCAGCACACTGATTTAATAAAGGTCTGACTCAATTTGTGTGTTATTATTGCCTAGTTGTCAGAGGCTTGCAGAGTGAAGTAATGATAAACTCCAAATCTGATACAGGGGTAGTAAAAGTGATGTCCAATATGATCATGTACATGTATACATTTAATTATAATGTCAGGGTCCAGAGAAGCCCTGGTAGGATAATGTCACCACTCCTGGGTGGTGATGGTCTGTGTACAGGATTGGGGAGCTACCTGTATTAACAGATATGGCAATGGTGTTCTGTGTATATATATGTAAAGTGGTTACGTAGTCACAAAGCGATATGAAGTGGACTGTGTGTGTGTACAGACATGATCCTAAGAGATAACAAAATGAATGGGCATACCCTGCCTATAGGAATGGGGTGTACAGAAACCCCTCATTCAGGCCTCTGGGTGCCATTGTCCCAAGTGTGTATATCCATTTGACTTCTATCTGGAGGAGAACTTTGTCCCAATCTCCTTTCCGCAGTCCTTTAGTTGGATGGTCAATCCCACAAAAGGTGACGGCCTTGAGGTCCCCGCCATGACATTGATTGACGTGTCTCGACAGGGGTATGTCCGTCTTATTCCTCACGGTACCTATGTGTTCCAGAACCCTCTGTTTGAGACATCTACTTGTTTTACCCACATATACCTTGCCACAGACACATTTTCCTTGGTATATGACACCTGTGCTGAGGCAGTTGATGAAGCTGCGTATGGGATACGTCTTGGTGTCATTCCAGTTTCCAAACTGTTTTGTGGTGTTCATATATTGGCATGCCTATTTTAAGGAAAAGGTGGAATCCATACGTCAGAACATCCCCTCTGTTTCTTCCTCCCATCCTACACCTCTTCCTAACTCTCCTCCTGCCTTCCTTGACTCTTTTTCCACTGTCTCAGAGGAGGATGTGTCGCTGTTGATCGCCTCTTCTCCCTCTACCTCTTGCCCTCTTGACCCCATTCCCTCCCATCTCCTAAAACCTCTTGCTCCTACTATAATCCCTACGCTCACACACATATTTAACTCCTCCCTCTGCTCTGGAACATTTCCATCCTCCTTCAAACATGCAACAGTCATACCATTACTGAAAAACAGCAAGCTTGACCCTACCTGTCTTTCTAACTATCGACCTGTCTCCCTCCTGCCTTTTGCCTCTAAGCTCCTTGAACATCTTGTATTCTCTCGCTTGCTCCATTTTCTCAACACCTATTCTCTCCTAGACCCTCTACAGTCGGGCTTCCGCAGTGCTCACTCCACGGAAACAGCCCTCACTAAAATAACTGACGACCTCCGTGCTGCCAAAGACAGAGGTCATTACACTCTTCTCATATTACTCGACCTCTCTGCAGAATTTGACACCGTGGACAACCCTCTTCTCCTTCACATTCTCCATACTCTTGGAATTCGGAACAAAGCGCTATCCTGGATCTCATCCTACCTCTCCCATCGTACTTTCAGTGTCTCTTCTGCTAACACCTCCTCCTCCTCTATTGATCTCTCTGTGTGGGTACGCCAGGGCTCTGTCCTGGGACCTCTTCTCTTTTCTCTATAACACACTCTCTCTAGGTGACCTAATAACATCTTTTGGGTTTAATTATCACCTCTATGCTGACGACACACAAATATACTTTTCAACACCCGACCTTACACCTGCTGTACAAGCCAAAGTTTCTGAATGTCTCTCTGCTATATCATCCTGGATGGCCATCCGCTGCCTTAAACTTAACATGGCTAAAACAGAGCTCCTCATACTTCCTCCCAAACCTGGCCCTACTACCTCCTTCCACATTACTGTTGGAACTACGATCATTCACCCAGTAGCCCAAGCACGCTGCCTAGGGGTCACACTCGACTCATCTCTCACATTCGCCCCTCACATTCAAAACATTTCTAAAACCTGTCGCTTTTTCCTCCGCAATATAACAAAGATACGCCCTTTCCTCTGTTACTCGACTGCTAAAACTCTGACTCAGGCCCTCATTCTCTCCCGTCTTGATTACTGTAACCTCCTGCTGTCCGGCCTTCCTGCCTCTCACCTGTCTCTCCTACAATCTATCCTAAACGCTGCTGCCAGAATCACTCTACTCTTTCCTAGATCTGTCTCAGCATCTCCCCTCATGAAATCCCTCTCCTGGCTTCCTATCAAATCCAGCATCTCACACTCCATTCTTCTCCTCACTTTTAAAGCTTTACACTCTTCTGCCGCTCCTTACATCTCAGCTCTAATTTCTCGTTATGCATCATCCAGACTCTTGCGTTCTTCTCAAGGATGTCTTCTTTCTACCCCCTTTGTATCTAAAGCCCTCTCCCGCCTTTAACCCTTTTCACTGACTGCCCCACACCTCTGGAATGCCCTTCCCTTCAGTACCTGACTAGAATCCTCTCTATCCACCTTTAAGACCCACCTTAAGACACACTTGCTTAAAGAGGCATATGAATAGCACTGTGGATATTCTAAACACATGATACATAAAGCTTGGCCCCCTGCAGACGTACTTACCAGAACTCCCTCCTACTGTCTCTGTACGTTCTCCCTACCTACCAATTAGACTGTAAGCTCCTTGGGGCAGGGACTCCTCTTCCTTAATGTTACTTTTAAAGCACTTATTCCCATGCTCTGTTATTTATTTGATTACCACATGTATTACTACTGTGAAGCGCTATGTACATTAATGGCGCTATATAAATAAAGACATACAATACAATACAACAGTTGTAACAACCTTTAGACTGCATGCTACACTGTAGCATAACAAACCATATAGTATGAAATTAGTACATAATGTGGCAGTGGAGGACAAGCATCACGTGTTAATAGCAGCCCACAGTGTAACTTTAAATAGCCGGCTGCTCTTGCAGCTCCTGCCCCATACCTCTAAGCCAAACTCTATTGTGTAGCCGTGTGACAGCAGATTAGCAGGCACCACGCAACCCAGCTACAGACACAAACTGTACCCGGTACATCAGCTCAGATAAGTAGTGTAATCGCTAAGCTAGCTGGCTAGGCAAAGTAAGCACATGGAGTGAGTATTGCATAAGGCTAGGTGTAGGGAACAAGATAGATACGACCGTATTCTAATGGTGATGCTATATACTCGGCGGTATCGTCAGTATCCGGTTACCAGCACATCACCATTAGAATACATGTTGGAGGGTATTAACCCTTTCATTCATATGTGGCTTAGGGAGGGGAGAGTGTTATCTCCAGCTCTCTGTACCTAAGTTGGTCTGTTATTGTCTTATCACCTACAGCTGTTCTATTGATTATTTGCTTGTACATAAGCACACTGTCCATTTACCTCTCATCGCCTACTTGTAGTGACTCATGGTTGCTATACTTGTTGCATACTTATTCTGAGTATGGATATACCTGTAATATACTGTAGTATCAATTGTAGGGTGGTCGTGGGAGGGGGGAGCTTGCTTAGGAGCTCCCTTCCTCCTAGTAGTTCATCTGCCTATTTTTGTCTGGCTATCCAGCCTTGATTATACCCCATTGTGGGATACAGTCACCTGGGTACTGTACTGGTTTCCATTTTTTAAGCCTATTTTTGCTCTGATGAGTTTTTTTTAATACCCTACATTGTTATTTTATACTATTAATAAAAGTGTTTTTATATTATATACAGTACATCATTTCATCACTGTATTGGGTGTTCCTAGCGCTACCCTTTCATATTTGGTTCATACTTTTACTACCTAGCTATATAGTGTGATTGAGTGCTGTTATGTAGGGGACCTATTGGTCTATTGGCCCCTCTTGGGTTGGTAGATTACCAGTCTTTATAGTGTGCTTACTGTTTGTTTTCCCCACTGCACCTTTCACCTCAATTATATTGGTTTAATAAGGAGTTCTGGTGTCATATCTGTTGTTGTGATTAATGGGTATCAGCTCTGGAGACTCCTTGCATCAATCTGATGCAGGAAAAGCGTTTTTTTCTTATAAGTCCCATCTTGCCGCCTTATGGACAGCTACTCACCAACCGCTTGCCAACTTTTCCTTGCGAGGCAATTTTGAGAGGAAATCACAATTCTAGAGCCACGATTAGCCTCGATAAGCTAAATCGGGGCTACTAGAATACCACTAGTTTGAAAAGCTGGTGATAAGTGGTGATAAGTGGCTTATTGCTGCACGTATGGCGATTTTTTTCGACAAATACATTTGCCGAAAAGCTCTCTTATCGACGACTTATCGGAGCTTACTGAATAGCAGTAGGCTTTTTTGTCGATAAGGTGGCAATAAGTGACTTATCAGAGCTTAGTGCATCGGCCCCATAGTATAAGTCTAAAATGAATAAAGGTAATCATTGACACACTATATTCTTATAGTCTGAAAGCTAAGTATTTTTTTAAAGGATGTGACGTCACTCCTTTTCCGAGACGTCACATCCTTTGAAATAAATGTACGTCACATGGTTTACTACAACCAATTAGATTAGCGGTATACCATGTGATACCTCACATGATATGCCAATCCAATTGGTTGGAGTAACATGTGATGGTAGCCATTTTGTTTTTGGTGACGTCATTTTAAAGGTACGGAAGCAGAGCCTTCCTGATTGGCTGGCTTCCCTCCTTTTTGATGACGTCACATCCTTTAAAAAAAATCTGCATCTGTCACATGGAACACGATCCAATAGGCTTGGGGGTGTATAATGTGACACTCAAATGTGACGTCAGAGCCTTATATAAGGCCTGTCCCGTTTCATTTGATTTTAAGAAGACAATGGGGCCACTTCTGCCTTATAAATTGGATTATAAATGTAGCACTGCCCCCCTCCCCCCCCCCCAGTGGGAGATACACAGCTTCTGCTACCTATAGTGTGGTGTGAGTACCTGTTATGGCCAGGAGAGCTGAGTTTGATCTGCGATTGTGGGAGATCAGGACAGGCTTAGGTTCTTTCTACGAGCTTCTTCTCAGGGTGTTTAGTGCCTCCAGCAGTATTGAGCTCCAGGGTGTTCAGAGATCAGCCCCCACTTTTACATGCTTCTTCCCTCCTGCCCAGGGACTGACACTTAGACAGTAGTATGATGAACAAGGGTCTTTATTAGGCAATCACTGCAGATGTCCTTCATACAGTGGTGCAGAGTGCAGGGTCTTAGAGCCTCTGGATGATGCTTGCCCCAGATATTACAGGGCATCTTTTGGTCTAATCAGATGTTCCCTTAGCCCCAGGGGCTGGGGGTGGGCATGCTCACCCCGCAATGGGAGAGACTCATAGCCCCACTGCTCCCTTCCTCCAGTGCAGGACTGACTAAATTTGGACTGCCCCTCAGAAGGGGTGGGCTCATGGTCTATACCTATCGCTGATAGGCTTACACAGGCCATGAGTCACCACCTTACTTCTGTCTGTCAGAGAAGAGCATGTAGGGGGGTGACAAGCCCACAGAATTAATCTGTTAGCCTGCAGCTAGCAGGAATTTACATAACAGGGGGAAAGACAGGCAGAATAGAAATACCCTGTTACATAAAGGAAAGAAGAGAAGTCTGAAGAAAAAAAAGAAAAGAAGAAGTTACAGATATTGTCTGTTTGTATCTTTGACTTTCCTGACCTGAGCCTGTCCCTTGCGTGAGATTTCCAAAGAAATTTACGCGAGTTATCCGTGATTTATCCTGGGTGAACTGAGACCTGAAGGTGGGCAGCAATTAAAATTTTGCCTTATATGCAATACCAGCCAGAAAGTCGGTAATCGTGAGTTATTGTGTCCCCTCTAACTTTAAGAAAAACTGTATGTGTACTGTATGTTACATGATGACAACGGCTAGGTTGAGTGTCAGTGACACTCTCTGTACTGTACTGTATGTGTACTGTATGTTACATGATGACAACGGCTAGGCTGAGTGACCTTTATATACAGTACTACTGTAAGTATATTTAATTTACTGGTAAAGAGTAAAAAAAAGTCTTAAAACAATGAAAACAGTAACCACTTTCGAAAACATAAATTATTTTTTATTATATGGAAAACTTTCCCCGTGCTTTTTATTTTATTATTTTGAAATTAATTAAACCCGTGTTCATCCCCATAGCCATGGGGGTTTCAGGGATGACGCCTTTTATGCCTTTAAAAAGGCATTTATATTGTCTTTCACGGCTTGGAAAAGAACGGGGGTCATAATGAAATGACATTGGATTTCATCCATAATAGTTCTGCGCAAATTCAAAGGAAACGATTTCTTGTCCCTATTGCCACTATAATTAACCATCTTAAACCATTAAAGATAAAGCTCATGTGTGTGCCTGAGTGTGTCTGAGTGTGCATGTGTGTGTGTGTGTGTCTGTGTCTGTGTGTGTGTCTGTGAGTGGGTGTGTGTGTCTGTGAGTGGGTATGTGTCTGTGAGTGGATGTGTGTGTCTGTGAGTGTGTGTGTCTGTGAGTGTGTGTGTCTGTGAGTGTGTGTGTCTGTGAGTGTGTGTGTTTCTGTGTGTGTGTGTGTGTGTGTGTCTGTGTGTGTGTTTGTGTGTCTGTGAGTGGGTGTGTGTGTCTGTGAGTGTGTCTGTGAGTGTGGGTGAGTGTGTGTGTGTGTGTGTCTGTGAGTGGGTGTGTGTGTCTGAGTAGGTGTGTGTGTCTGTGAGTGGGTATGTGTGTCTGTGAGTGGATGTGTGTGTCTGTTAGTGTGTGTGTGTGTGTGTGTGTGTGTGTGTGTGTGTGTGTGTGTGTGTGTGTGTGTGTGTGTGTGTGTGTGTGTGTGTGTGTGTGTGTGTGTGTGTGTGTGTGTGTGTGTGTGTGTGTGTGTGTGTGTGTGTGTGTGTAGAGAGTGGCAGTTGGGTGACGTCAGACTCACCAATCTGATTGGCCATAGGCTGAGGACCAACCAGATTCACCGCAGATAGCACTAACCATTCGATTTTATATATATAGATGATTGCCGAATTGGGGAGTCCCGCAACCGGAGCCCTTCACCCAAGAAGTTCACACCTAATGCCATGGTATATCGTGTTTATGCGGCCAGCGGAGAAAATTCTGTCCCCAACCAACGTGGTGAAGGGCCCGGGGACGAGAATAACCGCGTGGGACCGGTAGCCCTTATACGTGTGCCAGTAGACGGTATCTATTCCTCCGCCTTATTGGACACAGGATCTCAAGTGACCATCATATATCGAGGGTTCTATGATCAACACCTCTAGAAGCGGCCACTGAAGTCGGCCGAGCATATCAAAGTGAGAGGGCAAAGCAATGAAGATTACCCCATTGATGGCATAGTGACCGTGTCTCTGGAAATTCAGCAGCTCAATACCGGAAAGTCTCACCCCATGAATGTAGACGCTCTGGTGTGCCCGGAACCCAAAGACCTGCCTAAGTACCCGATCATTCTACACTAATGCGGACATTGTACAAGCCGTTATCCGGGCCTATCTACAAGAAACCAATGAGTTGCCCATGTCCAGTCTCCAACTGCAGCTTGTCCAGACGAATCCGGACCCCCCCTCCGGTATCTTCAGAGGACTATGGGCTGTTGTTCTGTGGCCGAGCGGGTCTGACCAGAATCTTGCCCGGGGAGATACTGAGGATACCCGCCTGGTGCGCGTACGCTGAAAGGGAAGACGCGGAGCAGCTCTTTTCCCTAGAAATCACGCCAGAAGAAGACGTCAGCCAAGGATACCGGCTGGTACCTGAATTCCTATATGCACACAGCCATAGCCTCTCTGACCTTCAACACAAACTTCAGTCTGACTTTTTGAGACTCGAAAACTAGATTTCCCAAAACAAACTGTTTTTAAACACTGACAATATTGTAACAATGGTATTTGGGACAAAGACTAAATTCTAAAAGCTTTCAGCGAATGAGCTCCATATTAGAACTAACACTAACACCACCCTAACCGCTGTCACTAGTTTTAAATACCTGGGCTTATGGTTTTGCTCCCAGTTAACATTCGGAATGCACATTGATACCCTGACAACCAAGACCTATGCCAAACGAGGGGTACTTTACAGGAACAAATCCTCCCTAAGTCTCCTGGTCAGAAAGCGTATCGCACAGCAGATGCTAATGCCAATTATTGACTATGGAGACATAGTATATGGCTCGGCACCTCAAACCCACCTTAGCAAACTTTACACCCTCTACAATTCAATTTGTCGTTTTGTTCTCCAATGCAACTACAACACACATCACTGCGAAATGCTCAAAGAACTAGATTGGTCATCACTAGAATATAGGCGCAAAGTTCACCTTTCCTGTCTTGCCTTGCAATTCTTTATGTATAGTGGTAAAGTGAACACAGGCGCAAACAAATAAAAAGAGGACGCTGATAATAAGTGTCTAATTAAATACTTAAATAAGTGAAAATGTGATAAAGTTTGTTAAGTAAATACAGTTTCACCCCCTGCTCTGGAACCCACTGGAAGGGGTAGTCTTCACTCTTCCCCCACAGTAACAGCAAAACACACAAAATCCATGGGGAGCATAGGGAGGAAACAAAAATAAATTTAAGTGCAGCAAAATGGCAACGTGGAAAAAGCCTTCAATTAACTTGGCTCTAATGAATTGACTACTTACAAGATGTAAGAGTCAAATAAGCAGGGTTGACTCAAATAGTCAGTGTTATGTGGATGATGCAGTTGTCATCAGAGTGGATCAGGTCCTCAGGATGACGTACCCCAATGTTGAGAGAAAAACTGGCATAGCACAGATCATTCGAGATAAAAAAGTTTTATAACAATAAAATATTATACTCACATTCTAACAATAAATAAGGGGCATATCACACTGCATTAGTGTAGGAAGACTTTAGCCAGCTGGCTCACCATCCCGCAACGTTCCCCCACTTCTCCGCCTCAGCCCCCGGTCAGCTGTTACACTGTTCTGACTGGCGTCTGACGTCAATTCCGGTTTCGTCGCTCGGTGAAGGCTGGATCTTCCTGCAACTCCTCTGCTGTATGCTCCGCTCTGGATGAGACTCCCACTCAAGTCTCATCCAGAGCGGAGCATACAGCGGAGGAGTTGCAGGAAGATCCAGCCTTCACCGAGCGACGAAACCGGAAGTGACGTCAGACGCCAGTCGGAACAGTGTAACAGCTGACCGGAGGCTGAGGCGGAGGAGTGGGGGAACATTGTGGGACAGTGAGCCAGCGGGCTAAAGTCTTCCTACACTAATGCAGTGTGATATGCCCGTTATTTATTGTTAGAATGTGAGTATAATATTTTATTGTTATAGAACTTTTTTATCTCGAGTGATCTGTGCTATGCCAGTTTTTCTCTCAACATTGGGGTACGTCATCCTGAGGACCTGATCCACTCTGATGACAACTGCATCATCCACATACTACTGACTATTTGAGTCAACCCTGCTTATTTGACTCTTACATCTTGTAAGTAGTCAATTCATTAGAGCCAAGTTAATTGAAGGCTTTTTCCACGTTGCCATTTTGCTGCACTTAAATTTATTTTTGTTTCCTCCCTATGCTCCCCGTGGATTTTGTGTGTTTTCAATTCTTTATGGGCAAGCTACCCAGCTACCTGAACAAGCTCCTCACCCCTACCACATGCAGCACTTATCACCTGAGATCAGACTCCAAAAGACTGTTCATGGTCCCAAGGCTCAACAAAGTTTCCGGCCGTTCCTCCTTCTCTTACCGTGCACCCCAAAACTGGAACAACCTACCAGAGACTCTCACATCCACCACCAGTTTAAGTTCTTTCAAATCTAAGGCTGTCTCACATTTTAATCTGGTCTGTAACTGTTTCATTCGCCAATAACATATATTTTCTTTAACTGTGCATGCAATGTCTTATATATAATGTATACCCTGTTCATTTATGTAACTGTATTTGTAACCATGTATTATTTGTCTTAACTCTGTGCCCAGGACATACTTGAAAACGAGAGGTAACTCTCAATGTATTACTTCCTGGTAAAATATTTTATAAATAAATAAATAATATAGGGACCCCAGTGGTATGCACGTTACCCCTGAGAAGATCATAGCCTGGAAGGATATCGTGCGCTATCAGGAACGTGACCCGGTAGCGGGAGCCATTCGCTATGCTATCCGGAAAAACCGCCCGACCTCCTCAGACATGCCCCTGGCGACGTGGGGGGTATACTGATGCGGGAAGCCGATAAATTCGAAATACGGGACAATTTATTATACACTGGCGACACACTTTATTCGAGCTCGGCTAGTCCCACGAATTCGGGTATACCCGGGTGTATTGAGGTTTGTGACTGTTTTCTGCCCGAGTGCATTGGGTTATTTTCCAGGCAGGGATTGAAGCATTTTATTCCCGCTGGCTGCAATACTGCACAGTATATATATATATATACTGCATTACAATTCATGAATTTATGCCATCTGGTAGACACGCGAAGCATTGCAGCCTATTAAATCCTAATCATTATAATTTAACAGATCAGCCGCCCGTCAGCCAGGCATGAACCCAGGCTGGGAAGGCAAACGCAACGGGGCTTGTCAGAGGTGAGGAGCGGCGCATTCCAGGTATCTGCCAGGTACATACTGGGTATTTGCTCGAATAAAGTGTGTCGGTGCAGTACCGAGTTGTAGAGTACCATAACCACCCGAATAGGAGACAGCTAGTACTACCTAAAATGTTACAGTATCTGGTGCTGCGGTCGCTACACGAAGAACATGGCATCTGAGTGTCGACAAGACTTTTGGATTGATGAGGGATCGGTTCTTCTGGCCAAAGATGAGAGAAGCAGTAGAGTATCACTGTCGGCGGTGTGTTCAGTGCATCCAACGGAAGACATTGCCCACCAGGGCCGCCCCAATGGGCCACTTGAAAAGCACCGGGCCCATGGACTTAGTATGCATGGACTTCCTATGTATTGAACCAGATAGCTGAGGCATCGGCAATGTGCTGGTCATCACTGACCACTACACAAGATACGCCCAGGCCTTCCCGACGAAAGACCAAAAAGCCATCACGGTTGCCAAGGTGCTCTGGGAAAAATACTTCATGCATTATGGGCTTCCTCAACGACTACATTCTGATCAGGGCCGGGACTTTGAAAGCAAATTAATAAGAGAACTACTAAAAATCTTACACATTACTAAATCCCGAACCACTCCCTACCATCCAGAAGGGGATGCATTGCCCGAACGATTCAATCGCACGTTACTGGACATGCTGGGCACGTTAATGGGAGTAAAAAAAGCTGAATGGAGCCGCCATGTGGAAACATTAGTGCACGCTTACAATTGCACTCGACACGATTCCACTGGATTTTCTCCATACTTTCTGATGTTTGGTAGAGAGGCCCGACTGCCTGTGGACATACGTTTGAGAGTCTCCACTGATGGAGTTCATAATGCCACTCACTTCAGATATGTGCAGAGACTACAAGAGAACCTGCAACGGGCCTACCTGCAGGCAGAAAAATCTGCAGAGAAGTTGAACGCAGGAAACAAACGGCGTTATGATCACAAGGTCAACCATAGAGACATTCAGCTAGGAGACGCAGTGCTTCTTCGCAATCTGGGAGTACCTGGGAAACATAAGTTGGCTGACCGGTGGAGAAAGGGAGTGTATGAGGTAGCCTCGCAAATGCCTGGTCTTCCGGTTTATCGTATTAAGGACTCGGAGGGTCGGGTGAAGACATGGCACCAAAATCATTTACTCCCTATCCCACAAGTAGAGGAGGGATAAGTGGAATGGCCTGCATCCTCATTGGATGGTGAAATGACACCGGGGAAGAACGGTCCTGAGACGGGTAGCACAGTTCTTCATGAAGACCCCCAAGAGGGAACCTCTCAAAGGGGCCCTCAACAGTGAGCATCTCCCGGTGGAGCTACGGGTAAAGGGCTCGGGGAGCACACACCCAATGGGGTTGCTCCGGAGCATTCGACATTGGACCCGCAGAGTCCATGCTTTGTACCGTGTAATAATCACATAGAGACTGTAATCCCCACAAGGGAAGAGGTTGAGCCTCAAGACCAAGATAGTCATTCTCCCGAGGGAGTGACTGAGGAGCAGATAAGGCGAAGTCAAAGGAATGGGCACCCTCCAATGAGGATGACCTATGATCAGTTCGGGGCACCCCACTATGAGGCACAGCAGTGGGCTCGCAATTGAGTAAAGTCGGTAATCGTGATGTTCAGTGAGATGTACAATCTTATTTAGAGTGGGGAGGATGTCGTATGTTATGCATTTTTCATTATATAAACGTGGTACCATATTAAGGGTATCATCCAAGCGGGGTCGTTGGAATCCATAGGGGGGAGGATGTAGCCGGGCTCCCCTCGCCCGCCATTATTATTGTTGTGGGGGTGGGAGGTTGCCGCAGAGCAGGGAACGCTCCGGTATATCGGAGGTCCCGCGTAGAGGGCGCCGCCATGTTGGAGGTTGATGCAGGCGCAGGACCGGAGGAGCAGGAGGTTGCGCATGCGCGGGCATAGCTGCAAAAGCCCACGAAGGAGGAGAGCTCTGATAGGGTGGAGCATAGGGGACTAAGAGTCCCAGCAGCCCCGCGGAACCCCGTGTCGCACGAGGACCAATCGGGCGTTAGGAAGGGAGCAAAAGGGGTCGAGGGGCGCGCACGTTGTTCAGAGCAAGTGGGAGGAGGAAGGAGACGGAGCTCCGGTGTAGGGAGGCATTCAGCCCCTACCTAAGCCTTATACCCCAGGCCCTGTTAGGCCCTGTGTCCCAGTAGTGTGGAGCGGAGATAGGGACTGGCCCTAGGCAGGTTCCGGTTCCCTTACTGTGCTGTATTGATTGCTTAAAGAGACAGTGCCTATCCAGCAGAAGGTCTGGGCTCAGACCCTGCTACTGTGCTGCCGTGTGTCTGGGTGGGATCGCCCCGGTCGCCTATTGCTGAAGTCACCTCACATCTGATCCTTTGTGAAGATCCTTGCAGGCCCGGGTACTGGAGTGCCCGGCAGGTAAACCACAAGTGCACCAACTATATCACCATTTGTTCAGGACACAGTGGCTGCGCAGTCACCCATATAGGTTCACTATCTCACTTGAGGGTGGGGGGACATATTGGGGAATTGGACACGGGGTGGGATCACCCGGTGAAGGAGGGAAGTCAGCGTCCTGCGAGACGCATTAGATAGTGTCTCCTCTAGGGAGGGACACCTGTTGGTACAGAGAGAGTCACATAAGCCTTTCATGCAAGTAAAGTCATTTGGTTGGTTATATGCTGTGTGTGTGTATTGATGTACATAAGTGTCCTGCGAGGAACCACTCCCCCTCTGGTGGGAGCTATCGCAGGTGGAGGCGCTGCTCCAAGTATCAGGTATTATCTATTATTACGCATGCCCCAGGCTCTCCGTGGCGGAGGCTTAGGCCCTGTGAGCCTACAGGTTATACTGCATATGGCAGCGGTCTGTATTCACTAGGAAACAGGGCTACATTAATAAAACATTTTATATTATATTTACCTTCGTTAGAATTCTTGACAACCTTGCTGATGCGGACGATATTCGGCCGGGTGATATTCAGATAGGTAGCCATAGGGAGCCATAGAGGTAAAATCAAGGTTTGACTGCTTTTAATAGTAGTTAGGTAGGACCAGGTAACAGATGGACCTGTCATGGTATAATCAGGTTGGGGCTGGTTTTCAAGATGATATTCAGATGGTGTCCCATTGCAAGATTGGGAAGTATGATTCAATCTTTTGGTCCAGTTTCTTCTCCTTTTCAAGTTGCCATGATCAAACATATTTGCAAAAGATGGGGCCAATACCCCCAAATCTCCTCTGTCCCCTGGATGGGGGGGTGGGGAAGCGAATTAACCCACCAATAGGAGTTTCGAAACGCGTTGGAGGTTTTTTGGCTTCTCAGGGACACCGTAGCAGTGCGATCCAGGCGGTGACGTCAGCAGTGGAGCCGATCGACCAGACTCTGTCAGCAAGGAGACTACGAGCATTGAAGGCGATCCTCCTGCATCAACTGGCTATTCCACCCCACGGCGAGCAGTGTTACCTGATGTAAAGACCCTAAAACCATTGCGCATGTCCTAGTCACCTCTGGTGAGTAGGATTTCAATTTTTACCACGGCGGAGCAGTTTCATCTTCCTAGTGCACAAGCGCATGGAAGTTTTATATGTGTTTTATATGCATTTTCATGTCTGACTATAGTCTGATTTAATTGTTTTATAGTAATTGTTTTTCAGTAATTGTTTTATACAATAAATTGCTCTCTTTATACTATTGTCCCTGGGTAATACACTATTGCAGTGTTCTCTGTATTTTTGTCTTCCTTTCCTGAGGCTATTAGTCCAAGACAAGAACTTTTGCACAAGATCAAACTTCCATTCATACCTCAGCGCCACAGGAGGTTTCCTTCCACAGACTTCTTATCTGGTTGGGAGATACCAGATTAACCTTTTGGGCAGCTCCAGGACTATCTTCATTGGACTTAGTATCACAAGTTTTATATCTTGTTTATTATTGTATTTTTGTTTGCACGAGCGCTATCTGCACTTACAATTTCACGACTAAGTATTTATCTTGGTTTTAAGCCATGTTTTATTTGCACGTATAGATTGTGATGTGTTTTATTATTTTTAAAGGTGGAAATGTGTCATACTTCCAATGATGTACTTGAATAAGTGTTCCAAGAGTATTTTCAGTTGTTATCCCCATTTTAAAAAGGTAATGGATAATGGAATTGAGATTATAAAGGATGTGGTGGATGATACAGTATGCTGGAAAGGAATCAGGATGAAATCTACTATAAGAATTACAAATAATGTGGTGTCTATGGAAATAGTTATGAATACAATGTGTGTACTGTACTGTGCAGTATATGAGAGGAAAGAAGAGAGAGTGAGACAGAGGGAGAAAGAGATTGGTACTGTTCTTCTTTTCAGAACTAGAAAGTCTGGTTGGAGAGTTGGAGAGTTTATGCAGGCTATTTAAAGACAGTAGGGGATATGAACATACAGATTGTACAGATATTATTGCAGTAAATAAATAGTGGAGGTGGGCACTCGTCAACTATGGAGTCCACAGCTTGGGGGATCTGGTGCTGGTGAAGGGGGAAGGGAGAATCCACAGCTTTGTCAGTATATTTGTAGATTTGGTAGGTCCTGCTGCACACAGAATAATTCTTCCAGAGTTAGCATGACATTATCAGCAATGTTTTATTATGCTGAGTGAAGTTTAAAACAGCAACAGGTCCGCTTCTGTTTTAAACTTCACTCTGCATAATAAAACTAAAAATAAAGAAAAAAAATATTGTTATAATAATATAATTAAAGAATTATTCTGTGTGCGGCAGGACTTACCACTTCTACTAACAGATGGTACTGCATCCGGTAACAAGATGTAATGTTTTAGCGGAAAGGCCGTATTACCTTAACTTTTATTGCAACTTTTACCGCAGGTAACGTATGCCTTATCTTCTTATTAAACAAGCTGTTAATGCACTTTTGTGTACGTTATTCTACATTAATGTCGGTAATAACGTCTGCTACATCTGTATTAAATGTTGCAGACTGATGCAAATTGCATGATTTTGACTCTGGATCACTTTATGTCAATTTATTACGGGCTTTACTCCACTTTTGCTCCACTTTCCCCAATGAGAATTTTGTGGAGTAGTTAAAGGAGGAATTTAGATAGGAGTTAATCAGTGCTATATTATAATGACATTTACAGCTTTGATAAAATCACTGCCTAATCGAACAATTTGGTCTGACCCTACCTCAGGATCTGACATTTGTATTATCACGGTTTTCAGAAAGAATAAGAAGAATTATGGCAAGTCACAAACCATGCGGAAGAAAATGCCAATACAGCTCTGGATAGCTGTGACCTTAACTCAGCCTTTTTCTAAGTTCTACCGCTGCGATCTTCCTGCAGTCTGTAAGAGCTGCACAGTGAGAGCTGCATCTCCCTGCACAACTCTAAGGCTGCGTCCATGGTCAGGCGTACGCTGACCAATCAAACTGCCCAAGGCAGTGATCGCTTCCATGCAGCGTGCGGGCGTACGGAAGCAGGAGGGGGCGCGCGTTGCACAAGAAATCAGTTCAAACAGGATGGCCATGTGAGATGTGAGGGGTTCGCCCAATGGGGGCGAACCAGCTCTGTGATGTCACTAGCACACCCCCAGAAACGCCCACGGACGGCGCACGTACCAAGGCCAGGGAAAGCACCTGCTTTCCCTCAGCCTCTGCGCGCCTCAACACGGCTGCACTTACCATGTCCGCAGCCTTACAGGCGATCACACTGTTTTTATTAAAATTTTAATACCACAGTATTGTAGCAGGGAGTCTCCAGGCCTTGAACCGCATTCATTTCAGATCCGGGGACCCCCTGCTTCCCAAGTTACAGGCCCCGGCATGGGGTACCGATATCTCCTGTGCATCTAAATCTCAGTGACATGACGCGAGATATTTAAACAATGCAGTGAGATACTGGCACTTCATACTGATACCGGCGCCTGAAACTTAGGAAGCAGGGGATCTTGAGGCTCAAATTAATGTGGTTCAGCTCAAGAGACCCCCTGCTTCAATACTTTGTTATTAAAATAAAATAAAAACAGCTTCATTACCTTAGCGGCTAGCTTTTTATTTTTAAAGGGCAAATGAGCTATTATCCAGATCTGGGTAATAGGGATGCTTCCAATTTCTGTGTTGTATGTGGTATGGGGGGAGGGGTTGTTGGGGCAGAGGAGGTGGGTAGTAGTGTGCCCATTCATTGCCTTTGGGGTTATTTTTGCTGCCATAGGTAACCACACTGGCAAACAATGGATGTATTGGCTAATATTGTGTTTGAATGTTTATTGGGTGGGGGTGGGGGGATGGATGACAGTGGTATTTTGCCCGTGATGGGTGTTTAAGCCTACCGAGTGGGTAGCGGGAATGGTTAACCCCTCCATTACCTTAGCAGTAGTACAAGGAACAAGGTAGATGTGATGCTCTAAAATTGTGACCAGTCCTTTAAGTTGAATATCCAAAGGTATAAATCCACAATGGGTTAATCCAAAACACGATGGATGCCCCTAATAATATTGATTAGGAACTGGTGGGAATAAGTGTACTAGTGGAGTCGGCTTGACACACACAACTATAACACATAATAGCACCCAACCAGCACAATACTTATAAATGGACAATGTCCGTGGTAGACAGGAATAAAATAAGGCACTGCGACACTTTACCTGTGCTACCCAAGGGGCACTCTTGTCGTTGGCGGCGTGCAATCCATCTGTTGTAGGTCCAGGATAATAGAGAGCGTGGATAGAGCACAGCCAGGGATATCCTGTATATTGCGTGCAGGAAAAGAAGAAACAGCCAGGCCACTCCAGAGGTAACAAAAAGTAATACTTAATTTATTGCATGCTGAACATACAAAAAAAATGGACTAGGTAAACGCACCTACACGTTTCGTACTCAATGTACTTTATCAAGGTGACAACAGTGTAATAAAGCTGCTTCTTTATACTCACCCGAACTACCTCTAAGCCAATAGGATGCCGTGTCATTAACCCGCGTCGCGCAGGGTCACGACGACATAAGAAGCAGTCACCTGCATCTGCGCAGAATCGCGGAGAAAGGGCACGCACAACCATAGGCTGGGCAATTCGGGCAAAGTACAGGACCTAACTTACACTAGACGCTACAGCCCACGGAATGACGTCATCAGCGCGCATCATGGAGCGTGGTCGCGCTGACGTCACGTCGTATCCAGTAGCCTGGCGGAACATGTGACAACTTTTTTTTACAAATCAAAACTTTATTGAAACTGGACATTACTGTTTACAATAGAAAAAACAAAATTTAAAAAACACGAATAACTTGTTGCAATAATAGCAGCAACCCTACGTAGCAGTATATTGTGTCAGTAGAAAAGAAATGGTAATAAAGATAAATAATAAATGGGATTACAGCGGGTTCCATCTGTCATAGGATTCTACTGATATACGCATGCCAGTATCTGTTATTCTTAGGTGCTGCTTAGAAGTAAATTCATCACTGCTATAGCACATACACATTTGCAGTGGTGTATCTGTACACGTGCAGTACACATGACAACCACTGGTGTCTGCTGCCTTTAAAGAGTTGAGCACACATGTGGTTGCCTTGACAACCGGGCCTGCTGATGCAGCATCAGTTTGTTTACATGCAATCACACTGACAGCTTGGGTTTGATCATGTGACTTGGATTCCCCAATAGGAGTACAGATATGGAGTTGGAGCATGATCTAATTAAATTGTATTATGCACAGCTGTTTTGTCGTCCGATGATGATGCTTTCTGATGATGTGGAGATGTTTATGTCACTTGGGTGTTGTGGTATATAAGTCACTCACTGTCCTGTGTCTGTTGCACACCCTGAGGAAGATCCCCCTGTGGGATCGAAACGTTGGAGTTATGTGCTGTATTTAATACATTTATTTTCACCTGAGTGCTGTCTCCCTTTTTGCTGCTATGCGGTAATGTATACTTTTATTATTTGTATGGGACATGCACCTATTCATTATTGAATTTCTATTGGAGTGCCAGTGATTTTGTATCACATATATATATATATATATATATATATATATATATTTATATATTTTTTATCACTTCAAAAAAATGAATTCCAAAATGGGGCTGCACTGAATATGTTGAAAATTCTGTCAGATCTAAGTTAGGATTGCAGAAAGGTACTCACAAAATATCATCAGAATTGTTCAAGTCGTTTTGCCTGTGGAGAAAGAACATACAAACAAAAACATCTCGCTCGCTCATCCAACTAAGAGAAACATTATTTGTAATCATTGAGTCATATCTTTTCTAAACTTCTGAATGGTTGCAGATTATATTTGCTCTCTACACCACTTCAAAGAACCTCAAGAACTTCGTGAGAAAAAAAACAGTACTTTAGTATGTATATTATTTGAGGCAGTATAAGAAATTTAAATTACTTGGATTTAGAATTTTTAATTTCCCTGCATAATTCCACTTTACTTTAGCTTCAGTTTGTTGATTTGAAAAGTTAGTGAGATGCTGTAAGTTAACCACTTTTTTAACAAACACCCACTTTATTTTCATGATATATATTTCAGTATTTTTTCTGTACGTTTTAGTGTTGGAATAATTGCATGGCATAAGTAGCAATTTACGATCATAACTGCATCAGGCACTGTCGAAACCAATTCTAAAACAGTTCTTCTATTACCAGAGAACTTCCAGTCCATTTCATTATAGCCTTTATTTGAAAAATGTTTGGAAGGTTCATTCTCTACATTTGTCAAGTTATTTGTCTGATAATCCATTGTTTGTTTCCTTGCGTTAGAGGTCATTCTCTCTTCTTTCACATATATTTTAAATTACATTTTAGTGGCTTGTAAATCTAGTTTGGTTTATTGTCTCATTCGTGTGTAAGACAGCTGGATCATTCTTACTTTGCTTCATTGAACTTTTCTGGTTCTATTCTTCAGTAAGTTAGTTCTTATCTCTTGAGTCAGTCTTTTAGAATGAAGTGAAGTGGCAATCTATCCAAATCTCTATGTTGGATTTTGGTCCATGTGTGTAGTGAATTGTCTTTGAAATGGATAGCATTTAATGGATTCTGATTGGTAGTTGATAAAGCTGAATGTATTGTGTTGACTTAACTAACACTAACTGGTTAACATATTTGTACTGCAATGTTATTGCTGTTTTTGTAAAAGTCTTTGGTTTTTAGGGCTGCTAAAAAAAACATTCAGGATAAACAGTCTAAAAATCTAAAATAAAACACAACTGTTACATATTCCAGGCTATTGTTATGATCAGTATTTGAAAACTTTATTACCTCCACATACATGTGTAACCCATGCCCCCCCCCCCCCCCCCCGGTCGCAGACTGAACCCCTAGGGTGTAATGAGGGCTGGCTACATGTCTGTGGGTGGTGCATACCTGCTGGTAACAGGAGGGCCTGAGTCTCCCGCGATGGTATGGGGGACAACAGGAACAGGCTTCTGGGGTTAATGCCTTCATCTTTAACAACGGTGCAGCGCCCCCATCTCTGGTAAGCCCTTAGGATGTAGGGTGAAATCCTTCCAGAGAGCCCTGGTCTCAGGGCGAGAGATTTCAGTCTCACACAAGTCTCTTATAAAAGCAGCAATGTCTCTTTATTGAACTCTCTCCTCCCAACAATTCACAGCAGCAGCAATAGACAATGTACAGGGTCTCTTCCTCCTTCTCCTTATCCTCCAGGCTGTTCCCCTTCAGGATGGGCTGTCTGGAGCTCCACTACTCCCGACCTCCACCCCAAGGTGTAGACCCTCAGAGTGAGGCTAGCTTTCCCCCCCTTAACCCCTGAGCAGGGTGAGGGGCATTGGTCCACCACACTAGAGTTCTGTAAGCTCTATTCAGTCTGGCCTGAGCTTCTCCTCCAACTGTAACACTGCATTCTCCTGTCTCTGATCCCAGGACAGACTTCACTCCTCTCACTTCCAAGACAGAACTCACTCTAACACACTGCCACTGACAGGATCAGGCAACTAACTTTAGACAGCCCCACCCCTCATGATGTCAGCAGACCCCTCCCCTGTGTCTCTTGCCTTCCACACAGAGTCAGGGGTTCTACCTCCACCAATCAAGGCAGGGCTTTAAGCGGGGGAAACCCATGATAACTACTGGCGGCCTGCCCTTAGCAGTGCTTACACCAGTAGGAGGATAGATATATAACCCTATTTCTTACCAGGGCTACACTCTCCCTCAGGTGGAATCCAATGGTCCCCACTTGGACCTAACTTTAGCAGCACCATCCTGCAGGTGAACAACCTGGGAAACAAACACAGTTCAGGTTAGTGTCTGTACGGCAGACCATCCACCCAGATGGCGTAAACAAAAGGCACACTGTTACTCCCAACATGAAGAACCAACTTAATAATAATGTCGCGGGTCAGGCTTTCGTACTTCCCGCCCATTATGATCCGTTACCTTAACATAGTACGGCTGTACCGACCCATACTCCGGCCGATACACTACCCTGTGCATGTATATGCTTCTCCCAATGCTCCAGGCTCGGATCACATCACATATTATATCCTCATTGTGATAACCTGCCTTACCGAATCTAGTCCGTAAGTACTCCATCACCACTTCTCTGAGCCAGCTATTCCTCTGCTCCTCAATCTCTTGCATTATAGGCTCAGGCACGTAAGGGTACTCATAGCCATGCGATTGTCTATTTCTGGCCACTATGGCCCTGTCTGCTCGACTCAGCTTGGTAAGCTTACGGTTACTCGCCCTGCTTGGCAGTACCCAAAACTCAGGCTCCTCTGGGGCAACATCATCATACAGTATGGCAGCCCCCTTAGGAAGGATGTTCTTCTGCTCTATCTCCTGGTATCTATGCTCTAACTCATCCGCCACCTCCTGGGGAGTAAAGGCACCTACAGCCCACCAATGGTCGACTATGTTGTTTCTGATTAGCAGGAACCTCGTACGGTCCATACCCTTGTGGTATCCTGTAAATAGAGGTGCCCACCACTTTTCATGGTGCTCGTACGCGGACACTGCACTGGAAATACCTGCCTCTGACTCTGTTTGTGAAGATACTCCTGACGTGACTACCTCAGTAGAGTGTGAGCCTCTTGTATCATCTGTATAGATGGTGGGGTTCATCTTATGGATCACTTTACTCACAGGCCCTTTCTCCACAGTAGTATGGGACCCTCGGGCCCTCCCTCTAGGCACAGGAGAAAATGGTACAGTGTTAGATACACGAATTACATTGTCATATGGTATTTCCCCATCAGACCCCTCATCACTCAAGTCCCAATCCCTCCAATCTTTAGAGTACTTGGGATTCTTATCCAATTTATCCCCGCTAGGTCCCGGTGTCATGACTCGTGACGGGGCAGGGGCAGTGGCCGGGGCAATGGCGCTAGGGGTAGGGACTGGGGCATCGGCAATGTCCGTGAAGGTGTCTATCAATCGGGCAATGCCGCGACCAGTGGGCATCTTTCTGCTTGCCCTCTCCGGCGTGCTTCGTGCTCCTCTGTAAAAGACGTGGCAAGTGCAGCTGCCATGGCTGCTCGTCTTGCTGCAAATATCGCGGCCGGGCCACCGTGCCAACCAGACCCGGAAATGACATCATCACTGGTTCCCGCGGACTCTCCATCCGCTCCGTGGTCTTGCACCGGAAGTGCATCGAGGACCGGAAGGGGCAGTGGTGGGTCATCTGGTCCGCGGACGGGCAGGTAGGCCGCAAGCCTTTCTCTCTCACCCTGTGCAGGTTCCGTCTTCGCCTGGCAGGAGTAAGGGGGTGGGGGTGTCTCCTTACCGCTCCGCTGCCGGCTGATGATCTCTGGTTCCTCCGGAGCCGTCTCAGATCCTGTCTCCGCCGCACTGGGAGTCACCACAGCCGTGGGACTTCTATGGGCCTCAGGCCGCACCAGCACTTGCCGTTGGTGGGTGTCCGGACTCATCTGCTCCCTCTCTCCGGTAAGTGGACCGCCATCTTTGTTACAGCTGGGGTGGCTCGCCGGTAGGCGCATCGCCACCGTTGATACGCCATCTTCTTCCTCCGAAGACGACTTGCTCGGATCCTCCGCTAGTGAGTCACCTGGGTCTTTTGCGGCACCGCCAGTGGGTAGTGGTACGAAACGGGCCCACTCCGGTACCTCCACTGTGGTCGCGCTCTTCTCCGCCGGAACATCTCTCGGCTCTGTAGTTGGCTGGGCCTTGGTTCCCACCTCAGCGGTGATGCAGGGAACTAGGGCAGCCTTCTCCACCGTCTCCGCCACCTCCATTAGGGTTCCCGGAGAGGCACCCGAGGGGTCTTGATCATGGGCCATGGCTCGGTAGGCCACAGGTAGAACGTGCCACATTGAGGGCATTGTGCTTTCGTGTTTGGGGCCGGTCCGGGTGTCCTGCAGTGTCTGCGCAGGCACTGGAGGTACTCTCCGCCGTCGATCTCCACCACCAGGAAGCCTCCTGGAAACTGGAAGGTGGTCATGCTCAGTTCTGACATGTTTTGCGCAGGGGTTGAATAGTTCAGTTTGTTAGCTCCTTGCTCTTCAACAGTCAGGTTAAATTGAAGTTCCTCGCTCTCACTTCCTGTCCCTCCCTTCTCTGGGGAGGACAACTCCGATTGGCTCTTGCAGTGCCCCCTCCCTCTGGTGGAAACAAGAGGAGGGGCACTCTCTCGCTCAGCGTGACGTGGCTTTGCAGGTGGGTGGGCTTTCGGCTTTCACGCCGCTCCGCTCCTTTTGCAGGGGATCTGGGTTTGGCGCCAAACCCCTGCACATCTCTCACCACATTTCTCTCACAGTCTCTTTGCACGCCTCACGTGCGCGATCCAGGATTGGCGGGAGTCGCCATTTTGGTTCAGCTGCTAGCTGCTGGGTCGTGAATGACACTGCTGCCGCCATTTTTAACTACATCTTGCTCCTCGGAGCACATGTAGTGATGGCCGCCATCTTTAATGAGCCCTCCAAATGTATAGTTTCACTATTCTCAGTGTCTAGTGCATAACTCGTTCCTAGACACTGACTGTTCTCACTGAAACTCTCTGATGCTCTCTGTATGCTCTCTCTGATGCTTTACCCACTGATATGATGTTGGCATACCCCAGGCTAGGCAAAACTCTTTCTTGGTACACCGCACTCGCTGATGGTTCCTACAAGTACTCTGTGGTGTGTTTTATGTGGGTGCTGGCTAGTGTACAGGGCATCTCCCTAAGTACGGGCGTCTCCTACTTTTGGCCACTCATAGTGCAGGCCCTGGGCCATGGTCCCTGGACAAGTTAACAGGCTAACCCCCCCAGTTGCCTCACACTAACTGCCTCAAGGGACTAGGACAGCTATAGCTCCACACCCATCTTACAACACCCTCTTAGGGCACCCAGGGCGTACTGTGCGAGAGTCCACGCTCCCCTGACTACCCCTGATGTGCATCTGTGCCCTACTTTCTCCAGCACTTGCATGGAAGGTGTACCTAACACTTCCAGCTCTGCTTTGCTGAAAGCCTGTCCTGTTTCTGGATCTCAGCAGCTCGCCTCCAAATGTAACCCATGTTCCCCCCCTCATAGTCGCAGACTGAACCCCTAGGGTGTAATGAGGGCTGGCTACATGTCTGTGGGTGGTGCATACCTGCTGGTAACAGGAGGGCCTGAGTCTCCCACGATGGTATGGGGGACAACAGGGACAGGCTTCTGGGGTTAATGCCTTCATCTTTAACAACGGTGCAGCGCCTCCATCTCTGGTAAGCCCTTAGGATGTAGGGTGAAATCCTTCCAGAGAGCCCTGGTCTCAGGGCGAGAGATTTCAGTCTCGCACAAGTCTCTTATAAAAGCAACAATGTCTCTTTATTGAACTCTCTCCTCCCAACAATTCACAGCAGCAGCAATAGACAACGTACAGGGTCTCTTCCTCCTTCTCCTTATCCTCCAGGCTGTACCCCTTCAGGATGGGCTGTCTGGAGCTCCACTACTCCCGACCTCCACCCCAAGGTTTAGACCCTCAGGGTGAGGCTAGCTGTCCCCCCCTTACCCCCTGAGCAGGGTGAGGGGCAATTGTCCACCACACTAGAGTTCTGTAAGCTCTATTCAGTCTGGCCTGAGCTTCTCCTCCAACTGTAACACTGCATTCTCCTGTCTCTGATCCCAGGACAGACTTCACTCCTCCCACTTCCAAGACAGAACTCACTCTAACACACTGCCACTGACAGGATCAGGCAACTAACTTTAGACAGCCCCACCCCTCATGATGTCAGCAGACCCCTCCCATGTGTCTCTTGCCATCCACACAGAGTCAGGGGTTCTACCTCCACCAATCAAGGCAGGGCTTGAAGCGGGGGAAACCCATGATAACTACTGGCGGCCTGCCCTTAGCAGGGCTTACACCAGTAGGAGGATAGATATATAGCCCTATTTCTTACCAGGGCTACACATGATTATGTAGAATACATCCCTTTCACTTTATTGGAGCATGGTTTCTTACTGATCAAATGAAGCAATCATGATTTTTACCCTAATTCTAAAATCATGGAGGCAAAATCTGACCCCCCAAACTCCTATGGTTTGAAACAATCCAACCTGCAGCTCAACCCCATGTGCCCGGGACTGAGGCGGAAACCAGGCAAAAAAAGATGATACTTTATTGAGAAAATACATATAATTTATGCGAGAAACAATATAAAAGCTACTTTAAAACAAGGTGCTGGAAAAAAGACTGAAACATTTGGGTAACCTTATAAATTGATTAGAATGTTGTTCTATTCATTGAGGTAATCTGTAGACCTCTTGGACAGGGCACACTGAGGGCCAGATGCTCAAAGTTTTGTTAATTCAGTGCTCATTAAGCAACGTACCTAGAGTAGGAACAGAGATTAGGGGGTAGATCCACAGAAGTCCGTAACTTTTTTCGTTAATAACAATCGTCACCGAAAATCAGGAATGGACTTATTTTTCTTCAGTTAACGGGTATCCTCAAAACTATTGAGATGCACAAATGACGTCCGTTATTAAAAATAGACGCATTAACCAATACACTGCACATAGGGATTGGCAAAACTGTAGTGCGCTTTAATTAACGCATGCATTAAAGACACTTCCCATGTATGTTATCTAAAGCTAATAGAATTATTGTTATAATATGGATAACTTTGAAAAAATTACTCCATTTTTTTTTCATTCTTTTCATTATTCATTGTGTCCTTCCTTAATTTATTTTAATTGTACATTATTAAAAGTGAATTATTAATTATTTTTGAGGTATGTACTGTATGTCTAAACATTATTGTGCATCCATACTTAATACTGTCATGGTTACAGTTTATAGTACATTAGGTCACACAAACATATCCTACATTCACTTTAATCACTAAAAACCATACTATAGTTTATGATGTGTTTCAGACATTTATATGATCCCTAACACATACCTTCATATGAGACGTAACTTTTTGTAATTAAAGGGTTACGTCCCATATGCAGTACATTGGTTTTAAGCTAATACCACAATAAACGGAATGATAACCACGGTCTGGATGTGAGTAACGGCAGGTTTTGGTATAACCTAAAATATTGTTGCATTACTCTATTGAGCTAACATGAACCTCCATAAACTACTCCATTACTGTATGATTTGTACATGAGTAAGCCAGAATACATTAAAAGTTAGTGCTATTTTCAGGTAAACACAAGAACATCATAACTCTAATATCCATTATGTATTATCGTTTCATTAACCTAATTTAGCTGATCGATTGAGTATCTACCCCTAGGTTCCCTAAGTAACATAATATCCTCAAAGCTAAATATATGCAAAAAAAAAATACAATATCCAAACTACCTCTCTTTAGCATAGGCTTAATATCATTTTATTGTAGCATAACTTTGCATCATCTTCCAATAACATGATATTATGCCTGTCAGACGCTGAAATATGATTTTTACTCAAGTGGTGAGAGAGTGGGAAAAAACACCAATACATTAGGTACCTGTATGTAATTTAAAGTATGCATAACTGAGGCATTACAAACATCCAGTAAGAGGAAAAATCCCAAGTTTATGTAGCCCCCTCTTTGGGAACTAATAGTTCTGTAAAGGGTTATGCCTTTTTTTGCCTTAAGGGGTTTACTGTGCAGGCTCACTCAGGTTACTCCCCATCATGTGATATACTGTATGAGGACAATGTAAGGGTATATACTGTATAGTCACTCCTTATGTTGTATTGGCTGGTTCATTTAAAACCAGAGATGAACATGAAACACAGACAGAGCTCAATGCACATCCAGCGAAACTTTATACACGGTACAGTGCCTAAATATACATGTATTGATAGCTATTAAATAAAATGGTCTTTTAGTTTAACATTTTGGCCAAATTTGTGTAAGCCCCTGAGCCACTGCATGGCAGACCACACCTCAAGGGCCCCTACACTAATATAAATTCTTAATAATCTGTGCATTGCCAGGAAGAATGATTTATAATAAATCTGTCAAAATGAGTTGCAAAGTTCTAAGTCTGATTGAAGCTTTTATTAACCTGTACATTACCAGGAAAAGCAGTGGTTATGTGGTTATTTTGGGGGTTCAATATGAGCTTGTGAGTGTTCTATATGTCTTAGAAGGTAAGGGTAGAGGGTAGAGCACTGCCAAGAAAAAGCAAAGGGCTGGTTAAAAAATAAACTATTTATTAGGCATATTAGCCAAAAAGACAAACACAGATTAAAACTCTGACGCGTTTCCCGCCGCGGAGGCGCTTTATCAAAGAGTACTGAGGTTCCTATATGTCTTACAAGTATTGACTGGTTCTTCAGAGTTCTGACTGAGGTCCTCATCGTAATTCATGTAAATAGGTTTGTGTGTATAGTTGTGTGTATTAAGATGTGTCCTATCACCCTTAATGTTTTTAATTAGGAATGTGCCCCTTAAAGATAGCGCCTGTTAAAGGAACGGGGACCTTAGTGGACTGTGTTTAAGCTTCTCTTATGAACACATTTCGCACATACATAGTTTGTGCTTCTCACACAGAATGGGGAGTAACGGGTTATACTTCAGGCAGCCATTTTCTTTGAGCTTAACCCCATAGGCTACCACCACCTGCAGGGCCCTGCTGGAGGCAACCATTGGTTAACTCTGCAGCAAGGACAATGCTGGAGATTTGCATTGCAACTAATTAACTGTGGGCCACACCCTACTCTCCTACTCTGAAGAGATAACCTGACTGTGAACCCTGCTTTGCCTTAAACTATTCCCTAGTGCACCCATCCTACCCTCCATACACAATAAAGAAGTTGAGTGGGTGTCTACCTGTTTCCTACTTTTGATAGCACACACACACACAAAGCAGATTTTTAGGCACAAAACATCTCAGGGTCACGATAATTGTAGATTAGAGACTTTTTTTCAGATGAATGACATTACCTGATCTTCCGTATAGGAAAAGTCCTCTAATAAAGCTTAAAAATCAAGGAAAGAGAACAACCATAGAGTAAAAACTTTTACTACAATAACAAAAATTCAAACTTATACATTGCACTCAGAAACGTAAGTGAATGAATCGCCTTGGGACGAATAAATGTCATCCTGAGCCTCTTTCAGGTAGCGCTGCGGTGTCTTTGTTCTTCCTGCACTCTGTTCAGTAATTCTAATGTGAACTCCCCCAGCTCCTCGACTGCAACTAATAAGGTCTCTTCATGCTGTTATCAGGGAATCTCGGTACTGTCCAATATGCAGTCCCTTCGGCAACTCTTGCCCTACGCGTATGCATTTCATTGTTAGCTTACAGAATCATCAGGGGCTTTTCACTTGTGCTAGTCAGAGTCCAGAAATTTTAAGACATGCTGATGACCTCATCTGTCACACAGCTGATTGATTTATTAGAGTACCTTCACTATACAGAGGATCAGGCCATGAGATTTTTCCCGCCTGAAAATCTGCTTTGGAAATTATTCTACAGACTCTTGGAACGACTGAATCTTAGGAACGCCGTTCTATCAAAGGGATGTAAAGTATTTCTATACAGTACATTTATTAATTAGTCGAAACTTTATATGTATGAAGATTTTTTGTGCTTAATTGTTATTTGTTTTGTTGGCTAGTGGTTTTATTTGTTTCATAGTTTGCTTGGATAGTTTATTTAATTGTATTGTTTTGGAATAACATAATTGTCATAATTTTGCTATTTTGGTGTTAGATAATTATTTGGGATGTGTACTATTAGGCTATTTAGTTTTTTTTTTATTGTTGGGGTGTTTCGGTGCTTGTTTATTTCTTTGATTATTGTGTATTTTTGGCATTAATAATTTTGATTAGGTTGACTATTGAGAGATATAGTGGCTTATCATGTCCATATTATATGGGTATGATACTGTATATCAATGGGTACAGGGTGGTTATAGTGGGTCCGTGGTGGGTGGTTAAGCCTCCCAGGTGGGTAGCGGGTGACAGGGGTTAACCCCTTAATTACTATAGCGGTTATTAACCGCTAAGGTGATTAAGAGGTTAAGGGCCATTAGATTGTATTTTTCCTTACATTCTTGCTGGCATCAGAGGACATGGACCTGAGTATGCTGATGGCAGGGCTAAGTTGAACATTTTATTTACTTTATTTATGCTGGCTGGCTAATGTTTGATTTTATAATGGGCAAATGCACTATTATCCATATATGGCTAATAGTAATTTTGCCCATTACTGTACTGTATGTGTTTGGGGGTTGTTGGGGTTAGAGGCGGTGGGAAGTAGACTTGTTGTGTGTATTTTTATTATTCTGTGTAGAGGATTGGGTGAAGGGGTAGTAGCCCCAAGGATGGATGTTTAGGCCTACCGGGTGGTAGCAGGAGGGGTTAAGCCCTTCATTACCTTTACGCTATTAACCACTACGGTCATGACGTGTTTAACTCCACCTTCAACCTCTCCACAAGGCCTAAATACTCACCAATAGCCAAATACCACCTTCACCAAACCCCGCTACCCACAATAAACCTGGCACCGGTAGTTAACCCGATCATTGCCTTAGCGGTTAGCCGCTAAGGTAATGAAGTTGCCTGTAAATGCATTTTTATTGCATAGGTTTCATGCCGGGGGCCTCCGGTGCTGATATTGATGTGTATCAGATCCGGAGACCCCTGGCATCAATCCGATGCAGGAATAATGCATTTTTTATGCTATACGTAGCTCACCACCTAATCAGGAGGTTCACACCACCTTCATGCCAACTTTTCCTGGCGGGAGGATTTTCAGAGGAAATCGCCCTGCTACAGTGTCGATTAGCCCCGATAACCTACTCGAGGTTACTAGAATTGCACGAATATGAAAATCTGCCTATAAGTGGCTTATCGCGGCTCGCCTGGCGATATATTTTTTTTGGAGGGAAAAGCATTTTTTCAGCCACTTATCGAGGCTTACTGAATAGCAGTAGGCCTTTTTGATGAAAAGGCCTCGATAAGTGGCTTATCGAGGCTTATAGTATAGGACCCTAGTTGTCTAAAATTCAGATAAGCGATGCTACGGACTCGCATCTACTTGTCTCTGCAATACTGCAAAACAAAAGTAGCAGTGTTTCCACCCCCTCTCTCTGGGATATTTCACCATTACACAGTGTGATGCATACCTGCTGGCTTACAGTAGATCTGAGTATCCTGCAGTGTTGTGGAGGAGAACAGGACAGGCTTCAGGGGTAGTAACTGATTCTTTCTCACGGTGACAGCACCTCCATCTTTTGCAGGGGCCAGGGATGTGGGGACAATCCCTGCAGGAGAACTTACTTCCCCTCCCCCCGATAGATTGTAGTCTCAGGCAGGAAGATATATCTGAAGAGGATCACTTTATTTAGTATACTGGCAGATGGCAGCATACTCAGCATACTTCATTTTGTGGGGCTTCACCCTCAGGATGTACCCTGGACCTCCATTCCTGGCCAAGAGGCCCTGAAGCAGTCATTGCTCTTCCCTTACTCCCTGGTAGAGTAAGGGGTATAGTCTCCCATCCACTCCCCTAGGGAAGGGAATACAGATTGGCAGAGCCCTTCACAATTGTTAGGGTAGACCAGCATCTCTCAAGAAGGTAGAGGCACTGACTAAATTTAGCAGTGCAGCTCCTTAAGTACAAGGGAAGTAGGTACGAGGTCTGAATCCAGTGATTGGACACACACAGGCCTAGTCCCACTGCCTCCCCTGTCACTCAAGAAGCTACTGTGAGTGAGAAAACATCATGATAACTCCTGGCATGCCTGCTGTTACCAGGACTTACTGCCAGGGAGGGCTGATTAGTAGCCAAGGAACCTAGCCTGGCTACACTAATATAATTTGAGAATACACAAATTCCAATGTAATTTGGGACCTTCAGTTATTTACCTGAGACTAAACATTTATACAGTATCCTGTCTATAACCCACCAGTGTTTTTTTTAATATATTTTTTTAGATTTATATGTTTTGTCATATTGTTCCTTTTTTATCCCCGTTTCTCCTTTTTCTGTGATCACTTGTCCATCCACTTTTCTTATAGTAATACCATTTTAATGTCCTTAATGACTGTGACAGGGTGAATGAACAACGTCACCAGCCATATACCTGGCAAACCTATGTTTAGGCTTGCAGTGCAGCAGTGACGAGGTTAAGTTTCAGTTGAGAAGGGCTGCTTAATTAGTCTGACCCCAGCTGCATAATCAAGGTGTTTTAAAAACCCCAAGCTGTACACACATGCAAGCTAACTGGTCAGGAGACAGGACTGAAATACTGAAGAGATTACTGCGATAAGGTCTGTTTTTCAAAGTACATATGTGATAACTGTCTGTGTCCTGCATGCTGAAGAGAAGCTGCCTTGTTTTCTCTGCTGAAGAGAAGCATTTTGTTTTTGTCTGCTGAAGAGAAGCTATTTTGTTTTTGTATGCTGTATGTTTTTAAGGCTCAATAAATAAGCCTTATCAAGAGAACCCGTGTGTGTGGTTGCATGTACCCCGCAACATATGGTGTCAGCAGTGCCGGGATTTTGAGAGGCCCCTGCAGTTGAAAGGCCCCACACACAAAAATGAGAAAAATTGAAGAATTTTAAAAGAGTTTCTGTGTGAGCAGACCAGACAGCAGGGACTGTTAATGCAGGAGCAGACCAAACAGCAGGGACTGTTAATGCAGGAGCAGACCCAACTACTATTGCAGCAGCAAACCCAGCTCCTAACCCAGCAGCAGCCAGCACAGGATGAGCGGATGGCCAAGCTGCTGACCCAATTCCAGGGGTCTGCCAGTCCAGAACTTGTGAACAAACCCCCGTCCTCCTGAGGAAACTGGCTCTGAACGAGGATCCAGAGGCTTTTCTGCTGACATTTGAAAGGGTTGCCGAAGCTCAGGGCTGGGCTGCAGATCGCTGGGCAACTGCTTTGGCCCGCTCCTCATAGGAGAAGCCCAGGCCTTATATCAGGACCTCCCAACAGAACAGGCAATGGAATACCAACAAGTAAAAGCCGCCATACTGGATCGCTTAAGTCTGACCCCAGAGACCTACCGGCAGCAGTTCCGGAACCTGAAGTACACTGCTAAGATGAGACCCCGGGTCCTCGCTCAGCGGTTATTGGACGTGTGTAATCGCTGGATACAACCCGAGGAGCGCACTAAGGAGGCAATTCTTGAGCAAGTTGTTTTGGAACAATTCCTACAGATAACACCCCCTTCCGCACACTCGTGGGTAAAACGCCATGCTGCTGAAACCCTAGCTTTGGAGGTCCGACTCATTGAGAACTTCCTTGGGGCCGAGGATCAGGCGAGTGCCCTGGACCCGACGGATCCAACTTCACCAGCACTTGCGGATACCCAAAGAGGGAGATTGGAACAACGGGGAAACTATGGCCCCTCCATACGCAACCGCCAAGTGCCACGAAAGGAGCAGTCCTTCCAACAAGGAAGAAGTCAAAACGCCGGGCACCGCCGAGACCCTCATCCCCTTCCTGATGTCGGCCTGTCGCCAAATGAGAGGAACTTCCGAGGACATCGCCCACAGGACCCACCAGATGCCTGGTCTCCAGTATCCGGTCCGGCGGAGCACTCTCCGCTGCACCCTCCTGCGAGGGAACCCTCTCCATGTTCCGCCTGTGGAGAACAGGGCCACCGGCATGTGGACTGTCCACAGATGGATTGTTCCTTCAGCAGGACCGTCGCCTCAGCCTTCACTGGAGAAAATTACAAGCCCTGGCTACTTCCAGCCCAGGTTGGGGGAAAAAACGTCCAGGCCCTTGTAGATTCGGTCTCTCGGAAAACTCTGGTCTTCTAGGAACTGTTACCGCCTAACGTGTGTTCTTTTGACTCTCCATGGAGTATAGAATGTATCACGGTGATGTAAAATGGTATCCGACGGCCAAAATCCGGCTACAGGTAAAAGGTCAGGAGGCCTACCTCGAAGTAGGAGTCGCTCCTTGGCTCCCTGCACCCGTTGTGCTCGGCCGGGACTGGCCTTTCTTTTTGGAACAAATGGCTCCAGTCTCTCACGAGGAGCCTTATTCTATAGCTCAGGAGATCCCTGGCAAACTGTTCCCCTTCTCAGCAGACCTTTTTCCCAGTAGACACCGGGTTCAAAAGACTCAGAAGCAAAGACGCTCTGACAAACAGGACTGGTTGCAGAAATCTTGGTCTCAAGGTTACCATTCTAGTAGCCAGAAGTAACAAGTGATGGCTGGGGATGGCCAGAGGGAGGGGGTTATGGGCCCTGGAGATTTACCAGACCTATATCTCCCTGATTTTCGCCAGAGACAAAGGGAAGACCCAGCCCTTGCTAGACAGTATGATAAAGTGGTAAAAATTGATGAGCAGATATTCAATGCACAGGGGGTGATAGTATTCCCCCATTTTGAATTATCAAATGATATCCTGTATAGGGTGAATAGGCAGACACAAACAGGGTAGGTCAACAGACAGATATTGGTTCCCAAGGCGTTTGTTAAATCTGTGTTCACTCTAGCCCATACTGTCCCCTGGGTGGTCACATTGGCAGGGATAAAACATTGGACCGTATTTCGTCCCGATTCTATTGGCCAGGGATGCATAGTGATATTGCTAAGTCATGTGCGGCATGTCCGGAGTGCCAGCTAACTAGTCCGAAGGGACAAAAACCAGCCCCTTTGGTTCCTCTACCCTTGTTGTCAGTTCCCTTTGAGAGGATTGGGGTAGACTTGGTAGGACCTCTAGAACCTTCTGCGAAAGGACACAGGTTTATTCTTGTAATATTTGACTATGCAACAAGATATCCTGAGGCGTTCCCCCTGAGAACAGCAACGGCGAAGCAAGTAGCCAACAAGTTGTTGGAGCAGTTCTCACAGGTTGGACTTCCCCAGGTTATGTTGACAGACCAAGGTACAAATTTTATGGCTAAACTGATGCAGGATGTCTTAAAATTACTAGAGGTCAAGTCTGTTCGGACATCGGTCTACCATCCACAGACTGACGGATTGGTGGAAAGATTTAACCGAACTCTAAAAGGGATGCTGAGAAAATTTGTAGATTCAGAGAAGAGAGCCTGGGATGAACTTCTCCCTTTTCTTCTGTTTGCAGTGCAGGAAGTTTCCCAGGACTCCACGGGATTATCTCCATTTGAATTGCTGTATGGCCGCCAACCCCGGGGTATCCTAGACCTCCTAAAGGAGTCCTTGGAGGAACAGCGGTCCCCTTCTAAGAATATCCTGCAATATGTATTGGACCTTAGGAAGCACCTAGATGTGGTTAGGAATTTTGCTAGGGAGAATCTTAGATCAGCCCAGGACAGTCAGGAGAGACATTACAATCAAAATGCTCGTATGAGAGTGTTTCACCCAGGAGATCAAGTGATGTTGTGGTATCCAAGTTTGATGCATATCCGATGCCAAGGGTGGATGAGTTAATTGATGCCCTTGGTAACGCGGAATATATATCCACGCTGGACTTAACAAAAGGATACTGGCAAATACCTTTAGAGGAAAAGTCCAAGTTAAAAATAGCCTTTGCCACTCCCATGGGTTTATACCAGTTTGTGACAATGCCATTTGGACTACATGGAGCCCCAGCCACATTTCAAAGACTCATGTATAAAGTGCTGAGACCCCATAGGGCTTATGCCACAGCCTACCTAGATGACATTGTCATTTATAGTAAACACTGGCGGGCACATCTAAATAGGCTGAAAGTGGTCCTCAAATCTCTAAGAGAGGCAGGGCTCACAGCCAACCCTAAGAAATATGCCTTAGGTAAGGCGGAAACCAAATACTTAGGGTATGCAGTGGGAGGTGGAAAAGTAAGGCCACTAGCCGACAAGGTAGTTGCCCTGAAAGAAGTTCTGACCCCCCAAACAAAAACGCAGGTACGCTCTCTGCTGGGTTTAGCAGGGTACTCTCAGCAGTTCATCCCCAACTACTCGGAAGTTGCAGCCCCATTAACGGACCTCACAAAAAAAGTGTGCCGCTACACAAGTGGTATGATCAAGGGAGTGTCAGAGAGCCTTTGAGGACATAAAAAGGTATCTATCAGAGGGTCCCGTCCTTAGAAGCCCTGACTTCAACAGGCCTTTTGTAGTGCAAACCGATGCATCAGAGATAGGGTTAGGGGCAGTGTTGTCACAACAGTTTGAGGGAGTGGAACATCCGATCCTTTTTCTGAGTAGGAAATTGTTCCTGAGGGAAAAAAACTACTCAGTGATTGAGAAGGAGTGCCTCGCAGTAAAGTGGGCAATCGAGGCTTTGAGGCATTTCCTGGCAGGAGTACATTTTACTCTGGTGACGGGCCATGCTCCATTAAAGTGGTTAAATAGTATGAAGGACTTCAATGCTAGATTGACCAGGTGGTATATGGCCCTCCAACCCTTCTCATTTGAGATTCAGTACAGGCCTGGAAAAGAAAATGCAAATGCTGACTTCTTTCTAGATAAGGGTGGCTGATCGGGCTTCAGCCGTGCGTGGCCCGAGCCACATACTAACAGGGGAGGAATGTGACAGGGTGAATGAACGTCACCAGCCATATACCTGGCAAACCTATGTTTAGGCTTGCAGTGCAGCAGTGACGAGGTTAAGTTTCAGTTGAGAATGGCTGCTTAATTAGTCTGACCCCAGCTGCATAATCAAGTTGTTTTAAAACCCCCAAGCTGTACACTCATGCAAGCTAATTGGTCAGGAGACAGGACTGAAATACTGAAGAGATTACTGCTATAAGGTCTGTTTTTCAAAGTACATGTGTGATAACTGTCTGTGTCCTGCATGCTGAAGAGAAGCTGCCTGTTTTTCTATGCTGAAGAGAAGCTATTTTGTTTTTGTCTGCTGAATAGAAACTATTTTGTTTTTGTGTGCTGTATGTTTTTAAGGCTCAATAAATAACCCTAATCAAGAGAACCCGCGTGTGTGGTTGCATGTACCCTGCAACAATGGCATATATATTTTTTTGTATTTTCCATACATATTTTCCATGTGCGTGGTTGCTTAATGTACCAGCAATAATCTAAATAAGCGATTATATTGAGTGGAGTGCAACTGGGCTGGTGTGAAGGGAGATGCTGTATCTTCTGTATGGAGTAAACAGTTAGAGTTATTTTTTTTTTTTGTGTGTGAGTGCAATTTTATAGCAATCAGAGTTTTCTTTATGTCATCTTTCATGGATTTGTGGAATGGCCTTCCAACAGAGGTGGTACAGTAGATGCTAATGCAATGAGGGAATTAAAAAATGATTGGGATAGACAGCTACCCTAAATAGGAAATAAAGCCAAGGTTCATATAGGTCTGTAGTTTTACACTTGAGATTTCCATGGGCAGACCAGATGTACCAAGTGATACTTATCTGCTGACAAGTTCTATGTTTCTACTGTATATAATTTTAGAGTACAATGGAATTGTCTATGGAAATTTTAAGCAAGTTTTAAGATGTTTCATATGATATACTATATGTGATACTATCAGTGCTACCAGTTAAGAATGAATTGACCTTAAACTGTAAACACTTTGGTATTTGGAGAGAAGGAATTTGAAATTAATGAATTTCTCTTACTTATAGTCTCTAATCTCTCTCCTTGCCACCTTTGTATGTTCCATAAAAAATATTCATGCCCATTTCTTTGCTAAGCTTTAGTCATTTTCTCAATCTAAATGACAGGACTAAATAAATATTATCTTATATTTGTTTGGATTATGTGCAAAAACTCACACATTATCTTGTATACTTATCTTGTGGGATATAAGAAACAAAAAACCTTGTCTACCTTGGGTAAAAGCAATGCATACTCTAGAGGAAAAAATAATCAATTATTTTTCTAGATGCTATTAAAAATGATTGTACAAGCAAATGCATATAAATATTTGAAAAAAATAATCACGAGAGATAAAAGAAAAAAATCTGTAATTGGAACTGTGTTGCCTGGGGCTTATAATTAATCTCTTGTGAATTCTGCATGAAAGGTAAAGATAATCAACATGTGAAAATGAAACTGATACTTTCACTGATACTTAAAAGACTGCTTTGTGTTTTAATCCACTTTGTTACTGTTTCAGGTGAAAGAATATGATACTTGGTAGCTAATTGAGTATGTGGTGTAAAATTAAACCTTAATTTGACTTAATACTTGTTTAATATGCCCTTCCTGGCAGTAAACCCTGGTAAGAGGAGGCCTGCCAGGAGTTATCATGGGTTTTCCCCACTGACAATAGCTTCTTGAGTGACAGGTTTGTACTCCCTCCCCTTGGGGAGTGGATGGTGAGACTATACCCTTTACTCCACGTAAGGCAAGAGCATGAACTGCTTCGGGTGCCCTTGGCCTGGAGTGGAGGTCCAGGGTACATCCTGAGGGTGAAGCCCCAAGAAGTTAGCTGTGTATGCTGTAACATCTGCCAGTGCACTAAATAAAGTGATCCTGTTGAAATATATCCTCTTGCCTGAGACTGCAATCTTATCAGGGGGAGTGGAAGTGAGTTCTTCTGCAGGGATTTTCTCCACATCCCTGGAGCCTGCAAAAGATGGAGGCGCTCACATCGATAGATAGAATCAGATCCTACCTCATAAGCCTGTCCTGTTCTCCTCCACAACACCACAGGAGACTCAGATCTACTGTAAGACAGCAGGTATGCACCACACCACACCATGTAGTAGTGAAATCTCCCAGAGGGTGGTGGAAATACCGCTACAAATACAATTATTTATTGCAAAATATAATGCTGTATAGAAATATGTTTTTTTTATGGCATTTCAAACTTTAAATACAGTATAGTTTGTGGTTGTTTTGTCTTTGAGAAAAGTATTATATTTATAGAATGTGTATCAGGCTTTGCAGTATTGGTTGAAAAACAAATTGATAACATTTCAATTATGTGCAGCTGTAAGCTTTAAAGGCATTTGCTGGAGCTGCTAGCAACCCAACACAAATGTGCATGTTTTGTTTATATTAAATGCTGTAGTCAGATTTCAATTTGTTAGCTAAAATATCTACCTATGTAAAACTGTCAGTGAGTGATTTATTTGTCAAAACTCTTTCTGTCTGGCCTGACCTAATGGCAGGTGTTTACAGTACACTGTGTCCTCAATAACCAAGGTGGTTCCCTAAAATAAGGAAACAGAAAGTTTTATAGTGAGAGCTGATACAGTAGTTCAGCTGAAACAGCTGAACCAGAAAACTCCATAGCCACTGTACTGTTAATGCTTAGCAAAATTAAAATCATATTCAGGCTGGAAATCTCAAGAAAGGTTCTACGGTTTACATCTAGTTTGCCCACTAGTCAAGGGAATTTTTGACAGGAACATTTGTACTACTGTAAGTCAGTGATTCCCAACAGGGGGTTCGGAAACACCTAAGGTGTACATGAGCATGTTATGGTGAATTCCAGGCAGTAGTAAGGTCTCAATCTGCACCTTACCAAGTGTTGTATAGCTGTCAATAAGAGCAGGAGCTTCCAAAGTCTTCCCAATGCTTTGTATACACAGCGTCAAGGCATTATGGGACAGGACTTTGGAAGCAACTACATAAATTGACAGCTATACCACTCATACTGTCTGCAAACTATCTGCATACAGAGGTGCAGTTTGGGGCCTTATTAAGCATGTGTTCCCCCCACAATCTCAGGACACTGTACTGCCAGGGATTGGTGACATCATTTTGCAGCAAGAGTCTGATGAATGCACAATAAGATTTATTAATTAAGGGGTACATGGAATAAATATTTTCTTGCAGGGGATGCACAGTGTAAAAAAAGGTTGGGAACGATTGTACTAGGTATATAGTTACATAGTGGATGAGGTTCAAAAAAGACTACTGTGTCACTATCCAGAAGGGCTCTAATTTATGCCAGATAGCCCTTTATGATTCCTTCTCAAACTTTTGTCTTTACATTGGATTTAATAACTCCTTCAAATCAATTATCGATATAATTCTCTTGCATTATGTTTATCTGTGTGGAAAATGTTTGGGGGGCTATTTTACTTTAGACTTCACTTGTACATGTAATCCCCCTATCCCCCTCTCCCCCCTCAGCAGGGGTAGGGTGTACATGTGTGAACAAAGTCCTGCTCCGCTCCAGATGGGATTAGAGTGTCAGCTTCTTGGTCAGTTACTGTGATCTCAGGATTCCCGTTGGCAGGTTCAGGCCTTGGCTGTAATGAAGGGTAGTTGGTGGGTTAGGAGGACAAGATAAGAAATAGGGCGCCAGGATCTTTTGCAACTCATAGGTATTTTATTGACAGGCACACACCAGCTCCAGGCTTGCACAGGATCAATTATTATCATTTAGAGCACAATACCTCATTAGACAGGTTCCCTGTATAATGCTCTCTTCAGGGCAAGTTCCCTCAGTGCCCCTTCCCATTCAGGTAAGTACTTCTGGATCAGTCTTGGTCTCTAGTCCACCACAAATCTTTTGGATTTCCTAGCTTCTAGCACACTGCACCCCAAAATACTGCTTCAGCCTGAATATCACTCAGGAAGGGCTTACTTCTATTCTCTTGGTCTTGTCTGTGCCTCCCAGGAACTGGGTTCCCAGGCAGTCTTCCCTTAGCAGGCCCTGGTCATCACTGTTCTAACTGTCACTAAGGGCCTCATGCAGTAAGCACCGAAAAAGCACTCTCGGCAGGGGTTCAATATCGGCATGATTTTGGCGATTTGCCCTTGCAGTATTCAGGAAGGGCCGAATCCCTGGCGAATCACTGCGAAAGCAACACGCCGAGTAGCCGGTGGCGAGACAGTCTGTCTGCCGATAACCTCGCGTTACGCCATCCCCTGCCGAGATGTGCCCGCAGCAGAGCGAGATCCGCCGCTCTCTCTGCGCAAACCTCGGCAAAATAAAAAAAATTCAAATCAAATTTTATTCATAGTGTACATGTGCAGGGGGTCTCCGGAGCTGAACCGCATTGGTTTCAGGTACAGGGACCCCTGCTTCCCGAGATACAGGCCCCTTTATGAGGTTCAGGTATCCATCTGCATTTAAATGTCCCGATCACGTGACCGCAGAATGTAAATGAAGCAGAGGGATACCGGCACCCCATAAAGGGGCCTGTATCTCGGGAATGAGGGTGTCCCCGGACCTAAAACCAAAGCAGTTCAGCTCCGGAGACCCTCTGCACACCTACACTATGAGTAAAACACACATATAAATAAACAATCATTCCTTACCTTTGCGGCTATCTGCTATGGTAATGAAGCAGCATTAATGTATTTTTAATAATAGTGTATGGGAGCAGGGGGTCCGCTGAGCTGAACCACATTGATTTGTGGATCAGGGACGCCCTGCTTCCCGGGTTTCAGGCCCCGGTATGGGTCATCGGGTGCCTGTGTCACCGCCATCTTTATAGCATCCCTTACGCGACGTGCCCGCTATAAAGATGGCGTTGTCCCCCGCAGGCCCGAAGTACCAATTCAGTGCACCCCAAAAAAAATTACAACACATAAAAACACCACCCTTAATACATACAGTATAGAAATGTGCAAAATTAATATTATCCACATATGGATAATAGTGAATTTGCCCATTTAAAATACATAAAGAACAATAAATACAATAAATACATATAGCACTCACCCATGTTCGGCTGGCACGATGAAGGCCATCCTCATCTTCATCACCGTCCATGCCCGCTCCGATGCTGCAAAACATAAACAAGAATAAAAACAGCCAATGTAATGTCCCCTAACCCCTCAATCACCATAGCGGTTATTAACCACTACAGTCATTAAGGGGTTAACCACCCTCACCCACCACTAGGGAGGCCTTGGGTCAGACCCACAGGTGTCTGAGGGGCCTCGGGTGGTTCCCACGGAGGTCTGGGGGCCCTCGGGTGGTCCCTACGGGTCCGCAGTGCCCCCACAGATGTATTTATACACACGATGAACCAATTTACAAAGAAATGTTTAAGAGTTAACAAAAACATGCACAAATAAAAATATCACTTCTCCATATCAGCCACAGTCAAACAAAATCATATTTCCTAATAAAATCATTCTCATCTGCCAATCAAAAGTATCAAATGCCAATCAAAACATTGAAATTACATTGAATCACATGGTACTAGAGCCAATTAAAGCTGGGATGTAGTTCCCACGCTCTGATTGGCTACCGTACCATGTGAGGCCGGCCATCTTTCTTTTCATGACGTCATCTTAAAGGCAATTGAAGCACAGCCATTCTGATTGGCTGGCATCATTGCCATTAAATGACGTCATTAAAATTACATTTTTCCACCAAAATCACATGGTTTTCACGGCCCAATCAGGGCCGTGGGAACCATATGATGATAATGTGACATCATAGGCCTATATAAGCCTATGTCGTCTCATTTTGAAGGCAGAAGCCGAGGAGGACGGACCTCCGGAAGAAAGAAGAGGACCGGGGCGTGGCAGCAGACGGTAAGAAGACCCCCAGAAGACCCCAGAAGAACAAGAAAGAAGACAGAAGAACACAGATAAGATCCCGTTGACGCTTTGGATTAGAAAAAAAAGTCTTGGTTTATTTATTTATGGTTTTTTATTTTATGGGTTCCTGTTGCTATGCATGTATTTGTTCGAGAGCTTGGTGTTCAACGGGAGTCAGAGAGTGGGGAAGCTAATGGTAAATTAACAAAATAAGTATTTTTTTTTTAACTTTAACTGTTTTTTTTAAAATATATATTTATTTATTTATATATTTATTTATGTAGTGTGGGGCTGTTGTGTGTGTATTTTTTTTATTGTGGGTAGCGGGTTCCTCATCGGAGGAATCCAATCCCGACTTGGTTAGGGGCACCCCCCGGGGTGACCGTCGCTTAGGCTCTCGGCCAGCACTACGGCCGATAGTGCCTTTTTCCTCGGGCTCAGTTTTGACAACCAGCCCCGATCCCCATTCTCCGGGATCCGCAACTTCCCTCCAGAGCGCGCCGGGGAGTTCCGCCGATAGCATGGCCGCGTCTCCCGCTACCTCGACGGCCTGGACTGGCACAAAGGTGGGCATGGGCCACATATATTGGAGGCCACATTGCGGCAGCGTGCAGCTGTACCCACGCGCCACCGGGTAGTCTGCACTGTAAGCAGAGACATGCCACCGTCTCAGTGCCCGCCACTCGTATCACCAAGAAGCCTCCTGGTGCCAAGTAAGGTTGAGTGGACACCATAGATCCTTCTTCCTGCTTACCGGCCATAGTCACTGTGGGAGGCACTCGCAGTAGTGGTCTGATCTGCGTAACAGCTCCGCGTGACTGACGAGCAGGGGTTGAGTTGCCAACTCCTCCCTTAGCTAGCTCCACCCGCATCTGGCAAAGCTGGAAACCACCCCCACTAGTGGAGATTAGGGGAGGGTCCCACAATTTTATAGAATGTCCTGGAATGAGGGCTGAACTTTTCACAGTCCTGGGGGGCGCGGCCTCTGGTTTCGCGCCATTCCCCCATCAGGGCGGAGTTTCCTTGTTGGCGCCACTTCTGGCCAACTTTCGGCAAGTCCCGCATTTGCAGAATTTTCTGCAATTTATTCACGCGGTCTCCCAGGGAAGTGGGAGTCGCCATTTTGGTTTGCACTGTCAGTCTCTTTGAAGGTTGAGGTAGCTTTTGACTGTTTGTATGCCGACTGACAAGCAAATTCATCATGTTCTCCACACATCACTGTAATGTCCTCCTCAATGTCCTCAGGGGTATTACCCCTAGGTCCTAGGCAGGACAAAAACGGCGCGGCCACAGCTTTCGCGCCACTCCACAAAAGGCTTGCCAAAGTCACATCAGTAGCTGGCTCTTCAGCGGAACGCACCCCACATGCGCTCCCTCCGTCTGCCTCCATCCACCATTGTGGACCTTCCGCGCCGCGCGGATACTCCACTCTTGCGGTCGCCATTTTGGTTGCTGTATTTGCGGTTATTGTACGTGGAGCTCCTCTCTGCGGGGCAGCTGCCACACCGGTACAATAAAGACTGCCTTGATGCACCACCTTGTGTACCTAATGTAGGCTGGACTCGTGTTTGCACTACCTCAGGCTAGGCTCACTCTCTCTGTGTCTACTGTATCTCCTTCCTCCCAGTCTGTGCTCCCTTCGGTAAGTGGTCTGGAATGGGCTAGAGTACTCTGGCTCTTCCATGCAGTACTTGGGTGTCTACCTACTGTTGGCTAGCCTAGCACAGACCCTGTCCAGAATTTCTGACCTTGTTAACAGGCTATCCCTTCAGGCATCCTACCACTAGCACTACCTCAAGGTGACTAGGACAGCTAAAGCCCGGCTCCAGACTCCCAACTCCTCTCAGGTTCCCAGGTCCTCCCTGCGGTCTGACAACTCCATCAGCTCCCCTGACTACCCCTGTGTCCTGTCCCAACACAGCACAAAGTGGCAGCATACACTCTCCCTGTTTCCTAGTGTGCCTAGCAAAAGCCTGTCCTGTTGACTGGTCTCTCAGCAGCGCCTCCAAATGTAATGGGTTTTCTGACCTGGCCTGACCCACCCAATCTCACATTGCCCTGTTGTCTAACCAGTCCCCATTACATGGTCGTGTCTGGTGGTGCACCTGTTGGCAACAGGACTCCTGAGTTTCCCGCATGATGGTCTTTGGGAATTGTCAACCCAAACAGGCAACTGAGGTAGTGTGTGTGAGTCCTACCTATATCCAGTGCAGCGCCTCCACCTCATCAGGATCCCTGCGTCCGCATGGGGATGATTCCGATGAGGAACTCCTTCTTGGTGCCATCCTCTGTAGAGTAACTCCATACTCACACATGAGAATGTCTTTGATCAAGGTGTCTTTATTGTGGCTTACGGTGCGGGCCAACTGCCCCTTAAAGTGAGTTGTCTAGCCACACATCTTGCTGTGTTATCCTTTCAAAGGTACACCCTCCCAATGGAGTGGGATCCCCTCGGGGAGATCACCCCTGTGCCAGGTCCCTGGACACAGTATGGCTTTGACAGCTTGATGTTAATTAATATAGAATGGGGCCACTAGTTAAAGCACTAGTTTGCCACCCACTCCCAAGTCTCAACGCAGACTTGCTCCTTACTCCAACAACCTAACTTTTGAGCAGTGCTGTGCCTTATATATCTCAGGAGGCAGGCATATCTCTGATGTCACTAACGGTGGACTCAGAGTATGTAGCCACTCCCATCCATACATAGGGCACCTCACCAGAGTGTGAGGGCAAACCTCCATGATTACTGCTGGCATCCCTGTAACTTACCAGGTTTACTGCCAGCAGGAGAGGAAACTGCAGTCCATTTTACAGCATGGCTATATATATATATATATATATATATATATATATTGTGACAGAAACCAGGGGATGGTAATAAATTCCGTATATAGGGCTCCCAGGATACTAGACAGTTTCTATCCTGTTTGGCCTGGGAGTGCAGCCTTATAATACATACACTCCATCCCACAGTTTGGCAAGCGCTGGAACTGAGGGATGAGAGATCCAGACCAGAGTTTGTCTGCTGCCTGATTTCTGTCACCTGTCATGCTAATTAGGAATCAGGTATGAAAGACTGATTTCCTGTTTGCTCTGGGCTCCCCACAAGAGCCAGGAGGCTGGAAGGCTGCTGAACTACAGAGGGGAGAAGCCTCTTCCCCAAACAGGTTCAATCTTTCTGTTCATTTGTGTAAGACTGCAAAAGTACTGTGTTTTGATGTTGGAAGTGGAAAAGCCACTTCCAACCCTGAGTCAGGGATATCTAAGTTAAGTTATCGCTCAGGTGAGCAGCTTTTGTTTTTGATCTGTTTTCTGTTGTATGCACTGTGGCAGTCTCAGTGCCTGGGACTGAATAAACCAGGCATAGCCTGTTTAAAGGAACAGTACGTGACGCCTCATCATTTAACCTACCCTAAAAGACCGTGTTCTAAACAGTCCCGGACAAACGACGGAGCCCCGGAGTAAGCCGTTTGTCACAATATATATATATAGCAGAAAATAGCCGTGTTAGTCCAGGTGCGATAGTGCAGAATAAATGAGTTCTTCAGTATTAGGTGATACCTTTTTTCTTGGACTAACAATTTATGTCATAGGACAAGCTTTCGAGAGTTCTCCTCTCTTCTTCAGGTCAGCAATACTGATATACAAAGGATTCAATGGCTAATACAGTGTAGAGAGATGTATTAGCCATTTAATCCTTTGTATATCAGTATTGTTGACCTGAAGAAGAGAGGAGAACTCTCGAAAGCTTGTCCTATGACATAAATTGTTAGTCCAATAAAAAAGGTATCACCTAATACTGAAGAACTCATTTATTCTGCACTATATATATATATATATATATATATATTATATATTATATATATATATAATAGAACACAGTACCTCTTCATGATGCTACTGTACATACTGCACATATTGTAAAGCATCTGGAAATAAAACTAAATAAACACCCGGACCAGGTGCAAATGTGCATGCAAAATAATTTAAATAGATTGTTCAATATATTTTCTGCATCAGCAGATGAGAGTTGTCAAATGCTATCAACATACCTATACATCAGTACAATTTGCTATGTAAGCAATACAGTGTTGTTTTAAAGATATTGTGGAAAAAACTTACAGCAGGTAGTGCTTAGGGTATTTTTATCCAAGTTGTTTTCCATTAAAAGTGTTGTTTGATATCATTCATCTTCAATTTTCTCTATTTCCTTTGGGCTTCTATTACTGCACCTGCTATGCCACTCTCATTGTCATACTGACAGTGATTTATCAAATACATTAAATCTGCTATATCTCTTGCTAACATCGCTTGTTTTTCAAATATTAAATCTCAGTAGTGTCCCCTTTAGCCTGCCCTGACCTTCTTCATAATGCATCTTCATACTACTTTAAAAATGAAATGTGACTTTATTATAAAGCCTCTTTCCTGATAAAAAAAATATATGAGGGTAGTAATGTCTGAAGTAACAGTTGTGAAAAGAAAACAAATAATCTGATTACAGCTCACATTAGCAGTTAAGAAAATACAGTACAATATGTTACCAGACTTAGTTGTACCTAAATATAAATTGATATATATGAAAAATAAAGAACAATCCCTGCGCTCCATCCAATTGGGCTAAATATACTAGTAACATTTTTAGATTTAGAGCTCTAGTCTGTGTAACAAAGGAGTCATGTGGTTGCATCTTTTGATCGAAACATGATTCAAGCCTGACAACCTTGACAAGGTAGACTCCTGTAGCGGTCATGTAAAATGGCTACAGTCATCTCTCCTGCTGACAGTAAGGCCTGGTAAGTTGTGGGCATGCCAGCAGTAATTATGGAGGTTTGCCCTCACACCCTGGTGGGGTGCCCTGTGTATGGATGGGAGTAGTCACATGCTCTGACTCCATGGTTAGTGATGTCAGAGGTGTGTCAGCTTCCAGAGTGTACATAAGGCACAGCACTGTGTCTAAAAGTTAGTTCTGGCAGGAGTTCTAGTGGTAGTACAAGTTCGGCTAAGAGGAGGAGGAGTTTAAGTTCTAGTTATGTTATAGTAACTGAAAAGGAGACTGTGTCCAGGGACCTGGCACAGGGCCGTGATCCCTGCGGGGATAGGGAATCCCTATCTAAGGAGAGATACACCTTTTAAAGGGAGGCACTGACTGGACATGAGTGGCTAAGAATCTACTGCGAGGGGCAGCTAGCCCACTCAGGCAATAAAGATGTTCTCAATCACAAACCCTCTCGTGTACATGTGTGGAGTGAATGTACAGAGAGGAGCACCACGGAGGAGTTCCTCAACAGGACCATCCCCATGCGGACGCAGGGACCCTGATGAGGTGGAGGCGCTGCACTGGAACTAGGTGAGACTCGGCACACTACCTTAGCTGCCTGTCTGGATGGGTCCTCCCCACACACCATCATGCGGGAGACTCAGGAGTCCTGTTGCCAACAGGTGCACCACCAGACACTACCACACTGTAATGGGGGCCGGTTAGACCACAGGGGCCAATGTGAGATTGGGTGGGTCAGGCCGGGCCAGAAATACCGTTACACTCCGTTTAGCAGGTACCTACACTGAATATACAGTATGTAATGTCTTATTGTCCAATAGACTAAACTTTGTGAAATATGTGAAAGTGTCTTGAAGGAGTTAAATAAATTAAGCATATTGCTTACTTGGAATTTAGTGCAGTTAAAAGCTGGCCAAAGCCGGTAACAAAGTTCCCTTATTATAAAGGTAAATTGTGGCTGCACAAATACCCCAGTGTGAAATATTAATAAATAAATATTAGGTACATTCTTTTCCATGCTGCATACTCCATAATGGCATTTAATTATAGTGTTACTGATACATACCATCATAGGGGTAGGTTTTGACTTGTCTGATTTCTATTTTACTAAACAGTTCCTTGGAGATGTATATCTCTTCCCTTCCGAATAGAGCTCCTTACCAATTCTCCAATTAGCATAAAGGTATTATACACCTCATTGTCAGTCTACATTTTGCCCTCCACTAAAGAGTGGGTGAGTGTTTATGGCTGACAGAATGAAGAGATATGTGTAAGTATTAATATTTCACACTAGGGTATTTGTATGTAATTTAAATAATTAATAACTGGATTCAAATTCACAAATCAATATGAAAATCAAGCCAAGTGTTATGTAAGAAAACAAAAGATTAAAGTGATCTGAGTTGCATACAAAAAAAAGTGCACACACCACACGTTTAAACTCTGTGTTAGCTTGAAAAATAAAAATAATTCCTTGTCAAACTGCATAGGAGAGTTAAAAACCACCAGAGGTTCACTGGCAATTGTAATCTTAGGGGCAAACACAGCCTGCTGTCTCCGATACTGAGTGTTTCTCCATAAAAAAGAAAGACTTATAATTTTCAAGTAACAGTCTATTAACCTAGAGAAAAATATTCTGCCCAGGCCTTTTATTTTCTTTTAATTAAAGTTTTGCTAGCGAGGGACACTGGTGGAGGGACCTCTATTCAGTATTGGTGCACCACCCCATCAGGGATCTGAGTTGTAGAGTCCTCCACAGTGCACTGAGCATGGGAGAGTACTTCACCCAATTAATAGATTACCCGTCACCTGCCCCTTTTCTTGCAAAAAGGAGTTTGTGTACCATATTTATTTTAGCTGCGGCAGACTGCAGCCCCTCTTATACATCTTGAGGGGCCCTTTCCTGCAGTTCTGGCTACTGCTATATAGATATATCTATATGTCTATACAGATATAGATATTCCAGTTAATAAACTACAATCACAGTAATAACATGTGGAGCATGAAGGCCCTGAGCCGACTTCACTGAAAGTCCAAGCAATCACAGCTGCTTTATAATAATGCAAAAACTATTACGTAAATATTATTTTTCTTTTTATGCTATAATATAATAGTATAATAGAACAGCAACACACCAACCCACATCTAAACCCAGAAACAAATGGCTTCAGCTTGAAGCTGCACCTCTATTTATACTAACCGGCTGCTCTTCCTCATCCGTGGAATACAGATAACGGCTATTTTTGCTAGAATTATTCATCTGTACCACAGCTTTGTCAGTGATAGAAAAATAAATTCCAAAAATTGCGGATTGCCCTTTTTGAGACTGTCCCTAGAAATCCGTGAACCAAAGGAACTGGCCAATCTGAGGCAAATTCTCATTATACCTTTCATCCATGTATTACCCTGCCTGTTTATTTACTATCCCCATTTAAGTTCCTTGTCTACATCATATGCCTTTGATTATTTCATTTTTTTACATCTGTTTTAAGATCATATTATCTTTGTAAATCCGCTTTGAGACCTGAAGAAGAGAGAGAACTCTCAAAAGCTTGTCTTATAATATCAATTGCTAGTTGCAACTAACACAGCTACTTCTATTTGTTATGTCAATAACATTATAGAATAAAAGGGTACTGTTGTACTTTAAATTTAAAATGTTTTTAGTACTGTAGGTTCTAAATATATCAGTAGTTATGAATACAAATAAATTAAAAAATATATACTGTATATATTTTTTTTGTATCTAATTGAACACAGTGGGGCTGATTCACTAAGCTCCGATAAGTGGCTTTAAGAGCGCAAAGTACCCTTTAAGTTCGATAAAGGCTGCAGTGCGATTCACTAAGCAGTGATAACTGCGCTTTATCGCTCTTAAAAGGCCTTTTTTCAGCGCTCGACGCAAAATGTGCCCGATCAGGCAAATGCGTTTATTTTATTTATCCCTTTTCTGTTTGAATATTTTCCACCCATCACCTTTTTAATTATTGTGACTTATGTTTCAATGATTCTTATTAAATGTTAAATTGTATTTATTTTTTCGTAGTGTACACTCAAGTGATTTGCTGCTGGAGGGCTTTGCTTTAGCCATCCATTTTTATCTTCACTTGAATACTAATCACAGTACTGCTCATACGTGATTGTCACATTATATTTATTTGATCATTGATTTGTATATGTTTTTTGATTTTTGAACTTTCGAGTAGATTAACTTCTATCTCTGTGGTTTTGTCTCTACTGTTGAATATATGTAAAATATATATTTTGGGATTAGTAAATACAGACATATTAAAATTTAAAGCTTGAAAAAAATGTATACTGTAGAAAATTGTTTCAATTATAAGCATTTAGCAAGATTTTCTAAACATAATGGTATAGTAACTCAAAGCTGGGTTAATCAGAATTTCTGAGAGTTTCATTCTCAGTCCACATCGGAAGAGTTACAGATGTAGCTAACAGTATTGCAGCCGATGGTGAGCTTCCACGACTGAAATGGCCCAATAGCTCTCACCCTTTCCATGTGGCCAATACAAAACAATGGTCGCTTCTCATTGACTCAAGACTCCGGTGGATTATATTACCCCTCCGGATTGGTCGAAGAGTTAAAGGTTAAAGGGACGCTCTGTGCAGCGCTCTTTGTGTTTTTGTATGTATGTACAGGAACTTGGAACCATACAAGGACTATCCCCGGTGAAACTTCCAGAGAATCTAAGTGTAAATCTCATTGACTCAAGACCCCGGTGGATTTTTGCCTATTTGTGTTACATAAAAAATAACACAATTAAATAAAATATTACAATACAATAAAATAAACACTAGCCAATAAATCTATTGATTCTCACTGTGTTTACCTATGCCCTCTATGGTGGCACTGATAGCCACATTGTATTGTATGTCTTTATTTATACAGCGCTATTAATGTACATAGCCCTTCACAGTAGTAATACACGTGACAATCATATAAATAACAAATAATAGAAATAACAAATCATGTGAATAAGTGCTTCAGACATAAAAGTAACATTTCGGAAGTGGAGTCCCTGCTCCGAAGAGCTTACAATCTAATTGGTAGGTAGGAAGAACGTACAGAGACAGTAGGAGGGAATTCTGATAATACATTGTATTGTATTGTAAGTGTATCTTACCCTTTCTGGATGAAGGCTCAACCTCCTCATCCAACTGCGACACCAATCAACTCTTGACTCACGAAGCAATGATCCTCAGCTTGAAATCCAGCGTGAGATGCAGATGTCCATAGGTACATAGTTACATAGCTACATAGTAGATGAGGTTGAAAAAAGACAAACAGTACTGTACGTCCATCAAATTTCAACCTATGCTATATTTAGAAGACAGATACTTTATCTCATACGGTATTTGTACTTACAGTATGTTTATCCAGAGGAAGGCTAACAAAATACCCCAGTAAAATATCATAAAATGATATCTCATAAGGGGAAAAATAAATTTCTTCGTGACTCTAAATATTTGCAGTTTACTCCATGGATCAACATCCTTCCCATTTTTACTTATTGATTATACTCAATAAAAAGCACCCCCACAAATTCTCTATTAATCCCCTCTCTACTGCACCTTGTTGATGCTGAAGATATCTCTCCTAATCCTTCACCCAGCCATATACACACATAATCTCACCCATGCCTCCCTGCCACCTATTTCCCTGCTAATTGTGTTAACCTATCTAATTTAATACCGATAAACCATAAAACTCACCTCGCAAAAGAAGCATCCCAATATCCTGCACTTATGGCTACTGTCCCCACCCAGTCACTCCTATCAACCATTATGGCCAAGAACTGCCATCTACTGCACTTATTCCCTCACCTGATGTCTCTGTAAGTCTCCCAGCATAACACTTAGATTGTAAACTCCTATTGTCTGACTTTGGTGCGTTTATAATATTATTATAATTCCCTGTACTGTATTGTCTTTGTGAAATGCTAAGAACACTGTCTGCACTATGAAAATAAAGATATACTGTACATACATACATTTGGTATATTCCAGTATACCTTTCCTTTCTATGAAGATGTCAACCTTTTATGAAGATATTTATTGGATCTGCCATCACAGTCTCCATGGGTAAAGAATTCCACATTATAACTGCCCTTACTGTAAAGAACCCTTTCCTTTGTAACAGGTGAAAGCTCATTTCCTCCAACCTAAAGGGATGACCCTGTGTCATTTGTATATTATTTGGGTTAAATAATTCTTTTAAAATTTTCTATTATTGTCCCTGAATATATTTGTCTATAGTTATCATTTCCATTCTTAGAAGCCTTGTTTCTTATGTAAACAAATCTAATTTAGCTAGCCTCTCCTCATAAATCAGATTCTCTCTCTGTCTCTCTGTCTCTCTCTCTCTGTCTCTCTGTCTCTCTGTCTCTCTGTCTCTCTGTCTCTCTGTCTCTCTGTCTCTCTGTCTCTCTGTCTCTGTCTCTGTCTCTGTCTCTGTCTCTCGTTCGTCCCGGCAGCGGGGGGGTGTTCTGTGTGTGTGTTCTGACTCTTCCCTCGTCACACCCCCGTACGGAGCTGCTGATTGGGGGGGGGGGGGTGGTACCTGCTTGCACCCTCCTTTACTCCCTGTGGTAATATGGGGCCCGTGGGTAGCTGTGTCAGCGGCGGTGGTTGTAATCAATGAGATGTGTGGGGGGGCTGACGGGCTGACAGAGCAATCTGATTTGGCCGAAGGCTGAGTGACAGACCGACGGACCAATCAGATTGCCCATAGGGACACTGTAGGAGGACGTGCACAGAGGTATGCAAGGGAGACTTGTTAAGGTGAAATTAAATAAGGCTTTTATTGCGCCTTTTCCTTTAATATAAGAAAAAACATCCAAACATATTCAAAAAAGGGGTCAAACAACGCTTCTGTTCCACTTGGGAGTATCTCTAGTGAAACCTATGCAGTCCACAACTACCTTTAGATAAGCATGTCTCTCAGCCCCAAACATATATCCTGATATGTGCAGATATACCAACCAAAAGTCTTATAAAGGAAAGTCTTATCTGTTTCTTGTAGTTGGAGGGAAAGTCTTCTCTGTTCCTGGTTTGCTGCCCTTTTCCTCAGGCTATGTCAGCATTCAGGTTCAGAGGTTCTTTCCCCCGAGTCTTGCAGGCAGCGTGCTGTTTCTTCTGGCAGGCTTCAAGACATCTGTCCCTATGGTCAGTCCCACAAATTGTGAGACTCAGGAACAATCTCACTTCCTGTCTCAAAGACAGGCTTATCTAAGAAACCTAATCAGGCAGGTGGTGTTGGTTAATTGACTACCAGCAGTTAACCACCACATTGCTAGATTAGAGGCACATTTCCTGAACAGGGATAACTCCCCTGTTACATATCTCCCCTGTTTATGGGAAGCTTGGTCTTGCCACGGCCAAAGCCCATCCTTCCACTCTCATTCCAGATATCTCTGTGACTTGAATGAGAGTGGATGGAGGAAGAGAACCCTCAGTCCCGCTGGGATTGGAGCCCTCTCTCCAGTTTATTCGTGTCTCCTCCCGAAGGTGCTTGAGATCAGCACTCCTCAGTTGCTCGAGGAGGACTTTTTCTAAGTATAGTCTTTTTGCTATGTGCGCGGTCATGAGATTTCTTTCACGTCGGGTGCTCGTCTTATTGTAGGCAGACTGTATGGCAGCAGTTGCAGAGCGATAAAAAACAGCCCTGTAACAGGGGACTTATCCCTGTTCAGTAATGTTCCTTTAATCTAGCAGTGTGGTAGTTAATTACTAAACACCACCTGCCTGATTAGATTGTTTACAAAAAGCCTGTCTTTGAGACAGGAAGTGACTCTCTTTAGCTCTGACTGAGAGCTGACCTTTGGAGACACCACAATGTCTTGAGTTCTGACAGCCACACAGCAGAGCTGATTGCAAGACACCCAATAAGACTTCTAAACCTGGATGCTGATATTTTTCTTTGCACGCACGAGTGCGGTTCTAGGAGAGCAGAGAAGCTTACTCTACAGCTGATAAACAGATAAGATTTTCCTTATTAAGAGACTGCTTATATCTGCTTATTTTCATGCTATGTGTTTGGGATGGGAGAAATGCTTAACTAATGGAGATGTGAACTAATTGCAAGGATTTCACTAGAAATACTCCCAAGTGAATGGAAACTTTGTTCCCCCCTGTGTTTGGATAATTTCCTGATGAAAAGGAAAAGGCACAATAAAGCCTATTATAATTTCACATTATAACGACTCCAATTGTGTACCTCTGTGAACGTCCATCTACATTTGGTGTCAGAAGTGGGATAAGAGGCGTCCTTGTAGTTAAAAAGGACCGGAGATTTTTGTGTGAATTTTTTTTTATGCTTTTTGCCTACAAGCAACTTAAAAAAAAAAGCAAAAAACCTCATGCAGCAGAGATCGGAATTAAAGGGATACACACCACTGAAACTTACAAAAACCCAGAAGAGACTGCTGAAGTAGCTAAACCTTATTTTGCCTATCACAAAGTGTAATATGGTCATTGAAATAGGGGTCTTTGCCTTTCAGCCATAGTCAGGGTTCAAGAAGTGAGTCAGCCATTGGAAAGGGATAGGTGTTTGTTATTTTCAAAAGTTTCGCTGAAGCAGTGAATACAGATGGTGACCCACGAGTGGTACTGATTTTGCAGATAAAGGTTGCCACACCGCATAGGACTACCAGCTGTGAATGGAGTATATGCAGAAAAGTGTGGAAATTGATACAAGACTGTGCTGAAGCAGGGGAATTTTTAGCAAACCAATGCTGAGTGTAAAATTGCCCTATAGGGGCAAAAAGTGATTTCTGAACTGTGTAAAAGGTTTTTTCTAAACCAATTGCTGAATGTTGAGTCACCCTGCCGGGAATGAAAGAAATAGTCCACTGCAAAGAATGTTTTTTTTCTGCAAGTAAAAAAGTCTGCCTATATATATCTTGGGAGCAAAACAGACACCCAAAGTGTGAAGTGTGAATGCCATAATACCCAAAGATGAGACTAAAAATTACTGAACTCAGGCAGAAAACCAAATTCTGTTGCTGAAGCGGGGAGATTGCACCCTGCAAGAAAATGGTGTAAAGCAAATAGACTTTTTTTTACCTAGCAACTGCATATCTTGTATACCTGATAAAAGAAAATGCATGCACATGACTGCTGATATTGAAAAAAAAAAACAATTATCCAAGAAAGAAAAGTCTACAGAGATGCCTGTGAGAGCTACGACCTCTACAAGCAAAATATGCCCATCTGTAGGACTACCACAATTGGGGGTTCTAGCAAATACAGTGGCAACAGCTGCAATAGCGCCTCCTGAGGTCAGGAAGAAAATTACACCTGATAGCCTAAAAATGGAGGACAAGATGCAGCGTTCCTGTAATGAACCCTACCCCACGGAAGAGTGGCCCTTCCAGTCCAATAAAGAGGAAGACATCTCTTACGGGGAACCCGAACCAAGTCACACCCACAAAACACCCCAAGAATGGTGGGGGTGCCTGAACTCGGCACGAACAGAAAAGACCGCTCCCTTTGATGACGAATATGATCAACAGGAGACAGAGCGGGAGCAGCAGATCACCCAATATTTCTGTCAGCTAAAGCAACTGCAAGAAAAGCCTGGCGTATATAATGAAGCTGCTAGAATTTCAAATGAAGATGGAGACCCCAGTGTCCCTGAGGGGACGGTGTCATCCAAGTCAAAAAGGCGGAAAAAGAGAAAGAAAAGTGGTTCTTCACTTACCGTGGAAGGAACAGACACGTCCGCGGATCCTGTGGAGGAAAAGGGGGACCGAGTTGCCCTGCAGCCTAGAGAAAATGGAGAATTCGTCCCACAGTTAACCGAATATCCAGAGGGCCCAAAGCGGAGGTCGTGTAACCCAAGGAGGTGTCTGTCCGGTGCCAACAGTGAGGAACCCTCAACCAGTCATCCCAGGGAAGCAGAGCCGGAACCAGTGAGTGGCGATCCCTTGACCAGCCTTGAAGACGCCCTGAAAGTTGCCAGGCATGACTGTGATCTGCTCTGTGAAGAATTAGGAAGAGAGAGAAAAAAAAATGCTGAGCATCAGAAGACTGTGCTCGCAATTTACTCTGCGGCCAAGACCGTATTGGAGGACTTCAAGACTGAGCTAGATACTGCAAAGGCTACTATCTCCGCCATGGATGAAAAGCAGAGCCAATCTGATAAAATGGTGGCTACGCTAAAGCGGAAGTATGAGGAGGCACTGAAGCAGATGACAGTCTTCCAGCAAGAGGTGCACACTCTTCGTATAGAGCTTGATGCCTCACATCATGAGACCAACAGCTGCCGCACAGACCTTGAATTTTCCAGAAAGGAACTACACAGTCTCACTGAGGAGCTGGACATTGCTAAAGAAACTATTGGTAATCTTGGTACAGTTCTCAAAGTCTCTCAGAAGGAGCTTCAGACCCTCAACCTAGAGAAGGAAGTCTCACGCCAGGAGATTGTCATTCTCAAAGCAGACGTTCGTAAATGGAAGGAGGACTGCAAAGAAGCCCTGAAGAATGCAGAGACTGAAAAGGAGAAAGTTCAAGATTAAAAAGAGAAAACTTAAAACTGAAAGAAGAAAATTTTCAGTTAACAGAAGAAGTCAAGGAAAAGTTTGACGCAGAGCACCGACTGCAGAACCAACTGCAAGGTCTGCGTACACACATCCAGTATGTTGAGGAGAAGCAGCAAACGCTACAGGAAGAAAAACTGCAGGCTGCTAAAGAGGTACAAGCGCTGCAGGAACGTCTGAATACCCAGTACGTCCCCACAGAGCAGTATGAGGAGCTAAAGGCCACGCTGCATGTCTTCAGAGCATCGTTAGAAGTGGAGCTTCGATACCAGGTGACTCTGTATGAGAGGGAGCGTGAGAAGGCTCAGAAACTGGAGCAAGAGCTGGAGAGACAGAGAGACTGTTCCATTCCCTTGAGTCAGTAAACCAAGGAGAAAACAGACGCAGCGACAACCTTGACGACAAAAATTACAGAGCTCCAGAATATGAAGGATTCCTCCAATACGGAAAAAGGTATTGGCTCTGCCCAAGCACCAGTATCTCACAGTAACTAATGCCCGTAAGGACAAGGGTACAGTGAGAGTTGGGGACTCCACGCAACTTCAAAACAAAATTACGAAGTTTGAGCCACCAAAGAAAGCACTAGCCTAACCTACAGCTGCCCAACAGGCAACAAACAGAGGTAGGAGTGCAGAATCAAAGCCAGAAGAATCCTTAGCTGAAGAAGCTGAACTGGCGACTCCGTGGTGTGGAGAAGCTGCAGAAAGACCACTTCAAGAGCAGAAAACTCTAAGGGCTAGTCCTAACTCCTCTACAACTGTTGCCATACACTTTGTCTACAAAAAGAGGAGTGCCCGACGCAACAGAAATCTCAAGACCGCGCACGCGATAAAAAGACTTTACGTGGAAAAAGTCCTCCTCGAGCGACTGAGGAGTGCTGATCTCAAGCATCTTCGGGAGGAGACAAAAATAAACTGGAGAAAGGGCTCCAATCCCAGTGGGACAGAGGGTTCTCTTCCTCCATCCATTCTCATTCAAGTCACAGAGATATCTACAATGAGAGTGGAAGGATGGGCTTTGGCCGTGGTAAGCCCGAGCTTCCCACAAACAGGGGAGGTATGTAACAGGGGACATATCCCTATTCAGTAATGTTCCTTTAATCTAGCAGTGTGGTAGTTAATTACTAAACACCACCTGCCTGATTAGATTGTTTACAAAAAGCCTGCCTTTGAGACAGGAAGTGACTCTCTTTAGCTCTGACTGAGAGCTGACCTTTGGAGACACCACAATGTCTTGAGTTCTGACAGCCACACAGCAGAGCTGATTGCAAGACACCCAATAAGTCTTCTAAATCTGGATGCTGATATTTTTCTTTGCACGCACGAGTGCGGTTCCAGGAGAGCAGAGAAGCTTACTCTACAGCTGATAAACAGATAAGATTTTCCTTATTAAGAGACTGCTTATATCTGCTTATTTTCATGCTATGTGTTTGGGATGGGAGAAATGCTTAACTAATGGATATGTGAACTAATTGCAAGGATTTAACTATAAATACTCCCAAGTGAATGGAAGCTTTGTTCCCCCCTGTGTTTGGATAATTTCCTGATGAAAAGGCACAATAAAGCCAATTATAATTTCACATTATAACGACTCCAATTGTGTACCTCTGTGAACGTCTGTTTACAAGCCCTTTGAGTTTTCCGCTCTTGAAGCTGTCTCTCTGCACTTTTCCAACTCAATGGAGTTGCTACTGCTGCGGCCGAGTTTATTCGAGCATTTGCCCGGTCTCAGCCGCAGCAGTAACCTGGCGCGCGCCGGAGGGTGCCGGGTGCGCGCCGAAGCCGCGGAGGAGCGCCCTCCGATCGGGGCTTTCTCTCTCCGCTCGCCGGGTCCGCCGGGTCCCCCGGAACCCTCTGCCGCCGTCCCCCACATCGCGGGACACCAGGGCTCCCTCGTGGAGCCCTGCACGCGCGTGCAGGGGGCGCAGGCTCCCGATGACGCGTGACGCGCGGCACGCCGAGGGAGTGGGGCTAGCAAGCCGGGACATGTCCCGGCTTGCGGTACTAGCCCTACTCAAATTAAACGTGTCGCCAGTGTAGTTCAGCCTCTTTGGGATTGAGTTGCAATTCCACATCCACTTCCAGAGAATGTCCCATCTTTTCAGCTTCATCAGCTAAGGATTCTTCTGGTTTTGATTCAGCACGTGTACCTTCTTTTATTGCCTGTTGGGTGGCTGAAGGTTTTGCTAGTGCTTGTTTAGGTGGTTCAAATTTTGCAACATTGTTTTTCAGACGAGCGGTATTCCCAGCTCTTACTGTACCCTTGTCTTCATGGGTTTTTGTGGCTGTGGGATACTGACACTTAGTCAGGGTCAATACTTGTCCTTGTAGGACTGTAATCTCATTCGCGAGAGATCCCTGTTTTTTGAGTGCATCTTGCATGTCTCTTCTCAGGGAATGTATCTGCACACTGCTTTCTCTGAGCTTGCTTCCACATTTTCACTGCATTGTGAAGCACTATGAATTTCTTTGCTCGGGCCACAGTTACTTGTCTCAGTTTCTGGACCTTCTTGTGCTCCCTTTTGTGCCGAGTCACCTGGGTTCTAAGCTTGGCCTCTAGCGATGCGTTGGTGATGCTCAGGGTAGCCTTCAGTTTCTCATGCTGCTTTGCGGGGACATACTGGGTAATCAGACGTTCCTGCAGCACTTGTATTTCTTTAACAGCCTGCAGATTGTCTTCCTGCAGAGTTCGCTGCTTCTCCTCGGCCTTCTGGAGGTGCGTATGCAGACCTTGCAGTTGGTTCTGCAGTCGGTGCTCTGCTTCAAACTTTTCATCTTCCAAAAGTCTATTTATTTCGTTAAACTCATGCAGCTTTTCATTCTCTTCCTTGATGTCGTCTGTCAAATGAAAAATGTCTTCTTTCAGTTTTAAGTTTTCTCTTTTTAATCTTGAACTTTCTCCTTTTCAGTCTCTGCATTCTTCAGGGCTTCTTTGCAGTTCTCCTTCCATTTACGCACATCTGCTTTGAGAATGACAGTCTCCTGGCATGAGACTTCCTTCTCTAGGTTGAGGGTCTGAAGCTCCTTCTGAGAGACTTTGAGATCTGTATTAAGATTGACAATAGTTTCTTTAGAAATGTCCAGCTTCTCAGTGAGACTGTGTAGTTCCTTTCTGGAGACTTCCAGGTCTGTGTGGCAGCTGTTGGTCTCATGATGTGAGGCACCCAGTGCTCTGCGGAGTGTCTGAACCTCTTTCTGAGATACGTCCACCTCTGTCCAGACAATGTTGACCACCTGTTGTGAGGCATTCAGCTCTACTCGAAGAGTGTGAACCTCTTGCTGAAAGACTGTCATCTGCTTCAGTGCCTCCTCATACTTCCGCTTCAGCTTAGCCATTATTTTATCAGATTGGCTCTGCTTTTCATCCATGGCGGAAATAGTAGCGTTTGCAGTATCTAGCTCAGTCTTGAGATCGTCCAATTCTGTCCTGGCCAAACAGTAAATTGTGAGCACATCTTTCTATAGCTTCACGTTATTTTTCTGTAGCTCTGTGTAACCATCTTTCTTTTGTTTCAATTGTTCACGGAGCATATCACAGTCATGCCTGGCATTTTTCAGGCCATCTTCAGGGCTGGTCAAGGGATCGTCACTCACTGGTTCCGGCTCCACTTCCCTGGGATGGTTGGTTGAGGGTTCCTCACTGTTGGCATCGGACAGACACGACTTCTGCCTTGGGCCCTCTGGATATTCGATTATCCGCGGGACGAATTCTCCATATTCTCTAGGCTGCAGGGCAACTCGGTCCCCCTTTTTCTCCACAGGATCTGCAGACGTGTCTGTTCCTTCCACGGTAAGTGAAGAACCGCTTTTCTTTTTCCGCCTTTTTGTTTTGGATGACTCCGTCCGATCAGGATTACTGGGGTCTCCTTCTTTATTTGATACTTCAGCGGCTTCATTGTATACGCCAGGCTTTTCTTGCAGTTGCGTTAGCTGACAGAAATATTTGATGATCTGCTGCTCCCGTTCTTTCTCCTGTCGATCATATTCGTCATCATAGAGAGCGGTCTTTTCGGTTCGTGCCGAGTTCAGGCACCCCCACCATTCTTGGGGTGTTTTGTGGGTGTGACTCGGTTCGGGTTCCCCGTAAGAGATGTCTTCCTCTTTATTGGACTGGAAGGGCAACTCTTCCGTGGGGTAGGGTTCATTACAGGAACGCTGCATCTTGTCCTCCATTTTGGGGCTATCAGGTGTAATTTTTTTCCTGACCTCAGGAGGTGCTATTGCAGCTGTTGCCACTGTATTTGCTAGAACCCCCAATTGTGGTAGTCCTACAGGTGGGCATATTTTGCTTGTAGAGGTCGTAGCTCTCACAGGCATCTCTGTAGACTTTTTCTTTTTCTTGGGTAAGTTTTACAATATCAGCAGTACTGTGCACACATTCTCTCTCATTAGGTATACTGGATGTGCAGTTGCTAGGTAAAAACTTCTATTTGCTTTACACCATTTACTTGCTAGGTTTAATCTCTCATTAGGTATACTGGATGTGCAGTTGCTAGGTAAAAACTTCTGTTTGCTTTACACCATTTACTTGCTAGATGCAATCCCTCCGCTTTAGCCAAATAATGTGGTTTTCTGCTTGAGTTCAGTAATTTTCAGTCTCAACTTTGGGTATTATAGCATTCACTCTTCACACTTTGGGATACCTTTTACACAGCTCAGCAATTCCTTTTTCCCCAGTAGGGCAATTTTACCCTCAGCACTTGTTTACTGCAAATTCCCCTGCTTCAGCACAGTCTTGCATCAATTTTCACACTTTTCTGCATATACTCCATTCACAGCTGGTAGTCCTGTGCGGTGTGGAAGCCTTTACTTGCGGAATCAGTACCGCTCGTGGGTCACCATCTGTATTCACTGCCTCAGCGAAACATTTGAAAACAACAAACGCCTATCCCTTTTAAGGGCTAACTTACTTCTTGAACCCTGACTACGGCTGGATGGCAAAACCCCTATTTCAAAGACCATATTACACTTTATTGTGATAGGCAAATAAGGTTTACCTGCTTCAGCACAGTCTCTCTCTCTCCTCTTGGAATCGGGGAAAAGAGTCCATCTGTGGTTTTGTGGGTTTCAGTGCAGTGTAGATTTCCTGCCTGGGTGTGTATCCCTTTAACTCTGGTCTCTGCTGCATGAGTTCCTTTGTTTATGTTGCTCAGGCTGTTTGTAGGCAAAAAGCACAAAAAAAAATTCACAGGCAATCTCCGGGGCCCCTTTTAACTTCAAGGACCACCTCAGTCCCAATTCTGACACCATATGTATTAGGACGTGCGCAGAGGTATGCAAAGGAGACTTGTTACGGTGAAATTAAATAAGGCTTTTATTGCGTCTGTTCCTTTAACATAAGAAAAAACATCCAAACATATTCAAAAAAGGGGTCAAACAACGCTTCTGTTCCACTTGGGAGTATCTCTAGTGAAACCTATGCAGTCCACAACTCCCTTTAGATAAGAATGTCTCTCAGCCCCAAACATATATCCTGATATGTGCAGATATACCAACCGAAAGTCTTATCTGTTTCTTGTAGTTGGAGGGAAAGTCCTCTCTGTTCCTGGGTTGCTGCCCTTTTCCTCAGGCTATGTCAGCATTCAGGTTCAAAGTTTCTTTCCCCTGTGTCTTGCAGGCAGTGTGCTGTTTCTTCTGGCAGGCTTCAAGACATCTGTCCCTATGGTCAGTCCCACAACTTGTGAGACTCAGGAACAATCTCACTTCCTGTCTCAAAGACAGGCTTTTCTAAGAAACCTAATCAGGCAGGTGGTGTTGGTTAATTGACTACCAGCAGTTAACCACCACACTGCTGGATTAGAGGCACATTTCCTGAACAGGGATAACTCCCCTGTTACAGACACCAACATACAATGTTTTCAAAAATATATATAGATGGAGTGGTGACAAGAATTGTACTCCATATTCAAGGTGTGGTCTTACTAATGTTTTATAAAGGGGCATAATTATGTTTACTTCCCTTCCATCCATTCCCAGAGTAATGTAAGATAAGATCGTGTTTGCCTTTGCAACTACTGCATGACTTTGGGCACTATTGCTAAGCCTGCTGTCTACAAGAACTCCTAAATCCTTCTCCATCAAGGATTCCCTAATGTATCACCATGTAACAGGGTATGTCCCATAATACCTCTCTTTCCCTATAGTATGTCTGTTATGTAAGCCCCTAGTATGTTCAGGGCAGTAATGGGTTAATCTATGAGCCAGTGACCCCCCCCCCCTTATGCTCCACTTGTAAGTGATGAAAGTAAGGTGGTGACTCATGGCCTGTGTAAGCCTATCAGGGATATTTACAGTCCATGAGCCCGCCACTTCCAGAGACTTCCATTGTGGGAGTATCAAACTTAGTTAGTCTTGCTCTGGAGAGAGAAGAGAGAGCATGGGCTGTCAGTCTCTCCCATTGCAAGGATGAGCTTGCAAACTCCAGGCTCAGGCCTGGAGAATATCAAGACTCATTACCCCTACTATCGGGGTAGGCACCATCTAGAAGTCTGGGACTTCAAAAGACCTTACAGCACTGTAGGAGGAATTGCAGTGGCTGTATATCATGAGGCACAATAAAGATCCTTTCTCACTTTTCACCTGCCTGAGTGTCAGTTACTGGGCAGAGTGGAGTATGTGTGCAGTGGTGGGAACTGATCTCCGGAATACCCTGGAGCCCACTACAACTGGAGGTGCTGTGTACCATGAGAAGAACTGCAATAACAAGAACCCAAAATCCTATCCTGTTCGCCCTATAACAATGTGGCAGCTCCAGATTTCTTGCTCCCAATAGGTATGCACCATGACACCCCATGTACTGCTGCGGCACAGTTTATTCGAGCATTTGCCCGTTCTGTGCCGCAGCAGTAGCCTGGCGCGCGCCCGAGTGTGACGGGCGCACGCCGAAGCAGCGGAAGAGCGCCCTCCGATCGGGGCGCTCTCCCTACCGCTGCTGGGTCCGCCGGGTCCCCCGGAACCCCCTGCCGCTGTCGGGGAGCCCCTGGACATGCGTCTATGACGCGCGGCACGCCGAGGGGCGGCCACTAGCAAGCCGGGAGATTTCCCGGCTTGCGGTACCGACCACACTTCAATAAAGTGTGTCGGTAGTGTAGGAGTAGAATTGACCAGAGAAGGGTGGAAAACAGGGCTACACCCATTTGAAAGTTGCCTGTTTATTCTTGTTTCCCTAATGCATAACCTTACATGTATCTGTATTAAACCTCATATTGCATTTACTTTCCCAAGATTCCAGTCTAACCCAGTCCTTCTGGAGAGAAATTATATCCTGCTCTGATTCTACTTCCCTACACAATTTAGTGTCATCAGAAAATATGGAGACTTTGCTCTCTATGCCAACCTCAAGGTCATTAATAAACAAGTTAAAAATCAGGGGTCCCAGTACCGATTCTTGATGTACAGTGCTCCACTCACAACTTTAGCCCAACCCGAAAAAGTAATTTTATTACAACTCTCTGTTGTCTATCCCACAACCAGTTTTCAATCCATGTGCATATATTTTTACCAAGTCCAATGTGCATAATTTTATACACTAAGCTCTTTGCAAAATCTAAGTAGACCACATCAACTGCATTACACTGATCTAAATTCCTACTTATCTCCTCAAAGAAACTAAAAGGGTTGTTTTGCATGACCTATCCTTCATAAATCCATGCTGACTATTACTAATAATTTTGTTTTCCATTAGGTATTCCTGAATATTATCCTGTACTAAGCCTTCAAGTAGCTTCCACACTATCGATGTCTAGCTTACAGGTCTGTAATTCCCCGGTTGTGATCTAACCCACTTTTTAAATATAAGCCCTATGTCTACTTTATACCAATCTTGTGAAACTGAGCCTGTGGAAACGGAGTCCTGGAATATTAAATGTAATGGTTTGGCTATTACAGAACTTAACTCATAAAGAACTTGGATGTATGCCATTGGGCCAGGTGCCTTATTTACTTTAATTGTATCAAGCCACCTATGAACTTCTTCCTCAGTTAACCAATTGTTTTTTAATAAAGAGTTTGTGGCTTCCTCCTGAGGCATTATTATTGCAATTGATTATTCCTTGGTAAATACAGAGGCAAAGAATTTGTTTAATACCTCTGCTTTTTGCTTATCTCCAATAATTTTCCTTCCCAGTACCACAGTTTTGATAAATATCACGACTTAATCTATGGCATCAACATGACTAAATGTGCATATTTAGTCATTTTGATGCCAGTCCCAATATTTTTATGGGCTGCGGAAAAAAATGCGGTATTTTTAGTAGTGGTAGATTGATATATGGCACCATAAACTATATTTGGGGCAGAATTACATTATGGGAGTTTAATCTATCCAAGCCTAAGTTTTAAGATCACAGGAATTCCATTGACTACATTTTGAAAAGCATTGGCTTTCCCATTTACGGTGTCAACTCAATTGAATATATTTGTATAGTTCATTTAAATATACGCTTTGCAACCAATTAGTGTGTATTTAAATAATATAAAATCTTGTCTTTCTTAATGTCACTGAGAATTCTTTCCATCTATAAATGTTTACTTACTGTATAACGGTAAGCCTAAACAAGGGATTTTTCTTAATAGTTTAGACTTAGGAAACTAAAGAATAGGGGTTTATCTCAAATCTACTTCAGCTCTTACATACCTGGGTACAACTGACATTTTGCTTATTTGTCATTTGGATAACTTCCTGAGAACTCAAGTCTGTTATTGGATTTCAGATGGCTCATCCATCCTACCAGTGTTGTTTTGTTGTACTATATACTAAGAAAATATCACTAGATATGGTTGGTAGCACACTATGCATTGAAATAGAAAATGCTGTCATGTAAGAAATGTGAGCTATAAACTGGAAATGAATGGTCTTAATGAAGTGACAATGTTATATACATATATGCCATAACAACGATATTTAAACATTATTTGATTAACAGTTAATTCATAATATGATCTAAAAAAAAATGGTTCTGCAATAGGTAAAGAGTAATACTGATCCAAAATTAACTTTCATAAATAAGAACAAAATCAATACTTTACATTTGGAAATCTTAAGGCAAAGTTTTAAGGTGAAAACATACCTAATAAACTGTCTTAGTGAAAATTAAAGACAGCATAATTGGTTCAGTGTGTGTTAGAGAAATCTAAAAAAAAACCTGCAATACAGTAAGTGGTGGTACTGCTAAGAGGTCACAGAACAGCATTTACTATATGAATACACAAAATGATTTCATTTAATCCATGTAGTAAAATAACAAAGGGAGGGGAGTAGGTAGTGTAATACATTTTTCAATTGGGCCAACAGCATGTGAAAAGGTACAAGCTTTCAAACATTGCATGGTCCTTCATTGGGATCGATACTTTTGAGCCAATTTCCTTTTGCTATTTGTAACAGTATTTGCACTGTGCATTATATGGATTACAGCAGGGGTGTGCAAACTTTTGCAGCTGCGACCTCCCCCCCGGCCGGCTTCCCCCGGGGCTCACACCCCCTTTCCTCCATTCCCTGCGTCAAATGACGCAGCGGGGTCATGTGACGACATGTCACATGACCCCGCAGCATCATTTTATGCCACATTGCCATGGCGATGCTTCACCAGCCATCTGAATCTCGGTAAGTAATAGGTTGCAGAGGCCTCATGTGATCCCCCGGCATTTCATTCAAATGCCGTGGGGAAGAGCGCAGGGCTTCTGCAACCACCGCGCCCCCGTACAAAAATCTCCCACCCCCCAGTTTGCGCACCGCTGGACTACAGTATGTATATTGTGGGATATTTTAACAGTCGATAAGCTTAATCTATAAAACTATTCTAGAAATAGATGTATCCTTGTGAAATGGTTTGGAATAGTTGAATAAAGGAGGGTGTTTAGCTGTGTTTGTACTCTCTTTAATGTAGTTAAAAAAAAGGGGGGTAGGTAGTGTGGAACATTTTATTTGACCAAAAAATATAGAAGTTCATAAGGCACAAGCTTATTAACAACACAGATTATTTTTAATCAGGATATATGTATATCAAATGGAAATATTACTGTGTGCTCATTTGCATGTCTTTGACAGGTTTGCAGCCCTGCCTTTCACCATTATCACCCAGCATACAGTGCTTCCACTGCAGCAAGGGATTCTGGGAAGTGATATGCAAATGAGCACACCTTTTGCTTCAAAACCATTGCATGCTCATTGTGCTCATTTGCATGTCACTTCCCAGAATCCTTTGCTGCAAGGGAAGCAAGTTCCATTATTGTAGCCCTCCATTTTTGCCACTGTGCTCCGTTTTTTCCTTTTCTGGATTTTCTGCATCTAATCTACAGTGTGAGGCAAGCCTAAGTGGAGCGGACAGCATCACTTCATGAGTAACATTATTTACTTACCACATTATGGTTACTAACAGAGGGAGTAATATTGCTGGACATTCTACAAACAATCTCTAGGGAGGTAAAACACATAGGAAGAGAACCAGAGAGTACTGCTCACTACAGATACGATCTGCACTATCAACAAGGACATACATTAATATCCTCCCTTTCTCTGAGCATTATTGATTGTATACCAGATTCCATGATGCCTTAAACAGTTTCCTCTCTAAGCATGCGTATTGTGATCAACCACACACAGATTGTTACCTTGTATCCAAGAATTGGTAGCACTGATCTATGGACATTGTTTCCTTTCCTTTTTGTTTAGTGTTGAAAGAATAGCTTGCAAATCCTCTCAGGCTCTTTGGAACATACTGCAGCTTTGCATGGTTTTTCCTGGTATTATTCAAAACCGGAAGTTATCTATTGGATCCCTACAAACATTTATACCGATGCGTGTTTGCCTCCGTGGTGCTTTGGAAAACAGGCACATATAACTGTTCACGTATACCACTTTCCTGAAGGTCAGTTGTAGCATGCGGGTTCTTAGCCAATATTTCCTAAATAGCTATCTGGGTTGCTGGGTGTGCTTCCTACCATCTGGGTATTGAATGGAAGCATGTGGGATGGGAAGGGGGAGAAGTTTCCTGAAGATGTCTTGCTCTTTCTTTCTGCTTTGCACCTTTAATCACATAGAGTGATTAAACCCCTCAAGTGCCTCGTCATTTGGTCCATCCTCTCCAAATGAAGATCCATTTTTCCTTCCATTGTTTCCAGCCTCTGCTCCAGATGCAGTGGGCATGTCTGATCAATTACAGGTCTGCCACAAGTGTGTATTTTACAGAGGCATCAAAATTGTACATTACAGAATGATTTGACATTGCCAAGCTGCATCTGACCAAGAACCTGTTAGAGCTAGACCAGAACTCTGCACTTTGTGGGAGGTTGCACTTGATAAGAGCTGGGTCTGGAGTCAGGTGAGCAGTGTCTGGGGTGAGATGAGCAGTGTCTAGGCTGAGCTGGGTTCGGGGTGAGATTATGATCTAGAGGATCTAAATTTGCCTGTAGCCAAACATTTCTATGATTGCCCATATGGCTCCATAGAAACATTCACATTGAATGCATTGGAGTATATCCCCAGACACACAAGGGGAGGCAACAGAGAAGGGATACTCAATCAAAGAGAAATGTTCTGGATTTATACCCTCGGGTCATTATCACCCGGGGGTATAAATACAGATTGGGAGTTGAAACATTTCCTATCATAATTATGTATTGATAAATAATTAATGTGTATTTTCTGTCAAATCGGTGTGATTAGGATATATAGGAAAAATCTCTCTCTAAACTATGATATTCATAGCCCAGTATCTCTGTACATATGTTCTTTAATTGCATTTTATCCTGCAATACCTTGGTCCTTGCTCCTAATATAGATCCAAAATAGACTTACTAAGTATTTTTCTATTGAACTGTGATGTCGTTATGTCCTCCGATGTATTTATGTATTTCTTTTAGTTGTTTTTAATATATCTTGCTTTATTCTAGTCAGCTGATCACTTAGCAAGATATTTGTGCCATATTCCCCCTCTATTTACTAGTTTTTTCTCCATGTTCCACACTGGACAGATTGCCGGTTTTGGTTGCTATGACAACCTACATTGTTTATATACACAGATCACCTCGTGTATCAATGCGATACGTCACTTCCGGTTGAGACTGACGATCGCAATAGATTCAGTGACCCACAGGCAGAGAAAGAGTTTAGCCTGGTGAGATGGTCTTCTTGCTGCCAAAATGCAGAGAGATGATCGTGTATACATTAGAAACGAGACACATTGTCAATTTTCAGCCTCGCGCAATGCGCGACGTCACTTCCGGTTTAGGTGAATATCGCGCCACTTCCGGTTTTCGATCCTAAACGGCGATTTTTCAATTCTAGCTAATTGAGACCACTATAAGAGGGTGAACATGGCACACCTACCTATACTCTCTGACGATGCGCCGTACAGGCGTGAAACGCGTAAGAGAAGGAGGCTTTTTTGCACCTATCCCTGTCTGCACCATGAAGATACAATAAAGGACTTTTATTTTACTGCTGCTGTTCCGGTGTATCCTGTTCTTTTGCTGTGCGCTGCATCACCTGCATTTGTGGCTACCATATCCTCTACCTACCTGCAGAAGCACGCATCTTGGAAGGCAACAAGGGCATGGTCACGTGAGTTGGTACTTTATCTGTACTTTGGGGTATTATATCGGTGTCATCAGGCAGTTGTCAGACCCAGTCCACATTGGCAGTGAGGGGGTGGGGCTCATATATCTCCACCACCCACACTCACCAGGACATTTATATTTGGGTTCAGACACATATGCTCACCCATATGTACCTCATTGCTCACTCTTATACCTGCACCTAGCCATTACCAATCTCCAATCAAGTATTCATTGCATCACTATATGCATAATCATCACGGTCATTAGAGCACTATCACTGAACTTCGTTCATTTACCCTGCCCGTGTGAGTACCTCGCACATTGTTCTTTAGTATATATATTATTCACTCTGTTGATAATTGTAAGTAATGGAAAAATATGTCAGAAGCCCTGTGTGTACTGTATGATGTTTTGATTATGCCCGGTTCTTTAACAGGTGATGTCTTAAAAATGTAATGGGTAATAAGAACAAATAATAGAGAAAAAATATTAGATTCAAAATGACGCGCCTACCAAGCAATTTCAGTTACCAAAACATTTTGTAACATTTGCGAAATCTACATGAAAGTACTTTTGTATGCAGCTGTTCTTTTGCTGACCTTTCAACTGTAAGATCCTGTAGGTACTGTAGCAGAACATCTTTGAATTCCCAGTCCTAAGACAAGACTTTTTTCATCTTTGCACTGCCTCATTTTTAATTTCTAAAGGCTTTTCAATAAAATCGTACCCTTTTCTAAGAACAAACAAGATTTAAAAAAATAAAAAATGATTTACCTTAAGTCTTTGTTATACTTTTCAGAGTAATAATTGAAAAGGTCAAAAATATTTTCTCTTGTTTTTAGTGAAAGAATAACTGCAGTTTTGCAAGGCATCTCCCACTCAAAGAAAATGTTCCTTCATTCTTACTCATTTTCTACTATTATTGTTTCCCCAGTGACCATTGTTAAAAGGGCATTATGTTATTAATAATTCACTTAACTCATTCCTTAATTGACTTCAATCAGAACATGACAGATTACTTCTGAATAGATCAATATAAGTGCTAAAACATAAAAATAAAACACAAAACTCATTCAACTAATAAAACATGAATAATGTTGATGGTTAATATATTGGAGCTATAACAAACTGATAATTTACAGAATAAATTACCATATTTATATGTAGAGGTTAAAGAGGAAATGATTTTGGTTCTAAATAATGTGTTTTCATTTTTCCAAAACTGGTCAAAAGGTAACAATTTTGGATTATGGGGGAAATGTGAATTTGATTTAAAAAAAACATTGTGTAAACTATTTTTTTCCATATATTTATTAAATTTAAAGCTACTTAACACAAATTATAATTATGATATATTTACAGGTAAAGTAGAGGCTGGTCAGATGGTGCTATCTCATTCTCTATGCCTACCTACATCAATATAAATAATTATATTATTAAGACCAACAGATGAGGGTTTTAACTGATGGCAGTGTATCTCTGATCACCTACTGTATATATGCAGGTACTGTACTCAACAGATAAACTAAGGAAGGATGTATCTGTAACATCAACCCAAATGCAAGTTGTTGACTGATATAATTTATACACAACACAAAAGGGAAAGAAAACACATGCCCTGCTTTGTAAATCTATATTAATGTATTCGAGGGTTTAAACAGATAATGGTACAATACAAAAAAAAAGTGATGATTGGAAATATGATAGCAGGTGTGGAGATTCCAACAGCACCTTGAGACAGATTTGATTTTAGGAGGTTGATCCTGTAGTGTGAGGGGTTTATAGAATGGCCCCTGACCCTCTTTTATCTCACTCCCAGTGATTCTAACAATTACTTTGGAGAACATTCTAATTGTTCCAGACATATATATTTTTCTGGAATTCATTAAGCTGTTTTGTAGTGAGTCCCAGTGTTGTAATTATATGCTATCATATTTCTAATCATCACTCTTTTGAAGTGTTCTATTATCAGTTTTAACCCTCAAATACACGAATATCGATTTATAATATTATAATATGGGAAACGTGCTTTCTTTCCTTTTGTGTTTTAGATTATTTTGGAACTTTGTTCATTTGAAAGCTGCCAAGTCTCTAACTTTACTCAATTTTGAGCTGGAATTAATTATATTCAATAATTGATTGCAAGGAGGATTCTATCACAGTTTAATAGAAATATTATCTTTATTATTTCATTCACATTTGCGTTTATTAGCAAGTTATCACAATGTTTATGCACAAATTTTTATATTTAAGTAATTTCTTTCACTCAAGCAATCTGTTATTACATATAAATTAATCAATATACATTTAATATATTAGTGAGTGAACACTGCAGTGCTGACTTCATTTTCTTTCGTATATATATATATATATATATATATATATATATATATATATATATATAGTAAGAGAAAGAAAAGCCCCAAACAATAGCACTATTGTATTCCAATTCAATATACAAATACAAAAATCTTTATTGAATAACTGTCACAAAACAAGAAATTTAAAAGAAAGCAGAGAATAATTAAAACAAGGCATGGATCCCCTGTACGTAAGTCTTGACATAAATCCTCCAACAATCAATTCCAAAATTGCAAAAAACCGTGTCAAATCAGACAGATAATACGCTCAAGTGTACCTGACAAGGTGAAATGATGTAGTACAGACAAAGGGCTAAGATGAAAATGAAGTGGCAGTGGCCACTCACATAATATCATTGCATGCTCATCCCTATGAAATCTCTGGGATAGTCTCTAGTAACACAGTGCATCAATACATGATAGGGCCAAAAGATGTAAAGCCTAAAGAGGCACACTTCAAAAACCTGTATACTCTAAGTCATATATCACCTAAACGTCAGACACACAGCAAAATCATGGAGGAAGCAAGGAGCAAAAAGCTCAAAACATAGTTATGTGTCCCTAGAGGGGGACAAACCAAGGGATCCTGCCTACAGCACCCACTCCTACGCGTTTCGGCCAGATGCCTTCTACTGGGAGTGGTGGGGTAGGCAGTGTGACGATAGCTTACGACAGGCTGCAATTTACACCAAATATATATAATAATATATATATAACTGGGTTGAACTGGGACGAGACTTAGATATGATAAAATATAATTTATTCCTTGATAAAGGGGAACACAACAGATTATACAAATAACAGGCAAAATATAGACACTTACTTAAAGATGGAAATGATGAAACAGTCACATCTGGACTGGCAGTTCATACAGCAAATCTTCATCATCCCAAGACACGAACAGCCATGAAAAGGCCTTGCAGGCAGGCATTGCATAGCATTTCTCTCAGCAATCAAGATGGTATAGAAGAACAACACAGGATAAAGGGTGGACAACCGTTTATAAACCTTTTGTAACCCTATCCTTAACATTAAGTACAGGTGATTGGTTTTCAATTACCTGTAGCCACTCACTAACATGGGAACACATTTTGATACATGCCCCCAGCTAGTTGGCACATGCTCAGTTGGACTCTGGGGTCTCATTTCTGCAGCCCTACATTTGCATCAGGAATGCCAGCCAGTCTACTAAACAGAATTTCTGGCAGGAAACCCTTTGTTGTAAGGTGTGAAATGGGACACTTATAGCCTGCTCTGGTTTGAGTCATCTCCGCCCTCCTGTAAACAGTGTAGGTGATAAACTCCTTTGAACAGCACTTAAATTCTAGACATTGGGACGCTTTCCCTGGACATCTGCTACCTTATGGCCAAAGGAATTCCCTCTGGTTTCTGTCCATACCTGGGAACACAGTATTAAAGATAATACACAACCATATTAAAATATCCGGTTCCGTTGGGTCCAGCGGGTCCAAACTTCCCAGTTCTCAATGCCGGAACTGGGACACCCTAGGGTCCAATTTGCGACTTGCTACGACCCTCAGAACCGGAGTTACACAAATACACCTTAAACCGTTTCCTATTTTAATACAATAAACTCCGCTGTAAATTAAATCACGTTTTTTCACTAAATCCCCATTGAAAACAACGGGCTTAGCCGCCATAGACTTTCAATGGCAAACCGCCGACATTGGCGGCTATGGGAATCCGCCGCCATAGACTTTCAACGGGGCTCGCCGCCGTTGAAGTCAATGGGGTTTTTCCGCCATTGAAGTCTATGGGAAAAGTCCCGAACTTTCAAGGGGGTCCATACTCCGTTGGGTTGGTCCAAGAGGGTCAAGGATGGTTCTGCAGCGATGCCGGAGCAGTGACTACAGGTACCCCAAACCCTGGCCCTCTGGACCCTCTGGAACCGGAGATATGGATTCCTAAATTTCAGCTTTTCACACTTAGACGTTTTCTTGAGCTGTTTCTGCTGCCGCCATTGGAGCCTATGGCGCGACCCGCTCTTCTCGGTTCGACCCTTATCGGGGGTCCAGGATTTGGGGACCCAGTTGTGGTCGAGTGGGGGGAGGCCTAGGAACTAGGGGCAAAAAGAATTTTATTTCTAGGTGCTCTAGGACTGTTTATTCCCACGCCACTTGTCGTTGAACTTGACTGCTAAGTGATCAAAGCTCTCTTATTGAAAAAGTATCCGCTTTGCGGTTTGGACGGCAGCCAACTCGTTCCTGGAAAGCTTACAATGGGAAACCGCCGCTCCTCCTCTTAGATGCCATCTGCTGGTCTTCACAGGAAACAGGACCAAAACAGCAAGATTCGCCATTAGAATGCATTGAGCCCTAATGGCGGCCTATGGGACCCTGCAAAATGGTGCCTGAAAAGGCGGGAAAATTACACAAAGGGCTATAATCATTAAAGAACTATTAACCCTTGTACTCCCGGATGGATCCTAGTGTGTGTGTGATGCAGACACTGATATAACAATAAAACATGGGAACAGGGGGATATACATTTTCATGTTATAACAAGGGTTAAATCACATTTCTGGACCTCAGCCCAGTTAACCCCTTGTCTCCCTGGTGAGGTCAGGGGATGGCCAAATCGGGTGTAACCCCTTTAATCCCGGGCCAATTCCTCCCCATCGTCACACCTCATCTGCTCAAGGGGTGCCTGGTGCCCCAGCTGCCTCCCCCTGGCACTGGGGTACCACTGGCGCCCTTGAAGTACTCAATAAGTCCTGAGGGGTTGGCCTGGCAAAATTGTCCTCTGGCATTGTCCAGTACATTGTCCTGGCCACAGTGGATCGTGAAGTCCAGATCCTGCAGAGCAGGGCTCCACCGTGGCCGCTGGGCATTCTCCTTTGCCTCCCACTGCCCCCCACCCAGTGCCTGGTGAACCAAGTCCATGGTGAAGGGGCCCCTTTGCAGACCAGGCTGCACACTGCCCAGAGACTGGCATGTCTCTTTACCAACAGGAGACCAGCTATCCAGCACAGACCGTCGCTTTCCTGTCAACCAAGTCTGGGAAAGAGATATGTCACTATCCTTTAGGGACCCTACCTGCCCTGGCTCTGTGCCCACCTGTAGCTGCTCTGCTATACTCCTGACTCTCCTCCCTGGCTGCCTATCTACCCACAGCCCCTCCTTTGGGAACCCTGGGGAATCTGTCAGTGGGGTCACTCCTGGCCCGTCAGAATAAGGGACCTTCTGCCTACCTAGCCCATCCCTAGCTTCTGCCAGCTGCCTAACACCCCACTGACCTCCTATCTCCCCCTGCTCCACGGTGTCTCCCTGCCTAGCCTCCCCTAGGCCCATCACCTCAGCCCCTGCTTATGACTCCTGCTGCTTACCTCCCTGCACTCCTCTCCCCCCTGGGCAATCCTAACCCAGACCCTGGAACTACCTGAGTGCACCTACCTCCCTGACCTTGTCTCCCCCTTACCAGGGATGAGTTCAGGGGCATCTCTCCAGATGCAACCGCCTTAGCTCTTGGCTGGCAGGTATCCCTGGGGTGGCACAAGCCTGCCACTGCCCCAGATACCCCCAGCCCATAGCCATGCTGCAACAGGGGGTTGCTGATCTGAGACACCCCCTGAGGCTCTGCCAGGGTAATGGGGAACTCTAGCTGCCATACCTGCTGCTTTCCTTCCCTGGCTACCACTAGCCCTTCTTCTCTGTTACGCCGGTGCTGCCCGCAGACCAGACCCGTCCCCTGAGCTGAAGGGGGAAGTGGTAATACACGCACCCGCAGCAAAGGGAGCATGTCCGGAGTGTGATATGAAGCGTTGCCAGGCCAGGTGTAGTAAGGTAGACAATACTTGCCGGTACCGGTTGTAGAGTTAGAGTGAAGGATGCCTTGCTGAAGTCAGGGATTGGAGAGTGGAGATAGGTCATTGTCCAAGCCGTGTTCAAGGGGTTACCAGAGTGAGCGTTGTCCAAGGAGTGCCGAGATCAAGAACCAGAGGGGGTAGTCGTACAAGCCGCGTCAGAACCTGTGAAAACACTGAGAGAATCCAGAAGTACTTCCATACAGAGACTATGTCGAGCAAAGACTGAGAGCAGAGAGGAGCTAGATAAAGCAGGAAGGTCCAATTAGGAACGGAGGCGGGACAGGAACAGCTACAGGGAGACACTGCAGATTGGTGCAGGCATAACAGGCCAGGTGAGTCTTGTTGGTAACCTGAGTATGCCCGTGCAGTGTGCGGCGGCGGAGCCTGTGTTCCGGGGGACGGGAAGAAGAGTGTGCAGACTGAGCGTGCTCCGTAACTCGGGTACGCGTATGAACCGAGCCAGTGGATGTGCAGGTGTGCGTGCAGGTGTGCGTGCAGGAGGGCGTGGGTGCGCCCAGCGCTGAGCAGAGGAATCGCCAAGGGGAGTGATCCTGCGACGGCGGCAGGAGCGAGGAGCCGTGGAGGCCGGTAAGGCAGGTTTGTTTTGTGTGTCCAGGGACTCCCTGCGGGAAGGGGGTGCTTTGTGTGGGGAGCGTGGAGAACGCTGATTCCTGACAGTACCCCCCTCTTCAGGAACGGCCTCAGGACGATCCAAGAACGGTTTCTCTGGAAACTTTTTCCTGAAGGACTTAAGAAGGGCCGGGGCATGAATGTCCTTTGAAGGTACCCAGGATCTCTCTTCAGGGCCAAAGCCCTTCCACTGCACCAAGAACTGGAGCTGGCCCCTGGATAGCGAGAATCCAAAAGAGAGTGAACTTCATATTCCTCGTTATTTTGTACAGTGATAGGATCCGGTTTACGAGTCTGATCCATGAAATACATTGGGAATCTTCATACTGGATGGTAGTTGGAGCGGGAATGCCACTGGATTAATTTGTTCGCAAATAGGGAAGGGACCCAGGAACTTAGGTGCCAGTTTAGGAGATGGTACCTTGAGGTGGATATTTTTAGAGGAGAGCCATACCAAATCCCCTGGTTTGTAACTGGGCGCCGAACGACGACGACGAACGGCCTGTAGTTTCGATCTGCGGGAGGAGTTGAGAAGGGTAGACTGAATCCTGGACCATGCGGTTTGGAGGGAAGAAATGCGTTTATCTACGGCTGGTACTCCAGAAGGGATGTTGGGGATGGGAAGACAGGGAGGATGGAACCCATAATTTATAAAGAAGGGTGACTCCCGGGTGGACTCGTTTTTGGCAGAATTGACGGCATACTCTGCCCAAGAGAGAAGTTGAGCCCAATCATCCTGGAAATCGGATTTGAAACATCTCAGGTACTTCTCCAGGGATTGATTGATTCTCTCCGTTTGTCCATTGGACTGAGGATGATAGGCGGAAGAGAAAGAAGAAGAGATGCCCAATCTCTTCATGAAAGCTCTCCAAAATTTGGATACGAACTGAGAACCTCTGTCAGAAACAATGGACGAAGGGATCCCATGAATCCGGAAAATCTGCTCCGTAAAAATATCAGCAAGGGCGGGGGAGGTGGGTAATCCTTTAAGTGGAATGAAATGGGACATCTTCGAGAACCTGTCCACGACCACCAAGACAATGTTCATTCCTCTGGACCTGGGCAACTCCACGATGAATTCCATCGAAATGTGGGACCAGGGGCGGTCGGGAACTGGAAGGGGTAACAGAAAACCCTGAGGCTTTTGACGGAGAGTCTTGCTTTGAGCGCACGTGGGGCAGGCGCGGGTAAACTCCAGAATATCTTGAGACATCCTTGGCCACCAGAAATTCCGACGAATGAGATCAGCAGTCTTCTTAAAACCTGGATGACCTGCAGATTTAGAGGAGTGACCCCAAGACAGGACCTCTGGAGCAAATTTGGAAGGTACATAGAGTTTGTTGTCGGGAACGACCAAGTCCTTGGGAATGCGTCTCTGGGAGTGCAAAATCTTGTCAAGATTCTTGAAAGAAGACGTGGCGAGAATCCTCTCATGCGGAAGGATAGTCTCCAAAGATTCCTCTGGCCTCTCTTCAGAAGAATGTATACGGGAGAGTGCGTCTGCCTTTACGTTCTTGGTCCCAGGGATATAGGAAACGTGAAAATCGAATCGAGAAAAAAAAAGAGCCCAACAAGCCTGTCGTGGACCAAGCCGTCGAGCGTTCTCTATGTAAAGAAGGTTCTTGTGGTCCGTGAGAATAGTAAATGGCTCTTTCGACCCCTCCAGCAGGTGTCTCCACTCTTGAAGAGCCATCTTCACGGCCAGAAGTTCCCTGTTACCCACGTCATAGTTCCTCTCGGCAGACGAGAATTTCTTGGAAAAATATGCACAGGGATGTAACTTATCTTGGGGCGTGGGTCTCTGAGAAAGAATGGCACCAGCGACCCAATCAGAAGCATTGACCTCCAGGACGAAGGGAAGTTCAATGTTGGGATGACGGAGAATAGGTGCGGATATAAAGGCTTCCTTGAGTGTCTCGAAGGCGGAGATGGCCTTGGATGACCAAGCAGAAGGATCAGCTCCTTTTTTGGTGAGCGCAGTAAGGGGTGCCACAATGGTGGAAAAACTCTGTATAAACTTACGATAATAATTAGCGAACCCTAAAAAACATTGTATGGCCTTGAGAGAGTTGGGTCTTGGCCATTCAGTGACTGCTTGAAGTTTACCGGAGTCCATCATAAAGCCCTCATCGGAAATGATGTACCCCAGGAACGGAGTAGAGGTCTGATGAAAGGTGCACTTCTCCAGTTTGGCATACAAATGGTGTTCACAGAGACGGGAAAGGACATAGGAGGTGTGGCGTATATGGTCCTGGAGATCTTTGGAGAAATCAGGATATCATCCAAGTATACAATAACAAAAATATTTAGTACCTTACGAAAGATGTCGTTGATGAAATCCTGGAAGACAGCGGGAGCATTACATAAGCCGAAAGGTATTACCAGATATTCGTAGTGTCCACTACGCATGTTGAAGGCCGTCTTCCATTCATCCCCCTTCCTGATGTGCACCAAGTTATAGGCACCACGTAGATCCAACTTGGAAAAAATCTTGGCCCCCTGTAATTTATCGAACAGTTTGGTAATAAGGGGAAGGGGGTAACGATTTTTAATAGTTATGTGGTTTAAACCCCTGTAGTTGATGCAAGGCCTCAACGACCCGTCCTTTTTCTTGACGAAGAAAAACCCAGCCCCTGCTGGGGAATTGGAGTGACGAATAAAGCCTTTCTTGAGATTCTCCTGGATATATTCATCCATAGCGTGAGATTCTGGTAACGACAAGGGGTAGGTCTTGGACTTGGGTAGGGAGTAACCTAGAACTAGATCGATCGGACAATCGTATGTCCTGTGTGGCAGCAAGAGGTCTGACTGTACCTTATTGAAAACATCCCGGAATTGATGGTAAACGGAAGGTAGAATAACTTCATGAACAGAGGTATTGGCCAGCAGTTGATGAGTCTCGTCTGACCTCGGCCTCCAGGAAATGGGAGCAGAGGAAGTCCAGTCAATGAGAGGATTGTTAAGCTGTTGCCAAGGAAGACCAAGGGTGATGGGTATCCCAGGAGCGTGAATGGCATCGAGAACTAAGGTCTCCTTGTGCAGATGTGAGGACAGAAGCAAAGGAGCCGTCTCTAAGGAGATGTGGGCCGGGGTAAGAGGACGTCCATCGATACCGACGAGTGCGATGGGAACCTTCTTTCTCATGAGTGGTATGCGATTAAACCTTGCGAATTCAAGATCCACGAAGTTTCCTGCAGCTCCTGAGTCAATGAAAGCGGCGCTAGAAGTCTTGAACTTATCGCCTGAAAGGGAGACTGGAAATGTAAGTTTCTTAAGGAGTTCACCTTCAGAAAGGGACGTGGAGACATTACACCCAGAGAGAGCCCCTCTGTACTCACTGGGTGTTCCCGTTTCCCGGACGCAGTGGACACTCCCGAACCAGATGTTCCATGGATCCGCAGTAGAAACACAATCCCCCGGCGTGGCGGAACTGCCGTATTGGTGTGCGGATGCGTTGTACCCCCAATTGCATTGGCTCCTGCAACTCCAGTGCAGGACGAAGAGATATGGTAGCACTTGGGGGAGCAGGAGTGTTGCTGGGAGTACTGGAGAACGGAACTTGAAAGTTATGGAAGCGAGTGCGCTGACGCTCAGAGCGGCGTACCTGGATACGTTGATCCACTCGGACAGCCAAATCAATGAGGACCTCCAATTGATCCGGCCTGGATTGGCGAGAGAGTTCATCCTTGATGGGATCTGCCAGACCATGCTAGAATACGGAGACGAGAGCCTCTTGTCCCCAGTTAGTCTCGGCTGCTAGAGTCCGGAATTCCACAGCATACTGTGTCACCATTCGCCGTCCCTGAGTGATCTGGGGAAGAGAAACAGATGCCATCTCCCGACGACTGGGGGAATCGAATACTCGTTGAAACTCGGCTTTAAATGCCGGGTAATCTTGGGTAAGGTCAGAACGTCGCTCCCAAACCGGGGAAGCCCAAGCCAGGGCGCTGCCAGTGAGGAGGATATAAATGTAGGCTACCTTCTTGCGATCAGTATTGTAGAGATGGGGGGCCATTTCAAACTGGCCATTTAGGAAAGCCCTACAATCTTGCGGTTCACCTGCATAAGGCTTGGGGGGAGGAATCCTTACACCTGAGCTTCTAACTGCGCTTGCGGAGTGGGGGCTTAAATCTGGCAGGGTCGCGGTCGGTACCCTGTCAGAGTACTGCGACCTGCCGTGTAAAGTGCCACAATTTGATCCGCCATGGCCTGGTTTTGCTGAAGCAGATTGGAGAGAAACTGTTGAAGTTCGGTCTGGTCTGCTTCTTGTGGGCTCGACATAATGTTACGCCGATGCTGCCTGTAGACCAGACCCGTCCCCTGAGCTGAAGGGGGAAGTGGTAATACACGCACCCGCAGCAAAGGGAGCGTGTCCGGAGTATGGTATGAAGCGTTGCCAGGCCAGGTGTAGTAAGGTAGACAATACTTGCCGGTACCGGTTGTAGAGATTGAGTGAAGGATGCCTCGCCAAAGTCAGGAAGTGGAGAGTGGAGATAGGTCGTTGTCCAAGCCGTGTTAAAGGGGTTACCAGAGTGAGCGTTGTCCAAGGAGTGCCGAGATCGAGAACCAGAGGGGGTAGTCGTACAAGCCGCGTTAGAACCTGTGAAAACACTGAGAGAATCCAGAAGTACTTCCTGTTACGCCGATGCTCGCCACAAATCGGGACCGGACCGCGGGGCTGAGGTGGGGTTATATAATCACCGACCTTAGTCCACGCAGACTGATCCGGAGTGCGCAGTTCGTAGTCGTACATCGCAGGGTCAGGATTGGAGAAGGCAGCATCGTCGTTAATGAAGCAGGAGTTCGGCAACAGGTAGTCAGGAGTTCCCCGCTTCAGCTTAGGAGCGTGGGCGCGGGAGTGGGTTCTGCGCGAGGTGCGGCCTCGGCCCATGACGCCGATCTCAGCAGGAGGAGACAGCAGGCTGGCCGATGTTCACCGCAGGACAGCGTCGGGGAGAACCAACGCTTCAACACAGAAGTCCAAGGCAGGCCACTGCAAGAGGATAGCAGCAGGCCACAGGAAAGGAAGGGTAGCCACTGCTAGGAGGGAATGCAGCAGATACCAGTGCTGGCAACAACGCTTCAGCACAGACATCCAGGGTAGGCCACTGCAAGGAGATAGCAGCAGGCCAGTGCTGGCAACAACGCTTCAGCACAGGAGAAAGAACAGACCTCTGGATACTCAGGAACTTGGAAGGTAAGAACGCTAGGAGAGAGGCCTGGGGTGGTTTGTGGCAGAGACAGTAACATAGAGGTAGGAATGGTTATGCTCGGCACTGGTTCAGTGCCAACGCCCAGGATATAAAGGGCGGAGATCCAATCACAGGAGTAGGGTGTGAGTATTCCTCCAATGATGTAGCACAAGCCAGAAGCTGCAATGACAGGCAGCACCTGTGCCATAGATTGCCAGAGGAAGCTTGCAACTGCACAGGTCTGCAAGGCTATAGTCAAAGCCAGTAGTGGATTCCTTACAGTACCCCACCCCCCTTCAGGTGAGGCCTCCGGACGAACAAGATCCATCACAGATTTGGGGAACATGGAATTGTTCCTAAACCTCCTTAGGCGAGAGGTGGCGTTGAAAGCCCATAGTTTGTTGGGATTCCTTACAGTACCCCCACCACTGGGTGAGAAGCCTGGGTGAACAGGACCATTCATAGGTCTGGGAGACATTGAGTTGTTCCTGAAGTGTCTCCGGCGAGAATTAGGTCCACAATCCAGGTGTACATTGGCGAGTGCCATGAAAGACAGCGGTGGCACTGCAGTTCTTGGTACATGGACAATGGGACCTGAGGGCTCCGGAATGGGAACATCAGAAGGGCAGTAGCCACATGTCCGGTGCATAGTAATAGTCCAAGAGTACAGGACACAGATTGTCGGACAAAAATGGCAGAGGGACCTTCAGAGAAGGCAATGTCTTTGGTGAAATCAGCACGGAGGAAGTTGCGAGAGTCTTTAGCTTCCAAGGAATTCCGGGTGGTGGTTAGCAAGGGAATAGGGCGGGAGGGTTCACTACACACTATTGCAGCGGTACTTTTGATACCAAGCAGGGTTGCTATCCCAAGCAATTTGCGAGTGTCTGTAGCAGTGTGTATGCAACTCTTGGTCATGGTACTGGCAGTTGAAGAAGGATCCGCTTCCTTTGGTTTGTGATCTTTAGAGAGAATCAAATCCGAAATTGTGGCCTTGGCGAAGGACATAATAAGCATGTCTATACCCATAGTGGACCCATAGAGAACAGGGACGGACGCTTCAGGTAAAGCGACGAGGTCCAGTAAGGGTGTCTTCATCTTAGGAAGAGGCCAATTGCCATACAGAAAGGGCACTTTGGGCACCGCACAGAGACCTGCGAGTAAGGAGTCTGTTTGAAAGGTGAGAAAACAGATTTTATCCCCAAAAAAAGGCAGGCGGTTAAGCGGTGCATCAACCTTAGGGAAAAAAGTCTTGGGGTTAAAGCTGGGTACCTCCAACACAGAGAAAGAAGACAGAGAACTAGAGCTTGGCTTCGGAGTGGAGGTCCCAGGTACCCAGGTCTCACATGATACTGTGGGAGAAGCAATGCAAATTGTTACTGTTTTAAACATAGGGTTTTTAACATCGGTAGCTCCAGGCACCTTCTTGAGAGGTAACCCTAGTTTTGGGACAGGACCGTCAATAGCAAGTACCCCAAGTATTGTGGAAGACACAGAGAAATATAAGTCCATTTTAAAGACGGGATCCTCTGAAAAAAGGGAAAGTTCCAAATGCGATACACCTGAGTTCGTGGTAGTAGACATACAGTCAGTAGTGGATACCCCGAATACTGTGGGCGAATCAGCGTGAAACAGTATTATTACAGGAATGGGCATCCCAGACTTAAAGTCATTTTTAATCATCCCGGAGGCTGTGGCATGATCCGTGAGAGAAACTGGGGTAGACTCTCCAACAGACACAAGGGACATCTTGCTTGTAATGAAATCAGAGGACATTGCGCTTGTTTCAGAATTGGGTCCCTGAGAATCCCTAGTGAGGGCATCAGACTCCATGGGAAACTTAGTGACAGGGGTTTTGGAACCAATTAAAGGAATTGCAGGTATCACAGATTTAATAGGAGAAATACGTTGCAAACAGAAATTTTAGTAACGGTGATAGGCATCACAGATAGGACAGACAGAAGTAAGCTAGGCAAGGTTGCTTCTATAACAGAAGATTTGGCAGCGGCAAAGCTTAACTCAGCGGCTGCTGGAGAACTTTTAACTACAGTGAGAAGGGACTGCAGATTTACAAAGTCAGGGATAAAGGGAGTCTCAAACTTGAAAGCCTGATCCTTCAAAAAGAAGGGCCCTAACTTTAATTGTACTAAGGGAACAACAGCAGATACGCTGATCTCAGAAGGGGTCACTTGGAAAGGAGCATAATATGTACTGTTCGCTTTAAACCCTAGGATTTGAGAAAAGGAGAACACAGACAGTGCAAGTGGGGCAACCACGACTGTGCTGGTCTCTGAAGTGGGTATTTGGGAAAGAGTGTCTGGGACATCAGAAACGACAACAGATTCCACGAAAAGGGGTCTATGCTCAGAAGCAGGGGTCTCAGCTCTCTGAGTGACAGACGGGGTGAGCGAAATACCTAGGAGTAGGGATTCTGCGAACAGGTTTAGAGAAACAAACGGCTCCAGAATACTTTTTACTGGAGCCAGTATTATTGCCGAAAGTTCAGGGGGCATAGCCCCGAGAATTTTAGCCGAGTCAGGGGACATAAGGGGTTCATCCTCTGAGGCTAAGGAGGTGTCCCTGACTGACGAACTAAAGGGATTTACCAAGGAAGGTTCATATGGCTGACCTGCAAGGGTTAACATAGGAAAAACCTCAAGGGTTAAATTACTCTGTACCTGAGAATCAGAGAAATAGAAGCTAGTCTCCAAAAGTTGGGTCATAGGGGGTTCTGCCTCTTGCCCTAGGGACCTAACATTAGACTGCGGAATACTAGGGTTAGCAGTAGGGACCTCACAGAGCACACTAGCAGGGGTTAATACAGAAAAAACCTCGGAAACAGAGCTTAGAATTTTTGGGTTAGGAAAAGAGGGCAAACAGGACTCATTCTCTGGTGCTAGGGAAGACACACTGATCTGGGGACTGCAGGGATTTACAGTGGGGGACTCATAGGCCTGACTAGCAGGGGTTAAGACCGAAATAACCTTAGGGACAGAACTTAGGGAGGTTAACTCAGGATTAGGGAGCGTGGCAGCTTCTTCCTTAGTGGGCAGCGACAGAGAGATAGTTTGACCATTCTTAGGAGAGAGAGGTACCCCCACAGGTTTAGCAACAGGACTGGCAGCATAGAGAATCTGCCAAGCAGCAGCCTAGCTGGCAAGGAGGGGATCCTGTTCTATTATGTGAATATCTAGTGTTGAGGAAAGTACATGGAGTGTATCTTGAGACTGAGCCAACATGAGGAGGGCGCCCTGTTGTACTAGATGAATGTCCAGTGATGAGGCCAGGGCGTAGAGTGCCTCTTGGGCGTCGGCCAGTTCCATAGGGTACACGTTATCCCAGGTTATACGGGAATCAGGAGAGCGAATACAAGCGGCCAGAGACTGTTTTAAGTTCTGGATGCAGTAAGCCTTAATAAAGAGATCACAACGGCATTGTCTTTGCAAAGGGGTTAAACCTTCATAGGTAAACAGTTCATCAATCAGGGGTAGTACTTCACACAAATACTGGCCTTCAGAGTGGGACTGGTACGCAGGCCGGGACATAACTTCAGTTGGAAAATTTCCATCCCCCGCCACGGCGCAGTCCGGTTTTAAAAGGCCGAGCATACTGTTACGCCGATGCTCGCCACAAACCGGGACCGGACCGCGGGGCTGAGGTGGGGTTATATAATCACCGACCTTAGTCCACGCAGACTGATCCGGAGTGCGCAGTTCGTAGTCATACATCGCAGGGTCAGGATTGGAGAAGGCAGCATCGTCGTTAATGAAGCAGGAGTTCGGCAACAGGTAGTCAGGAGTTCCCCGCTTCAGCTTAGGAGCGTGGGAGTGGGTTCTGCGCGAGGTGCGGCCTCGACCCATGATGCCGATCTCAGCAGGAGGAGACAGCAGGCTGGCCGATGTTCACCGCAGGACAGCGTCGGGGAGAACCAACGCTTCAGCACAGAAGTCCAAGGCAGGCCACTGCAAGAGGATAGCAGCAGGCCGCAGGAAAGGAAGGGTAGCCACTGCTAGGAGGGAATGCAGCAACAATGCTTCAGCACAGACGTCCAGGGTAGGCCACTGCAAGGAGATAGCAGCAGGCCAGTGCTGGCAACAACGCTTCAGCACAGACGTCCAGGGCAGGCCACTGCAAGGAGATAGCAGAAGGCCAGTGCTGGCAACAACGCTTCAGCACAGACGTCCAGGAACAGGCCACTGCAGGAGGATAGCAGCAGGCCGCAGGACAGGAAGTGTAGCCACTGCTAGGAGGGAATGCAGCAGTTACCAGTGCTGGCAACAACGCTTCAGCACAGGAGAAAGAACAGACCTCTGGATACTCAGGAACTTGGAAGGTAAGAACGCTAGGAGAGAGGCCTGGGGTGGTTTGTGGCAGAGACAGTAACATAGAGGTAGGAATGGTTATGCTCGGCACTGGTTCAGTGCCAACACCCAGGATATAAAGGGCGGAGATCCAATCACAGGAGGAGGGTGTGTGAGTATTCCTCCAATGATGTAGCACAAACCAGAAGCTGCAATGAGAGGCAGCACCTGTGCCATAGATTGCCAGAGGAAGCTTGCAACTGCACAGGTCTGCAAGGCTATAGTCAAAGCCAGTAGTGGACTCCTTACACTTCCACACAGAGACTTTGTCGAGCAAAGACTGAGAGCAGAGAGGAGCTAGATAAAGCAGGAAGGTCCAATTAGGAACGGAGGCGGGACAGTAAGAGCTACAGGGAGACACTGCAGATTGGTGCAGGCATAACAGGCCAGGTGAGTCTTGTTGGTAACCTGAGTATGCCCGTGCAGTGTGCGGGGGCTTGAGGTCTGGGGGACGGGAAGAAGAGTGTGCAGACTGAGCGTGCTCCGTAACTCGTGTACGCGCGTGAACCGAGCCAGTGGATGGTGCAGGTGTGCGTGCAGGAGGGCATGGGCGTGCCCGGCGCTGAGCAGAGGAATCGCCAAGGGGAGTGATCCCGCGACGGCGGCAGGAGCGAGGAGCCGTGGAGGCCGGTAAGGCAGGTTTGTTTTGTGTGTCCAGGGACTCCCTGCAGGATGGGTGTGCTTTGTATGGGGAGCGTGGAGAACGCCGATTCCTGACATTCTCCCACTGAGAACTGATGCTTTCTACCTACCTGCAGCCTCCCCTCACTCCGCTTCTCCCTAGCTAATCCTAACCTGGATCCTAGGACTACCTGAGTGAGGCCATCTCCCTGACACTGTCTCCCATTAACGGGGATGAGCTCAGGGTTGCTGGTGCAAATGCACCCACCTTAGCTCCTGGCTGGCAGGTAATCTGGGGGTGGTCTAACTTTGCCACAAACCCTGATACCTCCAGCCCGTAGCAAGGCTGCAACAGTGGGGCTCTTAACCGAGAGTCCCCTTGCTGCTCCGCCAGGGTAATGGGGAAGTCTAGCTGCCCTACAAGCTGCCCTTCCTTCCCCTCCCCTGGTACCCCTATCTCCTGCCACCCCCAGTCACCCATAGAGTGAAACAACAGGGTACAGTCATAGGAACAAATAAGTCAGGGTCAGTCTGCGACTTGGTCTGGCTTACCTCGCTGTTCCCCGCAGAGACCGCCGCCTTCGTTGGTCCCAATTGCAGGGGGACTGGAGTGGCCGCCGCCGGCATCATCTGGGCCGGGAAGCAATGGATCGCCGCCGCAGCAGCGCCCAGGGTTGGCACAGGGGAAGCGATGCAGGACCGGGGTCCCAGGTCTTTGTAGAGAAACACAGCTCCATGCAAACTTGGTAACATAACCCCCTCCCGCAATCCCTGTCCCTCCCCCCACTCAGAAAGGGCTCCGGCACTTTGCCGGAATCACGGCTCTTCTGCCGCCGCCGCCATGGGTGAGCCTCGGGTAGCTGCCACAGCAGTACCCGGCTTTGATGCAGGGTCGCCGGCGTGGATTGTGGGGCTCCGGTCATCGCTGGGAATCGCCGACTCCGCCAAACAATGTGAAACACCCACCTCCCGCACACCCCAACCCTCCCGCCAAATAAAATTGCCGCCGGCAGGATGCCGGAGTGGCGTCTTCTTCTCCGCCGCCACCGCCGGTTCTCCGCCGGGATCAGGTGGATGGCCTCCGCTCTCCGCCGCTGTTGCTGATGCAGCCCGTCCAGGTTCTCCAGGAGACATCCCGAGGAGGGTTGTCGCCCCGGCTGGGCGGGAGCCATCAGAGGATGCCGCTAACTTGGTCATCTTTTCCGCAGCTCGTGAGCGCTGGCCCTGAGGGGCTTCTTCGCCCGACCTCGCACGGTCAAGGCACCGGGCATTATTGTGGCCCGTTTTTTGGCATGCCGCAGCGGCTGCCGGTGCTTCTCCGCCACCGGTGGACTAACCCCAGCAAGGGGCAACAGAGTCCAGAGCGGAGTTGCTGGAGCGCGGGGCTCATTCCAGAGCTTCTTCGCCGCCGGTGGACTAACCCCAGCAAGGGGCAATGGAGTCCAGAGCGGAGTTGCTTGAGCGCCGGGCTCTGGGAGGGAATAAGCGGGTCGGTGTGGTATCGACGCCAGGAACTGGGTCCACTTCGCCGGGAACCACGTCTTGCCCAACGCACACACTAGTGCTAGCTCTTTCAGGGAAAATGGACGGGCCACCGCAACGGCCGTTACCTCTCCTGGTGCAAGACTTCCGTGGTCTCCGAGACCACCCGCTCCCTCCACAAGTCTCTGCCGTCCTGGAGCTGGGTCCATTCCCTGCTCTCCGGGCGGTTTGATGGTTGCTGCAGCCGGGGATCTTTGCTCAGCCTGCCGGGTTTCATGCTCACCGATCGCTGTCTCTCTCTCAGCCTTGCTGTCTGCTGGTCCCCGCGCCGACTTCATGCACCCCTCAGGTCTCGGTGCCCGGCTCCAGTCAGATGGATGGCCGGCACTTTGGTTCTGGAGGCAATGCTTCTTACAAGTAGGGGAACAGTGAGGAGGTGCCATATCTTGTGTTATATGTTGTACACTGTGTGTTCAATATCTTTAGTCCCATGAACTTGCAATTACCATCAAGTTCCCACTATATTACAGTATCCCACAGAACACTAGTAATACAGGTCCAGTTCAATCCCGCCGCTGCCACCAGTTAATTACAATCCTGTGACGATAGCTTACGACAGGTTGGAATTTACACCAAATATAAATATAATATAATATATATATATATAACTGGGTTGAACTGGGACGAGACTTACTGTAGATATGATAAAATATAATTTATTCCTTGATAAAGGGGAACACAACAGATTATACAAATAACAGTATAGACACTTACTTAAAGATGGAAATGATGAAACAGTCACATCTGGACTGGCAGTTCATACAGCAAATCTTCATCATCCCAAGACACGAACAGCCATGAAAAGGCCTTGCAGGCAGGCATTGCATAGCATTTCTCTCAGCAATCAAGATGGTATAGAAGAACAACACAGGATAAAGGGTGGACAACCGTTTATAAACCTTTTGTAACCCTATCCTTAACATTAAGTACAGGTGATTGGTTTTCAATTACCTGTAGCCACTCACTAACATGGGAACACATTTTGATACATGCCCCCAGCTAGTTGGCACATGCTCAGTTGGACTCTGGGGTCTCATTTCTGCAGCCCTACATTTGCATCAGGAATGCCAGCCAGTCTACTAAACAGAATTTCTGGCAGGAAACCCTTTGTTGTAAGGTGTGAAATGGGACACTTATAGCCTGCTCTGGTTTGAGTCATCTCCGCCCTCCTGTAAACAGTGTAGGTGATAAACTCCTTTGAACAGCACTTAAATTCTAGACATTGGGACGCTTTCCCTGGACATCTGCTACCTTATGGCCAAAGGAATTCCCTCTGGTTTCTGTCCATACCTGGGAACACAGTATTAAAGATAATACACAACCATATTAAAATATCCGGTTCCGTTGGGTCCAGCGGGTCCAAACTTCCCAGTTCTCAATGCCGGAACTGGGACACCCTAGGGTCCAATTTGCGACTTGCTACGACCCTCAGAACCGGAGTTACACAAATACACCTTAAACCGTTTCCTATTTTAATACAATAAACTCCGCTGTAAATTAAATCACGTTTTTTCACTAAATCCCCATTGAAAACAACGGGCTTAGCCGCCATAGACTTTCAATGGCAGACCGCCGACATTGGCGGCTATGGGAATCCGCCGCCATAGACTTTCAACGGGGCTCGCCGCCGTTGAAGTCAATGGGGTTTTTCCGCCATTGAAGTCTATGGGAAAAGTCCCGAACTTTCAAGGGGGTCCATACTCCGTTGGGTTGGTCCAAGAGGGTCAAGGATGGTTCTGCAGCGATGCCGGAGCAGTGACTACAGGTACCCCAAACCCTGGCCCTCTGGACCCTCTGGAACCGGAGATATGGATTCCTAAATTTCAGCTTTTCACACTTAGACGTTTTCTTGAGCTGTTTCTGCTGCCGCCATTGGAGCCTATGGCGCGACCCGCTCTTCTCGGTTCGACCCTTATCGGGGGTCCAGGATTTGGGGACCCAGTTGTGGTCGAGTGGGGGGAGGCCTAGGAACTAGGGGCAAAAAGAATTTTATTTCTAGGTGCTCTAGGACTGTTTATTCCCACGCCACTTGTCGTTGAACTTGACTGCTAAGTGATCAAAGCTCTCTTATTGAAAAAGTATCCGCTTTGCGGTTTTGCGGTTTGGACGGCAGCCAACTCGTTCCTGGAAAGCTTACAATGGGAAACCGCCGCTCCTCCTCTTAGATGCCATCTGCTGGTCTTCACAGGAAACAGGACCAAAACAGCAAGATTCGCCATTAGAATGCATTGAGCCCTAATGGCGGCCTATGGGACCCTGCAAAATGGTGCCTGAAAAGGCGGGAAAATTACACAAAGGGCTATAATCATTAAAGAACTATTAACCCTTGTACTCCCGGATGGATCCTAGTGTGTGTGTGATGCAGACACTGATATAACAATAAAACATGGGAACAGGGGGATATACATTTTCATGTTATAACAAGGGTTAAATCACATTTCTGGACCTCAGCCCAGTTAACCCCTTGTCTCCCTGGTGAGGTCAGGGGATGGCCAAATCGGGTGTAACCCCTTTAATCCCGGGCCAATTCCTCCCCATCGTCACACCTCATCTGCTCAAGGGGTGCCTGGTGCCCCAGCTGCCTCCCCCTGGCACTGGGGTACCACTGGCGCCCTTGAAGTACTCAATAAGTCCTGAGGGGTTGGCCTGGCAAAATTGTCCTCTGGCATTGTCCAGTACATTGTCCTGGCCACAGTGGATCGTGAAGTCCAGATCCTGCAGAGCAGGGCTCCACCGTGGCCGCTGGGCATTCTCCTTTGCCTCCCACTGCCCCCCACCCAGTGCCTGGTGAACCAAGTCCATGGTGAAGGGGCCCCTTTGCAGACCAGGCTGCACACTGCCCAGAGACTGGCATGTCTCTTTACCAACAGGAGACCAGCTATCCAGCACAGACCGTCGCTTTCCTGTCAACCAAGTCTGGGAAAGAGATATGTCACTATCCTTTAGGGACCCTACCTGCCCTGGCTCTGTGCCCACCTGTAGCTGCTCTGCTATACTCCTGACTCTCCTCCCTGGCTGCCTATCTACCCACAGCCCCTCCTTTGGGAACCCTGGGGAATCTGTCAGTGGGGTCACTCCTGGCCCGTCAGAATAAGGGACCTTCTGCCTACCTAGCCCATCCCTAGCTTCTGCCAGCTGCCTAACACCCCACTGACCTCCTATCTCCCCCTGCTCCACGGTGTCTCCCTGCCTAGCCTCCCCTAGGCCCATCACCTCAGCCCCTGCTTATGACTCCTGCTGCTTACCTCCCTGCACTCCTCTCCCCCCTGGGCAATCCTAACCCAGACCCTGGAACTACCTGAGTGCACCTACCTCCCTGACCTTGTCTCCCCCTTACCAGGGATGAGTTCAGGGGCATCTCTCCAGATGCAACCGCCTTAGCTCTTGGCTGGCAGGTATCCCTGGGGTGGCACAAGCCTGCCACTGCCCCAGATACCCCCAGCCCATAGCCATGCTGCAACAGGGGGTTGCTGATCTGAGACACCCCCTGAGGCTCTGCCAGGGTAATGGGGAACTCTAGCTGCCATACCTGCTGCTTTCCTTCCCTGGCTACCACTAGCCCTTCTTCTCTGTTACGCCGGTGCTGCCCGCAGACAAGACCCGTCCCCTGAGCTGAAGGGGGAAGTGGTAATACACGCACCCGCAGCAAAGGGAGCATGTCCGGAGTGTGATATGAAGCGTTGCCAGGCCAGGTGTAGTAAGGTAGACAATACTTGCCGGTACCGGTTGTAGAGTTAGAGTGAAGGATGCCTTGCTGAAGTCAGGGATTGGAGAGTGGAGATAGGTCATTGTCCAAGCCGTGTTCAAGGGGTTACCAGAGTGAGCGTTGTCCAAGGAGTGCCGAGATCAAGAACCAGAGGGGGTAGTCGTACAAGCCGCGTCAGAACCTGTGAAAACACTGAGAGAATCCAGAAGTACTTCCATACAGAGACTATGTCGAGCAAAGACTGAGAGCAGAGAGGAGCTAGATAAAGCAGGAAGGTCCAATTAGGAACGGAGGCGGGACAGGAACAGCTACAGGGAGACACTGCAGATTGGTGCAGGCATAACAGGCCAGGTGAGTCTTGTTGGTAACCTGAGTATGCCCGTGCAGTGTGCGGCGGCGGAGCCTGTGTTCCGGGGGACGGGAAGAAGAGTGTGCAGACTGAGCGTGCTCCGTAACTCGGGTACGCGTATGAACCGAGCCAGTGGATGTGCAGGTGTGCGTGCAGGTGTGCGTGCAGGAGGGCGTGGGTGCGCCCAGCGCTGAGCAGAGGAATCGCCAAGGGGAGTGATCCTGCGACGGCGGCAGGAGCGAGGAGCCGTGGAGGCCGGTAAGGCAGGTTTGTTTTGTGTGTCCAGGGACTCCCTGCGGGAAGGGGGTGCTTTGTGTGGGGAGCGTGGAGAACGCTGATTCCTGACAGTACCCCCCTCTTCAGGAACGGCCTCAGGACGATCCAAGAACGGTTTCTCTGGAAACTTTTTCCTGAAGGACTTAAGAAGGGCCGGGGCATGAATGTCCTTTGAAGGTACCCAGGATCTCTCTTCAGGGCCAAAGCCCTTCCACTGCACCAAGAACTGGAGCTGGCCCCTGGATAGCGAGAATCCAAAAGAGAGTGAACTTCATATTCCTCGTTATTTTGTACAGTGATAGGATCCGGTTTACGAGTCTGATCCATGAAAGACATTGGGAATCTTCATACTGGATGGTAGTTGGAGCGGGAATGCCACTGGATTAATTTGTTCGCAAATAGGGAAGGGACCCAGGAACTTAGGTGCCAGTTTAGGAGATGGTACCTTGAGGTGGATATTTTTAGAGGAGAGCCATACCAAATCCCCTGGTTTGTAACTGGGCGCCGAACGACGACGACGATCGGCCTGTAGTTTCGATCTGCGGGAGGAGTTGAGAAGGGTAGACTGAATCCTGGACCATGCGGTTTGGAGGGAAGAAATGCGTTTATCTACGGCTGGTACTCCAGAAGGGATGTTGGGGATGGGAAGACAGGGAGGATGGAACCCATAATTTATAAAGAAGGGTGACTCCCGGGTGGACTCGTTTTTGGCAGAATTGACGGCATACTCTGCCCAAGAGAGAAGTTGAGCCCAATCATCCTGGAAATCGGATTTGAAACATCTCAGGTACTTCTCCAGGGATTGATTGATTCTCTCCGTTTGTCCATTGGACTGAGGATGATAGGCGGAAGAGAAAGAAGAAGAGATGCCCAATCTCTTCATGAAAGCTCTCCAAAATTTGGATACGAACTGAGAACCTCTGTCAGAAACAATGGACGAAGGGATCCCATGAATCCGGAAAATCTGCTCCGTAAAAATATCAGCAAGGGCGGGGGAGGTGGGTAATCCTTTAAGTGGAATGAAATGGGACATCTTCGAGAACCTGTCCACGACCACCAAGACAATGTTCATTCCTCTGGACCTGGGCAACTCCACGATGAATTCCATCGAAATGTGGGACCAGGGGCGGTCGGGAACTGGAAGGGGTAACAGAAAACCCTGAGGCTTTTGACGGAGAGTCTTGCTTTGAGCGCACGTGGGGCAGGCGCGGGTAAACTCCAGAATATCTTGAGACATCCTTGGCCACCAGAAATTCCGACGAATGAGATCAGCAGTCTTCTTAAAACCTGGATGACCTGCAGATTTAGAGGAGTGACCCCAAGACAGGACCTCTGGAGCAAATTTGGAAGGTACATAGAGTTTGTTGTCGGGAACGACCAAGTCCTTGGGAATGCGTCTCTGGGAGTGCAAAATCTTGTCAAGATTCTTGAAAGAAGACGTGGCGAGAATCCTCTCATGCGGAAGGATAGTCTCCAAAGATTCCTCTGGCCTCTCTTCAGAAGAATGTATACGGGAGAGTGCGTCTGCCTTTACGTTCTTGGTCCCAGGGATATAGGAAACGTGAAAATCGAATCGAGAAAAAAAAAGAGCCCAACAAGCCTGTCGTGGACCAAGCCGTCGAGCGTTCTCTATGTAAAGAAGGTTCTTGTGGTCCGTGAGAATAGTAAATGGCTCTTTCGACCCCTCCAGCAGGTGTCTCCACTCTTGAAGAGCCATCTTCACGGCCAGAAGTTCCCTGTTACCCACGTCATAGTTCCTCTCGGCAGACGAGAATTTCTTGGAAAAATATGCACAGGGATGTAACTTATCTTGGGGCGTGGGTCTCTGAGAAAGAATGGCACCAGCGACCCAATCAGAAGCATTGACCTCCAGGACGAAGGGAAGTTCAATGTTGGGATGACGGAGAATAGGTGCGGATATAAAGGCTTCCTTGAGTGTCTCGAAGGCGGAGATGGCCTTGGATGACCAAGCAGAAGGATCAGCTCCTTTTTTGGTGAGCGCAGTAAGGGGTGCCACAATGGTGGAAAAACTCTGTATAAACTTACGATAATAATTAGCGAACCCTAAAAAACATTGTATGGCCTTGAGAGAGTTGGGTCTTGGCCATTCAGTGACTGCTTGAAGTTTACCGGAGTCCATCATAAAGCCCTCATCGGAAATGATGTACCCCAGGAACGGAGTAGAGGTCTGATGAAAGGTGCACTTCTCCAGTTTGGCATACAAATGGTGTTCACAGAGACGGGAAAGGACATAGGAGGTGTGGCGTATATGGTCCTGGAGATCTTTGGAGAAATCAGGATATCATCCAAGTATACAATAACAAAAATATTTAGTACCTTACGAAAGATGTCGTTGATGAAATCCTGGAAGACAGCGGGAGCATTACATAAGCCGAAAGGTATTACCAGATATTCGTAGTGTCCACTACGCATGTTGAAGGCCGTCTTCCATTCATCCCCCTTCCTGATGTGCACCAAGTTATAGGCACCACGTAGATCCAACTTGGAAAAAATCTTGGCCCCCTGTAATTTATCGAACAGTTTGGTAATAAGGGGAAGGGGGTAACGATTTTTAATAGTTATGTGGTTTAAACCCCTGTAGTTGATGCAAGGCCTCAACGACCCGTCCTTTTTCTTGACGAAGAAAAACCCAGCCCCTGCTGGGGAATTGGAGTGACGAATAAAGCCTTTCTTGAGATTCTCCTGGATATATTCATCCATAGCGTGAGATTCTGGTAACGACAAGGGGTAGGTCTTGGACTTGGGTAGGGAGTAACCTAGAACTAGATCGATCGGACAATCGTATGTCCTGTGTGGCAGCAAGAGGTCTGACTGTACCTTATTGAAAACATCCCGGAATTGATGGTAAACGGAAGGTAGAATAACTTCGGGAACAGAGGTATTGGCCAGCAGTTGATGAGTCTCGTCTGACCTCGGCCTCCAGGAAATGGGAGCAGAGGAAGTCCAGTCAATGAGAGGATTGTTAAGCTGTTGCCAAGGAAGACCAAGGGTGATGGGTATCCCAGGAGCGTGAATGGCATCGAGAACTAAGGTCTCCTTGTGCAGATGTGAGGACAGAAGCAAAGGAGCCGTCTCTAAGGAGATGTGGGCCGGGGTAAGAGGACGTCCATCGATACCGACGAGTGCGATGGGAACCTTCTTTCTCATGAGTGGTATGCGATTAAACCTTGCGAATTCAAGATCCACGAAGTTTCCTGCAGCTCCTGAGTCAATGAAAGCGGCGCTAGAAGTCTTGAACTTATCGCCTGAAAGGGAGACTGGAAATGTAAGTTTCTTAAGGAGTTCACCTTCAGAAAGGGACGTGGAGACATTACACCCAGAGAGAGCCCCTCTGTACTCACTGGGTGTTCCCGTTTCCCGGACGCAGTGGACACTCCCGAACCAGATGTTCCATGGATCCGCAGTAGAAACACAATCCCCCGGCGTGGCGGAACTGCCGTATCGGTGTGCGGATGCGTTGTACCCCCAATTGCATTGGCTCCTGCAACTCCAGTGCAGGACGAAGAGATATGGTAGCACTTGGGGGAGCAGGAGTGTTGCTGGGAGTACTGGAGAACGGAACTTGAAAGTTATGGAAGCGAGTGCGCTGACGCTCAGAGCGGCGTACCTGGATACGTTGATCCACTCGGACAGCCAAATCAATGAGGACCTCCAATTGATCCGGCCTGGATTGGCGAGAGAGTTCATCCTTGATGGGATCTGCCAGACCATGCTAGAATACGGAGACGAGAGCCTCTTGTCCCCAGTTAGTCTCGGCTGCTAGAGTCCGGAATTCCACAGCATACTGTGTCACCATTCGCCGTCCCTGAGTGATCTGGAGAAGAGAAACAGATGCCATCTCCCGACAACTGGGGGAATCGAATACTCGTTGAAACTCGGCTTTAAATGCCGGGTAATCTTGGGTAAGGTCAGAACGTCGCTCCCAAACCGGGGAAGCCCAAGCCAGGGCGCTGCCAGTGAGGAGGATATAAATGTAGGCTACCTTCTTGCGATCAGTATTGTAGAGATGGGGGGCCATTTCAAACTGGCCATTTAGGAAAGCCCTACAATCTTGCGGTTCACCTGCATAAGGCTTGGGGGGAGGAATCCTTACACCTGAGCTTCTAACTGCGCTTGCGGAGTGGGGGCTTAAATCTGGCAGGGTCGCGGTCGGTACCCTGTCAGAGTACTGCGACCTGCCGTGTAAAGTGCCACAATTTGATCCGCCATGGCCTGGTTTTGCTGAAGCAGATTGGAGAGAAACTGTTGAAGTTCGGTCTGGTCTGCGTCTTGTGGGCTCGACATAATGTTACGCCGATGCTGCCTGTAGACCAGACCCGTCCCCTGAGCTGAAGGGGGAAGTGGTAATACACGCACCCGCAGCAAAGGGAGCGTGTCCGGAGTATGGTATGAAGCGTTGCCAGGCCAGGTGTAGTAAGGTAGACAATACTTGCCGGTACCGGTTGTAGAGATTGAGTGAATGATGCCTCGCCAAAGTCAGGAAGTGGAGAGTGGAGATAGGTCGTTGTCCAAGCCGTGTTAAAGGGGTTACCAGAGTGAGCGTTGTCCAAGGAGTGCCGAGATCGAGAACCAGAGGGGGTAGTCGTACAAGCCGCGTTAGAACCTGTGAAAACACTGAGAGAATCCAGAAGTACTTCCTGTTACGCCGATGCTCGCCACAAACCGGGACCGGACCGCGGGGCTGAGGTGGGGTTATATAATCACCGACCTTAGTCCACGCAGACTGATCCGGAGTGCGCAGTTCGTAGTCGTACATCGCAGGGTCAGGATTGGAGAAGGCAGCATCGTCGTTAATGAAGCAGGAGTTCGGCAACAGGTAGTCAGGAGTTCCCCGCTTCAGCTTAGGAGCGTGGGCGCGGGAGTGGGTTCTGCGCGAGGTGCGGCCTCGGCCCATGACGCCGATCTCAGCAGGAGGAGACAGCAGGCTGGCCGATGTTCACCGCAGGACAGCGTCGGGGAGAACCAACGCTTCAACACAGAAGTCCAAGGCAGGCCACTGCAAGAGGATAGCAGCAGGCCACAGGAAAGGAAGGGTAGCCACTGCTAGGAGGGAATGCAGCAGATACCAGTGCTGGCAACAACGCTTCAGCACAGACATCCAGGGTAGGCCACTGCAAGGAGATAGCAGCAGGCCAGTGCTGGCAACAACGCTTCAGCACAGGAGAAAGAACAGACCTCTGGATACTCAGGAACTTGGAAGGTAAGAACGCTAGGAGAGAGGCCTGGGGTGGTTTGTGGCAGAGACAGTAACATAGAGGTAGGAATGGTTATGCTCGGCACTGGTTCAGTGCCAACGCCCAGGATATAAAGGGCGGAGATCCAATCACAGGAGTAGGGTGTGAGTATTCCTCCAATGATGTAGCACAAGCCAGAAGCTGCAATGACAGGCAGCACCTGTGCCATAGATTGCCAGAGGAAGCTTGCAACTGCACAGGTCTGCAAGGCTATAGTCAAAGCCAGTAGTGGATTCCTTACAGTACCCCCCCCCCCCCTTCAGGTGAGGCCTCCGGACGAACAAGATCCATCACAGATTTGGGGAACATGGAATTGTTCCTAAACCTCCTTAGGCGAGAGGTGGCGTTGAAAGCCCATAGTTTGTTGGGATTCCTTACAGTACCCCCACCACTGGGTGAGAAGCCTGGGTGAACAGGACCATTCATAGGTCTGGGAGACATTGAGTTGTTCCTGAAGTGTCTCCGGCGAGAATTAGGTCCACAATCCAGGTGTACATTGGCGAGTGCCATGAAAGACAGCGGTGGCACTGCAGTTCTTGGTACATGGACAATGGGACCTGAGGGCTCCGGAATGGGAACATCAGAAGGGCAGTAGCCACATGTCCGGTGCATAGTAATAGTCCAAGAGTACAGGACACAGATTGTCGGACAAAAATGGCAGAGGGACCTTCAGAGAAGGCAATGTCTTTGGTGAAATCAGCACGGAGGAAGTTGCGAGAGTCTTTAGCTTCCAAGGAATTCCGGGTGGTGGTTAGCAAGGGAATAGGGCGGGAGGGTTCACTACACACTATTGCAGCGGTACTTTTGATACCAAGCAGGGTTGCTATCCCAAGCAATTTGCGAGTGTCTGTAGCAGTGTGTATGCAACTCTTGGTCATGGTACTGGCAGTTGAAGAAGGATCCGCTTCCTTTGGTTTGTGATCTTTAGAGAGAATCAAATCCGAAATTGTGGCCTTGGCGAAGGACATAATAAGCATGTCTATACCCATAGTTGACCCATAGAGAACAGGGACGGACGCTTCAGGTAAAGCGACGAGGTCCAGTAAGGGTGTCTTCATCTTAGGAAGAGGCCAATTGCCATACAGAAAGGGCACTTTGGGCACCGCACAGAGACCTGCGAGTAAGGAGTCTGTTTGAAAGGTGAGAAAACAGATTTTATCCCCAAAAAAAGGCAGGCGGTTAAGCGGTGCATCAACCTTAGGGAAAAAAGTCTTGGGGTTAAAGCTGGGTACCTCCAACACAGAGAAAGAAGACAGAGAACTAGAGCTTGGCTTCGGAGTGGAGGTCCCAGGTACCCAGGTCTCACATGATACTGTGGGAGAAGCAATGCAAATTGTTACTGTTTTAAACATAGGGTTTTTAACATCGGTAGCTCCAGGCACCTTCTTGAGAGGTAACCCTAGTTTTGGGACAGGACCGTCAATAGCAAGTACCCCAAGTATTGTGGAAGACACAGAGAAATATAAGTCCATTTTAAAGACGGGATCCTCTGAAAAAAGGGAAAGTTCCAAATGCGATACACCTGAGTTCGTGGTAGTAGACATACAGTCAGTAGTGGATACCCCGAATACTGTGGGCGAATCAGCGTGAAACAGTATTATTACAGGAATGGGCATCCCAGACTTAAAGTCATTTTTAATCATCCCGGAGGCTGTGGCATGATCCGTGAGAGAAACTGGGGTAGACTCTCCAACAGACACAAGGGACATCTTGCTTGTAATGAAATCAGAGGACATTGCGCTTGTTTCAGAATTGGGTCCCTGAGAATCCCTAGTGAGGGCATCAGACTCCATGGGAAACTTAGTGACAGGGGTTTTGGAACCAATTAAAGGAATTGCAGGTATCACAGATTTAATAGGAGAAATACGTTGCAAACAGAAATTTTAGTAACGGTGATAGGCATCACAGATAGGACAGACAGAAGTAAGCTAGGCAAGGTTGCTTCTATAACAGAAGATTTGGCAGCGGCAAAGCTTAACTCAGCGGCTGCTGGAGAACTTTTAACTACAGTGAGAAGGGACTGCAGATTTACAAAGTCAGGGATAAAGGGAGTCTCAAACTTGAAAGCCTGATCCTTCAAAAAGAAGGGCCCTAACTTTAATTGTACTAAGGGAACAACAGCAGATACGCTGATCTCAGAAGGGGTCACTTGGAAAGGAGCATAATATGTACTGTTCGCTTTAAACCCTAGGATTTGAGAAAAGGAGAACACAGACAGTGCAAGTGGGGCAACCACGACTGTGCTGGTCTCTGAAGTGGGTATTTGGGAAAGAGTGTCTGGGACATCAGAAACGACAACAGATTCCACGAAAAGGGGTCTATGCTCAGAAGCAGGGGTCTCAGCTCTCTGAGTGACAGACGGGGTGAGCGAAATACCTAGGAGTAGGGATTCTGCGAACAGGTTTAGAGAAACAAACGGCTCCAGAATACTTTTTACTGGAGCCAGTATTATTGCCGAAAGTTCAGGGGGCATAGCCCCGAGAATTTTAGCCGAGTCAGGGGACATAAGGGGTTCATCCTCTGAGGCTAAGGAGGTGTCCCTGACTGACGAACTAAAGGGATTTACCAAGGAAGGTTCATATGGCTGACCTGCAAGGGTTAACATAGGAAAAACCTCAAGGGTTAAATTACTCTGTACCTGAGAATCAGAGAAATAGAAGCTAGTCTCCAAAAGTTGGGTCATAGGGGGTTCTGCCTCTTGCCCTAGGGACCTAACATTAGACTGCGGAATACTAGGGTTAGCAGTAGGGACCTCACAGAGCACACTAGCAGGGGTTAATACAGAAAAAACCTCGGAAACAGAGCTTAGAATTTTTGGGTTAGGAAAAGAGGGCAAACAGGACTCATTCTCTGGTGCTAGGGAAGACACACTGATCTGGGGACTGCAGGGATTTACAGTGGGGGACTCATAGGCCTGACTAGCAGGGGTTAAGACCGAAATAACCTTAGGGACAGAACTTAGGGAGGTTAACTCAGGATTAGGGAGCGTGGCAGCTTCTTCCTTAGTGGGCAGCGACAGAGAGATAGTTTGACCATTCTTAGGAGAGAGAGGTACCCCCACAGGTTTAGCAACAGGACTGGCAGCATAGAGAATCTGCCAAGCAGCAGCCTAGCTGGCAAGGAGGGGATCCTGTTCTATTATGTGAATATCTAGTGTTGAGGAAAGTACATGGAGTGTATCTTGAGACTGAGCCAACATGAGGAGGGCGCCCTGTTGTACTAGATGAATGTCCAGTGATGAGGCCAGGGCGTAGAGTGCCTCTTGGGCGTCGGCCAGTTCCATAGGGTACACGTTATCCCAGGTTATACGGGAATCAGGAGAGCGAATACAAGCGGCCAGAGACTGTTTTAAGTTCTGGATGCAGTAAGCCTTAATAAAGAGATCACAACGGCATTGTCTTTGCAAAGGGGTTAAACCTTCATAGGTAAACAGTTCATCAATCAGGGGTAGTACTTCACACAAATACTGGCCTTCAGAGTGGGACTGGTACGCAGGCCGGGACATAACTTCAGTTGGAAAATTTCCATCCCCCGCCACGGCGCAGTCCGGTTTTAAAAGGCCGAGCATACTGTTACGCCAATGCTCGCCACAAACCGGGACCGGACCGCGGGGCTGAGGTGGGGTTATATAATCACCGACCTTAGTCCACGCAGACTGATCCGGAGTGCGCAGTTCGTAGTCATACATCGCAGGGTCAGGATTGGAGAAGGCAGCATCGTCGTTAATGAAGCAGGAGTTCGGCAACAGGTAGTCAGGAGTTCCCCGCTTCAGCTTAGGAGCGTGGGAGTGGGTTCTGCGCGAGGTGCGGCCTCGACCCATGATGCCGATCTCAGCAGGAGGAGACAGCAGGCTGGCCGATGTTCACCGCAGGACAGCGTCGGGGAGAACCAACGCTTCAGCACAGAAGTCCAAGGCAGGCCACTGCAAGAGGATAGCAGCAGGCCGCAGGAAAGGAAGGGTAGCCACTGCTAGGAGGGAATGCAGCAACAATGCTTCAGCACAGACGTCCAGGGTAGGCCACTGCAAGGAGATAGCAGCAGGCCAGTGCTGGCAACAACGCTTCAGCACAGACGTCCAGGGCAGGCCACTGCAAGGAGATAGCAGAAGGCCAGTGCTGGCAACAACGCTTCAGCACAGACGTCCAGGAACAGGCCACTGCAGGAGGATAGCAGCAGGCCGCAGGACAGGAAGTGTAGCCACTGCTAGGAGGGAATGCAGCAGTTACCAGTGCTGGCAACAACGCTTCAGTACAGGAGAAAGAACAGACCTCTGGATACTCAGGAACTTGGAAGGTAAGAACGCTAGGAGAGAGGCCTGGGGTGGTTTGTGGCAGAGACAGTAACATAGAGGTAGGAATGGTTATGCTCGGCACTGGTTCAGTGCCAACACCCAGGATATAAAGGGCGGAGATCCAATCACAGGAGGAGGGTGTGTGAGTATTCCTCCAATGATGTAGCACAAACCAGAAGCTGCAATGAGAGGCAGCACCTGTGCCATAGATTGCCAGAGGAAGCTTGCAACTGCACAGGTCTGCAAGGCTATAGTCAAAGCCAGTAGTGGACTCCTTACACTTCCACACAGAGACTTTGTCGAGCAAAGACTGAGAGCAGAGAGGAGCTAGATAAAGCAGGAAGGTCCAATTAGGAACGGAGGCGGGACAGTAAGAGCTACAGGGAGACACTGCAGATTGGTGCAGGCATAACAGGCCAGGTGAGTCTTGTTGGTAACCTGAGTATGCCTGTGCAGTGTGCGGGGGCTTGAGGTCTGGGGGACGGGAAGAAGAGTGTGCAGACTGAGCGTGCTCCGTAACTCGTGTACGCGCGTGAACCGAGCCAGTGGATGGTGCAGGTGTGCGTGCAGGAGGGCATGGGCGTGCCCGGCGCTGAGCAGAGGAATCGCCAAGGGGAGTGATCCCGCGACGGCGGCAGGAGCGAGGAGCCGTGGAGGCCGGTAAGGCAGGTTTGTTTTGTGTGTCCAGGGACTCCCTGCAGGATGGGTGTGCTTTGTATGGGGAGCGTGGAGAACGCCGATTCCTGACATTCTCCCACTGAGAACTGATGCTTTCTACCTACCTGCAGCCTCCCCTCACTCCGCTTCTCCCTAGCTAATCCTAACCTGGATCCTAGGACTACCTGAGTGAGGCCATCTCCCTGACACTGTCTCCCATTAACGGGGATGAGCTCAGGGTTGCTGGTGTAAATGCACCCACCTTAGCTCCTGGCTGGCAGGTAATCTGGGGGTGGTCTAACTTTGCCACAAACCCTGATACCTCCAGCCCGTAGCAAGGCTGCAACAGTGGGGCTCTTAACCGAGAGTCCCCTTGCTGCTCCGCCAGGGTAATGGGGAAGTCTAGCTGCCCTACAAGCTGCCCTTCCTTCCCCTCCCCTGGTACCCCTATCTCCTGCCACCCCCAGTCACCCATAGAGTGAAACAACAGGGTACAGTCATAGGAACAAATAAGTCAGGGTCAGTCTGCGACTTGGTCTGGCTTACCTCGCTGTTCCCCGCAGAGACCGCCGCCTTCGTTGGTCCCAATTGCAGGGGGACTGGAGTGGCCGCCGCCGGCATCATCTGGGCCGGGAAGCAATGGATCGCCGCCGCAGCAGCGCCCAGGGTTGGCACAGGGGAAGCGATGCAGGACCGGGGTCCCAGGTCTTTGTAGAGAAACACAGCTCCATGCAAACTTGGTAACATAACCCCCTCCCGCAATCCCTGTCCCTCCCCCCACTCAGAAAGGGCTCCGGCACTTTGCCGGAATCACGGCTCTTCTGCCGCCGCCGCCATGGGTGAGCCTCGGGTAGCTGCCACAGCAGTACCCGGCTTTGATGCAGGGTCGCCGGCGTGGATTGTGGGGCTCCGGTCATCGCTGGGAATCGCCGACTCCGCCAAACAATGTGAAACACCCACCTCCCGCACACCCCAACCCTCCCGCCAAATAAAATTGCCGCCGGCAGGATGCCGGAGTGGCGTCTTCTTCTCCGCCGCCACCGCCGGTTCTCCGCCGGGATCAGGTGGATGGCCTCCGCTCTCCGCCGCTGTTGCTGATGCAGCCCGTCCAGGTTCTCCAGGAGACATCCCGAGGAGGGTTGTCGCCCCGGCTGGGCGGGAGCCATCAGAGGATGCCGCTAACTTGGTCATCTTTTCCGCAGCTCGTGAGCGCTGGCCCTGAGGGGCTTCTTCGCCCGACCTCGCACGGTCAAGGCACCGGGCATTATTGTGGCCCGTTTTTTGGCAGTGCCGCAGCGGCTGCCGGTGCTTCTCCGCCACCGGTGGACTAACCCCAGCAAGGGGCAACAGAGTCCAGAGCGGAGTTGCTGGAGCGCGGGGCTCATTCCAGAGCTTCTTCGCCGCCGGTGGACTAACCCCAGCAAGGGGCAATGGAGTCCAGAGCGGAGTTGCTTGAGCGCCGGGCTCTGGGAGGGAATAAGCGGGTCGGTGTGGTATCGACGCCAGGAACTGGGTCCACTTCGCCGGGAACCACGTCTTGCCCAACGCACACACTAGTGCTAGCTCTATCAGGGAAAATGGACGGGCCACCGCAACGGCCGTTACCTCTCCTGGTGCAAGACTTCCGTGGTCTCCGAGACCACCCGCTCCCTCCACAAGTCTCTGCCGTCCTGGAGCTAGGTCCATTCCCTGCTCTCCGGGCGGTTTGATGGTTGCTGCAGCCGGGGATCTTTGCTCAGCCTGCCGGGTTTCATGCTCACCGATCGCTGTCTCTCTCTCAGCCTTGCTGTCTGCTGGTCCCCGCGCCGACTTCATGCACCCCTCAGGTCTCGGTGCCCGGCTCCAGTCAGATGGATGGCCGGCACTTTGGTTCTGGAGGCAATGCTTCTTACAAGTAGGGGAACAGTGAGGAGGTGCCATATCTTGTGTTATATGTTGTACACTGTGTGTTCAATATCTTTAGTCCCATGAACTTGCAATTACCATCAAGTTCCCACTATATTACAGTATCCCACAAAACACTAGTAATACAGGTCCAGTTCAATCCCGCCGCTGCCACCAGTTAATTACAATCCTGTGACGATAGCTTACGACAGGTTGGAATTTACACCAAATATAAATATAATATAATATATATATATATAACTGGGTTGAACTGGGACGAGACTTACTGTAGATATGATAAAATATAATTTATTCCTTGATAAAGGGGAACACAACAGATTATACAAATAACAGTATAGACACTTACTTAAAGATGGAAATGATGAAACAGTCACATCTGGACTGGCAGTTCATACAGCAAATCTTCATCATCCCAAGACACGAACAGCCGTGAAAAGGCCTTGCAGGCAGGCATTGCATAGCATTTCTCTCAGCAATCAAGATGGTATAGAAGAACAACACAGGATAAAGGGTGGACAACCGTTTATAAACCTTTTGTAACCCTATCCTTAACATTAAGTACAGGTGATTGGTTTTCAATTACCTGTAGCCACTCACTAACATGGGAACACATTTTGATACATGCCCCCAGCTAGTTGGCACATGCTCAGTTGGACTCTGGGGTCTCATTTCTGCAGCCCTACATTTGCATCAGGAATGCCAGCCAGTCTACTAAACAGAATTTCTGGCAGGAAACCCTTTGTTGTAAGGTGTGAAATGGGACACTTATAGCCTGCTCTGGTTTGAGTCATCTCCGCCCTCCTGTAAACAGTGTAGGTGATAAACTCCTTTGAACAGCACTTAAATTCTAGACATTGGGACGCTTTCCCTGGCCATCTGCTACCTTATGGCCAAAGGAATTCCCTCTGGTTTCAGTCCATACCTGGGAACACAGTATTAAAGATAATACACAGCCATATTAAAATATCCAGTTCCGTTGGGTCCAGCGGGTCCAAACTTCCCAGTTCTCAATGCCGGAACTGGGACACCCTAGGGTCCAATTTGCGACTTGCTACGACCCTCAGAACCGGAGTTACACAAATACACCTTAAACCGTTTCCTATTTTAATACAATAAACTCCGCTGTAAATTAAATCACGTTTTTTCACTAAATACCCATTGAAAACAACGGGCTTAGCCACCATAGACTTTCAATGGCAACCCGCCGCCGTTGGCGGCTATGGGAATCCGCCGCCATAGACTTTCAACGGGGCTCACCGCCGTTGAAGTCAATGGGGTTTTTCCGCCATTGAAGTCTATGGGAAACACATGTACCAGACGGATGTGTTCACTGATTTCTTACCCAAAAACACCTTCCAAATTAAAGACAATCTTGGGTGCAAATCCAAGGGGGTAATTTACTGCATCACCTGTCCCTGTGTTCTCCCTTATATAGGGATGACCACACGGGAATTTAGGTTCAGAGTCCTCGAGCATGTGAGGAACATCAAAAATGCTTCGAGAGACCTCAACAATTTTAAGAAAATTACCTCGGTGGCCCGGCATTTCCTTCAGGTACATGAGTCTGATTTTAATCTTCTTAAGGCGTTCGCGATAGAGAGAGTTAGTTTGGGGATGAGGGGTGGTGACTTGGAGAGGGCACTTTTACGTAGAGAGTCCAGGTGGATAGTCCAAATGGACTCAATGATCCCACGGGGTCTGAACGACTACCTGGCTTCTCTATGTTCTTGTAGGCTATTTCATCCATACTCTGTCTAATAACTCAATGTTTCCTATATATTTGGTTGGTCATTTTGGGACACATAGGTATTTCTTGTAAAATGATACACCCCTTTCTCTCTCCCCCCTCTCCCTCCCTCTCCTTGTCTACATATAGGGTCCTGGGTTGGCACGTCTTCATATCGATAGAAGATTGGTATACATCCCTATTCGACTCTGGGTTTGCACGTCACCATATTGATCCAAGGCCGATATACATCTCTACTCGTGTGATTTTCTTTTGGAGAGACTATACCTTCTATACATCTCTATGAAGATGCAACAACTTACCGATAACATCATTCCTAGTTTTACTTTGAAACAACAAGGACATACATTAATGAAGTTTATTCATAGTCGGAATTATCCTGAGTGACTCTAAAGGAATTAGTGCTGGAATAAGCGGGTATCTATATCTCGCATTATAGCTAGGGCAGACATGGGGACAAGACACTATGTTTTTTACATTTTGGAAACTTTTCCGAATATATGGTACGGTCTCCTTATATTAACATGTCTGTAACATTTGCCTTGCCATTCCCTCACTATTAGAATCATGTGATGGGAACTGTGTGATGAGAATATATTTCCATGCTCTATTTTTCGTCTCTATAGTTGTAGTACTAAACTATTACTGCTTAATGTATATGTTCATGATACCTCCTGTGTCATGGTGGGTGAGATTTCTTCATTTCAAATAATATGTGAGTGAAACTGTATATATATTTCTTATTTTTATTGATATCAACTTGAGCATATTTTCAAGCTCCATTCTGTTTCTATATGTACCACTGAATCATCATTTTTCTATTAGGTTCATAACAATGGTGTGTATACCTTTCCCTGTAACTTTGAGGCCTTTATTATGGGTACAAGTAATAAGTTGTGCTATTACCATTCACTATGCATGCTCCCCCATGGTTGTGCGATTTTTGTTGGTGTCTCTTTAAATTTAGAGGACAGGACTGATATCGGAGCATGCGCATGACGTTATGCTTTATACAGGGAACGTCTCGCTATGCGGTTCTTATCTCCACCCGGACGCGCATGCGCATTGAACCGCACCTTGCGATTCACCCATTTGCTTTGGCGTGAGCAAGCACTGAGCAACACAGGGATGTATTGGGTAATTCCCGATGACGTCACGCGCATGCGCACTCGTATGAGAGGGGAATGACTTGCCAGTAGTGCCCTCTTCTGATGGGGAGGGCACTTTCTGGGCACTTACACCCATTGGTTTGGTGTGAGTAAGCACTGAGCGACACAGGAATGTATCGGGCAATTCCCGGTGACGTCACGCGCATGCGCACTCGCTTGAGTGGGAATCATTTGCCAGCAGTGCCCTCTTCTGAGGGGGAGGGCGTTTTCTGGACACTTACACACGATTGGGTCCTTCTCAATGACATTTCAAAAGACATACGCAGCAATTATGTTTACTATGCACACTCCTGTTAGTCATTTATATATAATGTATTTTGTAGATCTTCACCAGGTGATGATGCTCAAGGGCTTGATTACATATCCTTTTCAAGTGTGCATGTTATCCTGCCTATCCCACCACTCCCAGTAGAAGGCATCTGGCCGATATGCATAGGAGTGGGTGCTGTAGGCAGGATCCCTTGGTTTGTCCCTCTCTAGGGACACGTAACTATGTTTTGAGCTTTTTTCTCCTTGCTTCCTCCATGATTTTGCTGTGTGTCTGACGTTTAGGTGATATATGACTTAGAGTATACAGGTTTTTGAAGTGTGCCTCTTTAGGCTTTACATCTTTTGGCCCTATCATGTATTGATGCACTGTGTCACTAGAGACTATCCCAGAGATTTCATAGGGATGAGCATGCAATGATATTATGTGATTTGACCATTTGGCCACTGCCACTTCGTTTTCATCTTAGCCCTTTGTCTGTACTACATCATTTCACCTTGTCAGGTACACTTGAGCGTATTATCTGTCTGATTTGACACGGTTTTTTCCAATTTTGGAATTTATTGTTGGAGGATTTATGTCAAGACTTACGTACAGGGGATTCATGCCTTGTTTTAATTATTCTCTGCTTTCTTTTAAATTTCTTGTTTTGTGACAGTTATTCAATAAAGATTTTGTGTATTTGTATATTGAATTGGAATACTAGAGTGCTATTGTTTGGGGCTTTTCTTTCTCTCTTTCTCTTACTACATAACTTGGCCCATATAGCACCACTGACTTATTACTCAGTATTTATTTGAAGTCGGTATTTAGTTACATTTATTCATCTTGTGGACGCGGGGTCCGTTCTTTCTCTTAATATATATATATATATTTGACAAAAGAAACAAACAAGAGTGAAGTAGCGCCTCTAATATATCCTGGACAAGGCTATTAAATTGAAGAACTAATTAACCCTACCGTGAAAGCGTTTAGTGGGGTGATGAGATGATAGCAAATAATACCTGCGAAAACCTATAATCTCAGCGTTGGTGTGATGTTAATTTGACACAATACTAATAATTAAAAATGAACCATATATTCAATGCTAATAACATAAAAAATTAAAAAAATGATTAAATAAAAAAAAATAAACCTTTATAAAAAACCTCTGAAAAAACAAAGTCCCGTTCCAAAGCAATGACATCCAGGTATTGGCAGCCCGTTTCAAAGGGATCACTACTCCCTAAATATATCTGTGAAAAAAAGAGAAAAGAAAACAGGCGCACACCTAGTGCATTAACGTAATAACAAATGTTTTATAGAACTTAAAATCAAGCAAATGCCCACTCACAAGAGTACTGAAAATATATGCAGGTATGAGATTGGCTCTCATGTGCCAGCAACGTCCTCTCATGCCTCTGCTCCGTGTAACCGGATGGCCGGAAGTGAAGTCCTTCCAACTCGGTGCTCTGTTTGAGGTGTCCCTCCGGGAACCAGCAGCTTCAGAGTCTTAGTGTCGGCAACAGTAGCACGGGAGACCAGGAACCAGCATCTCTCATCCAACAGCACCAAAGATCATGGGCAAGTGACGGCTTCAGTCAGACCACACCCTATGCGTTTCGTCATCTATGATGACTTCATCAGGGGTCTATATATATATATATATATATATATATATATATATATATATATAGATATATATACAATGACAAATATATCTTCTATTTATTTGTATTGTGTTTCCAGTTGTAAAACAAAATAGACCATAAAAATTATGAGACAATTAAGGGCTCATTTGATGACTGTCAAGGGGGAGGGCAGGCAGTTGGGAACTCGATTAGGGGAAGGGTGATGTCAACTTCAGTGCGCAGCACATGACTCCGTGACGATGGAGATCTGCAAGTTTACCCATGTTTACCCATGTTTATGACTCCACGAGGATATCAATATTAGGTCAAGTTTTTTGCACACACCATCTGCAGATAGAACTGATTCCCTTTTTTAAGCTGGGGCTATTTTGGGTTTGAATGGTCTTTGTTTTACAGGATCTTTTCCTCTGTGGTTTTCACTACACATATGTGTTTTTTCTTAAATGATTTTTAATGATGTTTTAATGTTGTAAGAACAGTGTGCTTTTTATATAAATGTGACTTTACTAGTACTCATTTTGCTCTTTGTTTTCTTTATTGCACCCCTTTTTTGATTTATATGTTCTGAAGTGACCCCGTTGATCACGGGAGAATGGGAGCTGCAGGGAGATAATAACCACAATTCAGAGGAGATAAAAGAACTTTTGGGACAGTGCGCTCTGTATTCCTGATTTCTACAGATTAATACCTTTTAAAGGTCAATACCTTTTTTTCTGAATGGAGATGAGGAGCTTCTTTTGCCTCCTCTGTCTTCTGGGCGATAGTTGGGAGCACTCCTGGGGCAGTTTAGATCAGATTCCATCTGGTGCATAGATTATATCTCTCAACTCCCCTTCTCTTCTACACACTAGTTTTGCAGCAGAGATGAGAAGCAGAGAGATATAATCAGCACACAAAAAGGAATGAATTGAGTGGGGAGAAATCTCTAATCTTCCCAGGTGTATGCCCAGCTCTCTGCACAGCAGGGAAGTCACTTTGGGATGTCATGCTCAAACAGGGAAACGTAGGAGGTGTACTTCCTTCTCCAAGCATTTGCCAACCTTGGCAAAAGTCTACTTTGCTTGTGCCCAGAAGCAGCCCTGCCATCATAACAGACTTACTGTATCTCCTTCAATGACAATGGTCCTTTTATAGTGAAAATAAATAAATATGAGGTAGTATGTTTGACTCAATCAGTCCAAAAAATATTCTCTGTATCATAATATTGCAGTCTATAACATGCACAACTTATATTTTTTCAAATACTTATCTTTCCTCTCAAAGATTTCAAATATTAATATTTTCATATTAATATTAGAAAAAGTACCAGGTATGTGTGACCTTGAACCTCTCCCTGTGCTTTGTTACTAAAATAAATAAATAATACATCTTAAACTATTTGGGTCAGGGGCTCATCAGATTTGAGATATTACATAGTATCTGTATTTATAATATAAATAAAATCTAATAATAATAAGAATAACTATAATTATATTTATATTTTTTATTTAATAACTGCCATCATTACATATTGAGGATTGTGGGAGAAGACTAATCAAATTTGGATGATGTATTACTACACATGGCTATTGTAAGAAAGGTAAAGTTCTAAAAGCTTGATCGGTTGTGATAGATATGATCCACATGAGAGGAGAAAATGACTAATGTTGATCTTTAAACTGAACAATCTGATAAAACCAATTCCATTACAGAGAAGGTGATGGATAACACAAGAGGACACATTTTTCCTCAGAAATATTATAAACAAACATGTGAAGAAGAGATACTTAGTCCAACAGTTGATAATGATTTGATTGATAGCAAAACACAAACCATTCTTTTAAGCTCAAGTAGAATCCACTAAGAATTACAGACTCAACAAACAATGTTTGTTATTTGAAAAAAAAAACTTCAGATATATATATTTAGAAAGCAGCTATTCAGAAGAATATTTAGTTTAAAAAGAATCAAAACAATAAATAATTTTTTGATTGGCAACTGGAGTATAAACAGAATATTTTCTTCTATTATGGAACTACAGTGGCGCACCTCCATTAATGAATTTTTTTTAAATTAGACACACATACCTATCTGCTATCACAGTTGATGTACGGTAATAGTAGTACACGAATGCTCATGTAAGGAAGAGAGGATCACCAAATTGCAAGTTAAGGTTGCAGACACTGCTGCTCAGTTAGAAAAAATCTAAAACATATACTGTACTTATTCCTTACTGAATTGAGTAGCCATATTTTGCAGTTTCCTGCTCATGGGAATCCAAAACTATTTTATTCTGAACCTCTAAACATATCATAACCAAATATATGCTACAGTAAATGCTATGTTTTTTAGGTGACAAACTCACATTACAATGTCATTAAGTTAAATTACAAGCTTTGCACACCTAATTCAATAATGGCCATATATTCAAGAACACATGGTTAGACCATGCAGTGGACAATCAAGTAGTTTAATTATTTTACAGTATGTTAATCAGCATACCCAGAGCCAGGCAAGAACATGGACGTGGCAGAATTGTCCATGCCACCTTGTGTGCCATGACCTGGAGTCTCCCATAGGATGGCAGATGGGGCACCCAGTGCTTCTATAGGTACCTGTGGAGGCAGGGAGACAGCATTGCACCACCATCAACATCTGTCAGAGCGAAATCACCAGAGCAGCTACCTCTGTGAACTTTTACATGTGACACATCGTCATCATAATTAAATAATTGTGTTGGGGCATACTCTGGTGAATACTCTCACAATCCATACCAACCAAATGGTGTGTGTTTTGAAGCAAGCTATAGAGCCATGCGTCCTGGCTCCAGAGCATCCACCGCAATCTCTGGGGCCAGTACTACTTCTACCCAATCTGCCAGCCCCTTTGCACTGTCCTGGCTAGGCAGCATGGAAGTCAACACCACTATTCAAGGCACCACTAATGTTTATTGAATGATTATTCCTTTTGTATACAGTTCCAGTTATAAAGTTAATTTAAAAAAGTATCATTGAATTTTTGATTCCTCACATTTGCTATATTTTTACAATATTGTCATGTTGACCATAACCAACATCATTTATATCAATGTACATCACACATTATACTTTCTTAGTGTTGCTAAAAATCAAAATGCAACACATTAATTTTATCTATAGATACTGTACCATACATTATTATTACTTGCAAACATATTACGATTGAGTACACAAACATAGTTTGTACGACACATCATTTTTGAAATATGGTTAATGTTATTGAGCTGGGAATAAGCTTGTTTATTCTTTTCTCAACATTTTGTCTAGAGGGGGAAGCTATCTTCTTCCAAGGGATCGCCACAGCACATCTAGCTGCCGTAAGAATAAATGATATCAGCCGTCTCATTGGGCGACCAATAACTTCAACTGGCTTTGCTAACAGAAAAATCAGGGGGTCCATGGGGATGGACACATCCATTATTTCTTTAACAATAGTTTGGATACTGGTCCAGTATTTCTGGTCTTGTGCCTCATAGCTGATTCGGATTTCTTGGAAACTAGAGAGTTTCCCATGATGAATAGGTCGACAATTACTCTAATTTTCTTAGCTTTAAATTGATCGAATTGTTTATGGTCACATACTGGAGGGAAATTAGTGTTATTGAAAAGTGGGGTGTGTTGTGAGGCAGGAGATGCAAGATTACATTTGCCCAGGTGAATATAATCGACCCCAGCTCAAACATTTTTGCCTGCACATTCTTCTTATCAGGTGCCCATAAAGACATTAGCAGAGAAGACGTTCTAGCATATTGGGATTCTATAGCCAACCAACAGTTTTGCATTATTTATTTATAAAAATATTTTACCAGGAAGTAATACATTGAGAGTTACCTCTCGTTTTCAAGTATGTCCTGGGCACAGAGTTAAGACAAATAATACATGGTTACAAATACAGTTACATAAATGAACAGGGTATACATTATATACAAGACATTGCATTGGATCAGCATTCCACACCACCACCTGCCGTAATTGGGCAGCTTAGTAATATTTTGAGATATCTGGGACACCCATTCCCCATCTTATCTTTGAGGTCTTCATGACTGATCTAGCTGTTCTGGGCCTTCTGGCCTGGCAAATAAAGTTAAATATTCTGTTTTGTAGGTTTTTCAATTCGGATCCAGGTATCCGGACCGGAAGAGTCTGGAAATGATATAATTGTCTAGGGAGTATGTTCATTTAACTGATACAATTCTTTCGATCCACGACACCTTGTATCCTTCCCACTTTGCCAGATCACATTTGATCTTATCAAACAGGGGTGGGTAATTGCTCTGATATAAAGAGTGGTAGTGCCTGGTCACATTTACTTCCAGATATTTAATTTGCATGGAACTCCATCTATAATTAAAGTTCAGTTTTAGTAACTTTATCTCCGGTTCTGGGAGATTCAGATTTAGAGCCTCTGACTTACAGATGCAGCGGCCGTTATTCGAACATATCAAGGAGCCATTTTCGTTTGCGCTGCTGTACTCCATGCGGCCACATCACGCGGTTGCTTTGTTTGAATTTCATGGATACCGATTTCTTCGGGTGCAATTCTTCGCTTTTTTGTGGCAGAAATGAATTGGAATGTGTATAGTACAGAACTGTGTCAATTTGCAGGTGTTTAAAAAACAGAACACTAAAATTCAATTTTCTGCACTCGATAAAAACGAGTCAACACGCGGTAATGACGCGCCATGACATAGGTATTCCGAGGTATACAACACGTGATATGTTCGAATAACGGCTGCTGCATCTGTATCATTATTAATTTTATATCCAGAGATTTTCCCAAAGTCTGATAATGCTTTTTGGAGGTTGGGTAGAGAGGTCTGGGGTTTTGCTAAAGTCAAAATACAGATGCAGTGGCCGTTATTCGAACACTTCACGTGTTGTATACCTCGGAATACCCATGTCATGGCGCGTGATTTCTTCCAACCGTACCGCCTTTTGACGCGAGTGCAGAAAATAGCATTTTAGTGTTCTGTTTTATAACTACCTGAAATTGACTCAGTAGCACAGTACTGTACACATTACATTTCATTCATTTCATTGCACACAAATAAAAAGAATCCATGAAATTCAAACAAAGTAACCGCGATAAACACGTGTGCCTAGGGCGATTGGCCGCGTTAATGCCGCGTGGAATACAGCAGAGCACATGATTCGTGTGATTCGGCTCCGTGATTAGTTAGAATAATGGCCGTTGCATCTGTAATATCGTCGGAGGATAATGACATTTTATCATTTCTTTTTCCAATCACTATACCCTATATGTTAGCATTTGCTCTGATATTAGCAGCTAATGATTCAATCGTTAGAGCAAAAAGAAGAGGGGACAATGTGCACCCCTGTCTCGTTCCATTTTAAATTTTAATCAGGTCCGGGTTATTCCTTGGTAGTTTAACTAAAGCTGTCGGAGTTTGGTATAATGCTTGGGGACTCCTTCTAAAAAGAGTCTTTCAATCCAAATTTCTGTAGTATTTTATCTAAGAATACCCAATCTATTCTGTTGAACGCCTTCCCTGCGTCAAGGCTTAGAAGAATGGCTTTGGTTCCAGTGAGGTGAACATGATCCACTATATTTATTATTTTTCGGGTGTTATCTGAAGCTTGCCTACCGGACATGGATCCAACCTGATCGATACAGATGTAGCGGCCGTTATTCGAACATTTACCTGGGTAAATGTTGCGTTATGCTGTGTGTAGGTTGGAGATATATTCACAAGTTATGCCATCGAATTAACACAGCAGGGTCCCTGCTGTGAGTCCTACCGGGGTCTACCTTTCTGCAATAGACGCGCAGTGAGAGATAGGCTGAATCAGTCACTCTAAATGCGCGCCTCTCACAGGTGATCGTGGGCTTTTATTTCATTTTAACATTATAGTAATGTAGCAGGGGGCCTCCAGAGCTGAATCGCATTGATTTCAAGTCCGGGGACCCCTACTTCCAAAGATACAAGCCCCGTTGTGGGGTGTCGGTATTTCCTATGCACTTACGTTTTTATTTACTTTATTTATGCCACATGGCTAATGCTGTGTTTAATAATGGGCAAATAATCTATTATCCATATCTGGATAATAGTTATTTTGCCCATTACTGTACTGTATGTGTTTGGAGGGGGCGGGGTTGGTCTATTTCTTGAAATGTATGCCATGTTTATTTTTTTAAATAGAGGATTGGTACCGCATGCCAGCGGGGACCCACGGGGACCACACAGGGACTCATAATAGGGCCTGTATCTCGGGAAGTAGTGGGTCCCCAGACCTGAAATCAATGCGGTTCAGCTCCGGAGACCCCCTGCTACATTTTACTGTAATGTTTAAAATGAAATACCCCCCCCCCGTGATCGCCTGTGAGAGGCGCATAGTAGAGTGACTGATTCAGCCTATCTCTTACTGCGCTTCTATTACAGAAAGGCAGACTCCGTTAGGACCGTTAATCCGATTGGCCATTAGTCTGCCCGGCAAAACTAGTGAGGATCACGGGCATATCGCGAGAATCCATTTCAAGATTTGTTCGAATAACGGCCGCTGCATCTGTATGTATCAATCTGGGCAAAATAGAGTTTAACCTGTTCACTAGGATTTTTCTATGTAATTTAAGTTCATTATTTAATAAAGAGATTGGGGCATAACTAGTGCTTTGCATAGGGTCTCCGCCTCTTTGTGTATAATGACCAAATTTGCGGTCGACTTGGATGGTAGGAGTTTCAATCCATGAACGAGTTATACATCTCCAGTAAATATAGGGTCCAAGGCCTTAGCTATTTTCAGTTTTTTAACCACTTCCGCTAACTCAGTCTGGGTAATCTTACCATTTTATACCTTAATTTCTTCCTCAGTCGATTAGGGCAGATTACAATTTTCTAGATAACACGTACTGTAATTGCCTCTGAATTTGAGAGCTGGGAGGCCCCTTTGGAGGAATTTAAATGATATAATTTTGTATAGAATTTGGTGAATTCTTGTGCAATTCCTCTGTCATTGTAGATAATATTGCCTTTTTGTCTTTGACCGCTGTTATTTGTGACCTCACCCGCACCACCCCCTTAGTTTATTGGCTAGAAATGTATCCGCTTTATTACCTTTGTCATAATATCATTGATTAGTCTTCTAATTGAATGTTTCAGCTCTGATTTGGCTGTGACCAGGGCGTTATATATTTTTTTGACAAGTTTGCTTTATGTAATTGTTCTAGATTTGTAACTTTATCGGTTAGTTCTTTATATATTTTCAATTTGACTTTTTCCTATAGGATGCTATGGAGATAAAATGACACCTGATCGTAGCCTTATGAGCATCGCCGGGGATGAGACTGAGCCTTTATTGAAGTGTAAATATTCTTTTAAGGCCCGTTTAATTTTGTTCTCTTTTCAGGGTGATTCAGTAATGAGTCATTTAATCTCCAGTGAAAGGAGTTCGTTTTTACAAATGGGAGGGTGAGAGTTGGGTCAATAGGCACATGATCTGACCATGTTATAGGTCCAAAATCCTAATTTAGGGAGGCCAGAAAAATATTTTTTTGTGACCAAAAATAGTCTATTCCTGAATAGGTTTGGTGGGCGGGGGGAGTAGAACGTGTAATCCCTCTGGCCCTGATGTTGTGCCCTCCATACATCCATTAACAGTCCTTTATTATGCCTCTAAATTTTTTGCTTTTTTTTGGAAGTGGGACATGTGGGTCTGACCTGGGGTAGAGGCTCTATCGACCTCGGGATTAGAAACCATATTTAGATCTCCCCCTACTATCAAAGAGGACATAAATCTGGGTTCAGTCATTTCTAGAACTGATTTCAGCAATTCTGACTGGTTCTCATTTGGTGAGTAGAGATTGATTAGAGCAACGGCCGAGCCAGAAAGTGAACCATAGATTACAAGAAATCTACCCTCTGGGTCAGTGACTATTTTTTCTGCGTTAAAGGGAACCCCCTGTCGGAATAGAATCGCCACCCCTCGTTTCTTGCTGCTGAATGAAGAATAAAATGCTAGTGGGAAAATGCTCCTGAATGAGTTAAGGGGGTCATGAGCAAGTCATTAAGTTCCTGAAGGGCCACCCTCCTTTTCTTATTGGTCTGAAGCCCCTTCACGTTTAGTGATATAATTTTTTATAGAAGTTGGATTAGCCATTGTCTTTGACAGTCAAGTGAAAAATTTAAATTCCTCCTTTCCCACTGGAGTGGTCCTTACATATTTCTAGAAATGTATCCAGATCTCTTGTTCCCACATCCTTGGGAACCTCCATATTTGAGTCGGCCCAGGCATGAGGGAGAGGGGGGAGGGGAAGGGGAGAGGAAGTGTAGGAGGGGAGAGGACCTTCTGGGGATAGAACAGCAGGAGAGGAAACAAAGAATAGGCCCTAAATTAGAAGAACCAGTTATTAGTAATGGTCTTTCCCCCACCCTCTGGGAGATTCTGCCATTACTGGTCGTGTGGTGCTGCGCTGTTGGTAGTGGGGACACAGGATCAGGTGTCTGGTGTACATTACCCATGTGGTTCTCTAGCAGTGCAGCGCCTCCATTTGCTGTAGGCTCAAGGTAGATGGAGATGATTTCCTACAGTAGAACTATCACCTCTCCCCCATTAAGATCACACACTAGGCGGGAGTATAACAACAGGAACGGTTTATTGTCTCACTCTCTGCAGCACAGAACAAGGCCGGGTTCTGCCCAATGCAGCAACTGTCAGCTACTCACTGAAGGATGGTCCCTGGATCTTCACTACAGGCCAAGGGCACCCGCAGAAGTCCCACATCTTCCCTGTCCCTCTAGCAGGGACAGAAGTAGGGTACACACTCACTCCCATAGAGGGGAAGAGGACAGAGAAGGCCCAATAGTCAGGCTCTTGGCTATGTGACCTGCCCCTCTCAAGTAGGTAGAGGCACTACTAAATTGAGGGCGGCACTGCCCTTAAGTACAGCTACTGTAGGATGATGGCACCAGGTCTGTTCCATGATATTAATGTTTATATTGATATACTTGATGCTGTAGTCCCAGTTATTCAATTAAAAAAAACTGATTCACCCCTTACTGGGATTGGAGTTTTCTGGGAGTAGTGTATTTGGAAGAAGACCAAATCTATATAACGACCAATTTTTCCGTAGTGTTATTGTCTAAATAGTTTTCTGCACCTTGAGCCTAGAGGTCAACAGGCCTAATGGACTTAACAGTTATTCTTGTTTCATACATATATAATGTAAAAAAATGGGGTAGACATCCTTTGGACAACCCTTATGTCAGCCATCAATTGATGACCCAGGTGTTTTGAAAATATGAGTGGGTAGAAGGGAGTGAGAGGGATAAGGGGGGGGGGAGTTAAAGAGGAAGGGGGAACATGTTACACCATATGTAGAGGTTTTTGTGCTATATATTTATATACCAACAGTTCTTGTAAATAGTCTGACATCACATATTTAATACCCAGAAAGACAAAGATGGGAAGGAGGGAAGGAGATCGTAAAGGAGGGGGAGGGGGCTAGGAGGGAAGAGGGGGGAGAAAATGTGGGGGGGTGAGGGGAGGGAAGGGGGGAGGAAGGGGGGGAGAGGGGAAGGAAGGGGAATATGGGGGGGTATGTTATATCTCAACAACTTTAACACATAAGAGGCTTTTGTATTATTGATAGACCAGCTATCCCCTATAAGTTCTTGTGAATATACCTCAATTTTAGAAAATTCAAAACATAGTTCAAACAGTTAAAATACTTCAAAAACACTTAACTTGTATGCAACAGTAGCACTGTTTCCCCTTAAACAAGATGGCTACGGTGCTGCTCTTTACCTGTTGGCTCACAGGGGCCTAATCCTCTGCCACGGAGGAGAGCCTGGGGCGATATACTTACAACCTTGGTGCAGCGCCTCCACCTGAGAGGGATCCCAATGTAGTGGGAGGAGCCCCTCACAGGACCCAAACAATGAACACACACAATGTAAAATAGAAAGGCCTTTACTGGAACACATATCTTGTACTCTATAACGTCTATACTCTATAGGACTAAATGTACAACTACCCACACACCTCACAAGGCTGTATCCCACCACCATGTAATCCACACCGTGTCCTGAGAGACCCAGTCCCACAATGCCCCACACCCAATTCCACTGTGTGGCTTCACAGCCAACTAATTTGAGTGTAGTTATAGTTGGTGCACTTTCTGTAAGGTACCTGCCGGGGGCTCCAGGACCCGGGCACGCTGACAATGACCCAGATAAGGATCTACCGATCCAGTGATGTCCTCCACGGTGCGTTCGCTTCCGCGTGGGGTGGTATCCCGCTGGAGTGTCCCACCTTGATGATAGTCTCTGATTCTGCCACAGTAGCCTGGTCCCAAACCACTGATATCAGGGTCGTGCAGCGTCACAGATGTTTCCCTGTGTATATATATATATATATATATATATATATATATATATATATATATACACATATATAGCTAAAGGGGCAGGGTCCCTACCTAAGGGCCTGTCCCTGTTGCAGCCACAATCTATCAGCGAGAGTCGAGGCCTAGCTGGGGCCTAGGGGGAGCCAGAGGGGACCTGGCTACACAACATATATATCACGTTTAAATAAGGTAGGGACAGAGGGGGGGCAGGGTAAGGTAGGGACAGAGGGGGGTGGGATAAGGAAGTGTGGAGGGGATGAGCAAGAAATGGGGGAGGGGAGGGGGAAAAGAAAGGGGAGGGGAAGGAGGGGGGGTGTTAGGGATATGAGGGTAGGAATGGGGGTGGGGGTAGGAATGGGGGTGGGGAGAGGAGGGTATACAAAGGATAAAAAAGGGGGAAAGAGGGGGGATAAGAGGGGGGGAGTACTGGGGGGTACAGAGGAGAGGGAAGAACAACTTATAATATAAGCAAAAAGTATTTTTAAACGCTTCAAACATTTCAGAACACACAAAAAACAGGCACTTGAACCATCTTAGCGAAAATCCGCTGGTAACTATTAAACTACCACATGTAAAACAGTTGAACAAATTAACTGGGGATATTAAATATAAGTTTTCTATCTCCCCTCAGGTTGGCTCTTGACCGCCTAGAGCCCGGCTCTCTTCTGAGAAATGCGGGTCAGCACGGCCCGCTCAACATTATAAAGGGGACAGAAAAAGAAAGGGAGTGGGAAATATCCGACAAACCTAAATGCCTGTGACTGGGTCAGTGTGCCCAGGGGACGGGTAGAGAGTGCGTCCGGGCCATCCCAGCCCCAGATTAGACCCGTATATAAATCAAACAAGTGATTAAAATTATAAACATAACATAATATCCTTAACTATACTAACTTCCCACAGTTGGGGCTCTTGACCACCGGAACTCGGTTCTCCTCTGAACACCCGGGATCAGGTTCGGTCCGCTCATTATTATCAAAACAGAGAGTAAGATGTACCGATCAAACCTGAATATGCTACCGAGTAGAGCTGCGCATCCAAGAGTCGGGCAGGGAGCACCCATTTCCCCCCGGTCTTAGTTCAAACCTATAGGTCTTTATCGTCTGATAAGCAGTCCCATCAGTTGGTCTTTCGGTGTTACCTACAGGACACGCTGGACCCCATAGAACAGCGTTTCCCAAATGGTGGGTCACGACCCGGCACCGGTCCACGGAACCAAAATTGCCGGGTCGCAGCGAGTCTGGCCGCGCGGTGCCCCCCCCCCTACTCAAGTTAAAAAAATTGCCGCGATTCCCCTGCGGTCCCGTGCGCATGCACAGGGCAAGCAGGGGCTTCCCCCCGCTCCCAACGTGGGACGGAGGAGGAAGTACCAGCTCCTACTGAGGCCCGTTTTCCCCGCGGCCAGCTTCCCGCGTTCCCCCCGAGCTCACCTCCCATGCCCCCCCCCCTCCCGAGCCCACCTCCCGTCCCGGGCAGCTGCCGCGGGGATATCGGGGGCAGCAGGGGAAAGCGTCCGGCGGCAAGGTAAGTTACCCAACCCAGTCACTGTCACCCACCCAGTCACTGTCACCCACCCAGTCACTGTCACCCAATCACTCTCTCCCACCCAGTAATTGTCTCCCACCCACCCAGTCACTGTCACCAAGTCACTGTCACTCACCCACCTACCCAGTCACTGTCACCCACCCAGTCACTGTCACCCAATCACCCAGTCACTGTCACCCATCCACCTGCCCACCCAGTCACTGTCACCCACCCAATCACTGTCACCCAGTCACTCTCTCCCACCCACTGTCACCCACCCAGTCACTGTCACCCACCCTATCACTGTCACGCAGTCACTGTCTCCCACCCACCCAGTCACTGTCACCGTCTCCCACCCACCCAGTCACTGTCACCGTCTACCACCCACCCAGTCACTGTCTAAGTCACCATCTCCCAGCCACCTACCCAGTCAGTTGGTGCAGGAGATGGGCGCGCGGGCGGGCCATGGTGGCTGTGCAGTCGCTGGCGGGCAGGGGGAGGCGGTGGAGCCACCTGCTTGGATCGCTGGCCTTTCCTCTCTCCCCCACCCCCCCCTCCTGTCACTCACATCTGTCGCTGCCTGTAATTCACTGTGTGTGTCTGTGTGTGTATAGGGGAGAGTGTGTGTGTGTGTATCAGTATCAGTGTGTGTGTGTGTGTATCAGTGTCTGTGTGTGTGTATGTGTGTATCAGTGGCTGTGTGTGTGTATCAGTGGCTGTGTTGTGTGTATCAGTGTGTGTGTGTATCAGTGTGTGAGTGTGTGTATCAGTATCAGTGTGTGTGTGTGTGTATCAGTATGTGTGTATCAGTGTGTGTGTGTGTGTGTGTGTGTGTGTGTGTGTGTGTGTGTGTGTGTGTGTGTGCGCGTGTATCAGTATCATTGTGTGTGTGTGTGTATCAGTGTCTGTGTGTGTGTATCAGTGTGTGTGTGTGTGTGTGTGTGTGTATCAGTATCAGTGTGTGTATCAGTGTGTGTGTATCAGTGTGTGTGTGTGTGTGTGTGTGCGTGTGTGTGTGTGTGTAGCAGTGTCTCTGTGTGGCTGCGTGTGTCAGTGGCTGTGTGTGAGTGTGTGTATCAGTGGCTGTGTGTGTGTATCAGAGGCTGTGTGTGTGTATCAGTGTCTGTGTGTGTATCAGTGTCCGTGTGTGTGTGTATCAGTGTCTGTGTTTGTATCAGTGTCAGTGGCTGCGTGTGTGTCAGTGGCTGCGTGTTTGTCAGTGACTGTGTGTGTGTATCAGTGACTGTGTGTGTGTCTGTGCAGGCCAGCAGTGTCTGTGTCTGTGTGGGTGTCTGTGCGTGGTCAGTGTCTGTGTTGGTCTGTCTGTGTGAGTGTCTGTAGGTCAGTGACTGTGTGTGTCTGTGCAGGTCAGAGAGAGAATGGGGGGTGGAAGAGAGAGAATAGAGGGGATTGGGAGAATATATGAAATCTGTATGGACATTCATAACTGTTTTATTTTACCTATAGGCGATACATTTTTTAGTGGGTCACGAAGGAGAAGTTCAAAAATAACAGGGTCACAGAAAAAAAAGTTTGCGAAACGCTGCCATAGAACAAACCATCTGGGTTGTTTCTATGGACCGTGTCTCAGTCTTCACCGCAACGCCCCTCTCCCCAAACCCACACAACCCCTGTAGTAAAAGTTTGCTTCATCATGACTGGACTCTGTTGTTAGTAGGACTCCTCATACCCAGACTTGGATGCAGGCATCGGGATCCAAACCTCCATGGAGACAGCCATAATTTATCATGTAAGAGGAGTCAGTCGGCTCTTCTTTCCTCAGGTAGCAATGGGGATGTAGCCAGGATATCAGAGGGAAGTCTGCTCAGGGTCGTCCTCTTAGATCTATGGTCTTTGAGCATTTTGCCCTGCCAGTCTCTCCGAGGCCTTAGACGGTCCCACACCTCGGTCTGGTCTTTGGGATCTCAGTGGCTCGCAGTCTTGAGGGGATGGAGGTGACAGGCCCAACACATAAATTGATCCATCTCCTCTGGAGTCTGATGGAAAGAGGTTTGTCATTTTTGATGACGATAAGCCTAAATGGGAACTCCCATCTATATGAAACCCAGTTTTCCCTTAAGAGGAGGGTCAGCTGCCTAAGTTCACTGCGTCTTCCAATGGTCACCTTGGACAAATCATTGAATATTTGCAGAGGTTCATTCTCGATATGGATAACATGCCTCTTTTCTAATAAAAATAAATCTAATTTAGCTAGCCACTCCTCATAAGTTAGATTGTCCACCCCCTTAATTAATTTGATGACTCTTCTCTGCCATCACAGTCTCCATGGATAAGGAATTCCACATTTTAACTGCTCTTACTGTAAAGAACCTTTTGTCACGGGGGGGGGGGTGGCTAGCCCGGTAATAAAGGGCCCCAGCTGGCCACCCCTACCATTGCATGGGAGGCGAGGGGTTAACTGTGATAATGGTTAAATGTGTATGTATTCCCCTGCCTCAGTACAAAATGTATTTCCCTTTAGTTTTAATATATTTCCCTGCTCCTACAGTGGTTACACCAAACACATACACTGGGATCAGGTCGGGAGAGGAAAGGGTTAACTTGTTGAATGTTTATAGCCCTTTGTTCCCCTTCCCGCCATTTCACCCACCATTTGCCGGCACTGTCCCACAGGTCGCCTTTGGAGCTCCATAGAAGTCAATGGTGATTGCGAGGTTTTTGACCCTATACCTAGGAAGACCAGCAGATGGCGCCCGAGAGGATGACTCGAGCATCCCCATTGAAATGAATGGCGTAATGCATTTCAATGGGAGATACCTCGAGTCTGCTTTCCAAGAACGAGGTGATACATTATAACCGGGTTGGCTGACTGCCAAACCACAGTATCTGAGTACCGCTACTGTTTCAATGAAAAGAGCCTTGATCGCTAAATTACCGTGGGAACCCAGTCGTGGTCAAGTTCAAAACCTATTAAAATATAACTCTGGTTCTAGGGCAGCTAGCAATGAAATTATTTCTGCTCCTAGCTCGTGGGGATCCCTTCACTCGACGAGCAATGGCCGTGAGAAAGGGTCATGCCCGCCACGAGGGTTGCCGCCATTGACCACAATGTCGTAAAAAAGCCGCTAGGTTTCAAAAACGGCTAAGTGTAAAATTGTCAAAACCTAAAACCATTATCTCCGGTTCGGTGAGGGCTAGAGGACTGGGATTCGGCTACCAGGTAGTCACCCCTCCGGCATGTTTGCATGGCCATTCCCAGCCCTCCCAGGCTAACCAAACAGAGTATGGTTAACTGTGTAAAGTCTGGTTGCTGCCATTGACTCCAATGTCAGAGAAATGCAGTCTGTTTAACATGAGGTTTTAAAATCCAATACTGTTATCTCCAGTTCGGTGGGTCGCAGCGAGCTGGAAATTGGCCACCATGGAGAGTCCACTCCGGCATGAGGGCATGGCAATTTTCAGCCCGCTCGGCCCAACCGAACGGAATATTTTTATATATATATATATAATATTATAGGACAAACAAAAAAGAAAAAAGCAGCGCCTCTATTAAGCTAAATCTATAAAGTTCATAAACCAAATAATATAATTAATGAATAATAATAACTAATATATACCATATAGTAAAAATTACATATATATAACCAAATCAATCAAACTATAAACCAGGAAACAATATGATAATTGTATACATATAGATATATGACAAAAATAAATAAACAGAGAAACAAAAGGAATAAATGAATAATATAAGAGAAAAAAATGTATAAAAACCAGTCCTCAAAAATAAGTCCAGTAATGGTGTTGGTTCCGGTGTGGAGGGTCTCCGGCAGCTCTCAGTGTGGTCAAACCAAGTCCACAGTGAATCTAGGGGAAAAACAGGAAGAGAGAGCGCACGCCCATAGCGTAAAATAGTATTTTAATGAGGGGAGGGGGAAAGGGGGGATAAAAAATGCACTCACAAGGGTACAATAAAAACAAGCATTGTGTGATATAATCACCACCATCCGGTTCGTGTCTGCAGCGTCTTGGGGCAGTCCCAGTATTGCAGTATCAGGATCGTAGTCCCAACAGGTATCCAGGGCAGATAGTATTCAATACAACTGTATTAGAGTCCTGGAAGATGGCTCCGTGTAGTACAGGCTTCTGCAGCAGTTGCGCATGGATCCGTCCGTTCCAGCGCTCGGTGATGACGTCAGTGTCAATGCGTCTGACGTGATGACGCTCCCTGACGCGTTTCGTCACTCTCGGGTAACTTTTTCAAAGGGTGATGTGGAGATGGGGGAGGTCCGGTATTTATATAGAGAGTCCAATAATCTCAATTACTTTGATCGTCCCCCCTTCTCAGCTGAAAGTGCTAAGTGCTCCAACATATATGCAAATGCCTTAAACATAAAAATATGTCTGAAAATATTTAAAAATATTTAAAGAAGCTTGCTGGATTGGAGATAGAGTGCATCATTTGTCACATAGAAAATATAGCTTGCCATATATGAATCAGACATGGATCATACCCCTTGGAAAGAAATCTCTTTCCAAGTAGGGCGGACTGGTCCCTGAAATCAACATCCCTTGTGCAGTTCCTACGAATTCAAGACTGTGACTGTGCACTTCAAGACTGTGTCTGTAAATAGCTATGTTCATGCGTCCAGTAACCATCACAAACAGTGGCTCAACAACATTCCCTTGGGGCAGTTCCACAGAATTCGTAGGAACTGCACAAGGGATGTTGATTTCAGGGACCAGTCCGCCCTACTTGGAAAGAGATTTCTTTCCAAGGGGTACGATCCATGTCTGATTTCGGACTCTCTCAGCAAGGTGAGCTCATCGGACAGATCCACCTTATTGAATCAGTCGAAAAATAAGGGAAATAAGGGGAGTCGCCTCGGTTACAATACTCCATCAGTTCGGTCAGAGATGGAGACATCGACATGTAGGTTTATTACTAATTATAATCAGTCCTATAGATCCATCAATAAATTACTAAATGATCACTGGTCTGTTCTCAAGTGTGACCCATTTTTAGGACCCACCCTACCTGATAGAGTGAGGGTGATATATAGGAAAGCTAGAAACATAAAAAGTATTCTAGCTCCCACCAGATTGAGGTCCTCCTCCAGTTCCACTAACACTACTAGACTTCAAAAGGGTCCATCAGGGAACCACCCGTGTGGTCGTAGTCGTTGTATTACCTGTAGGCATCTCCTGAGTCAGGCCCAGGTTTGTTCCTCCACCAGAGGTACCACTTATGCTATTAAAAGTTCAATCAACTGCCTCAGCACATATGTAATATATCTGATCCAATGTGGATGTAATTTGAAATATGTGGGACGCACCAGCAGGACACTTGGAACACGGTTCCTAGAACATAGGAGAAATGTCATTAAGGGTCTTAATAATCATAGTTTATCTAGACATTTCAAAAATTTCCATCAACAAGATCCTAAAACTATGAAAGTAATGGGAATTGAGTACATCTCTCCAAGTGTCCTCGGTGGTGATCGGTTCAAAACTCTGTGTAGGCGGGAGACTTTTTGGATCCACCAACTAGGCACTCTCAGCCCAGGTGGACTCAATGAATGTCTCGATGTGAGTACCTTCACGTAATGGTTCCCTGGACGTCTCCTCCTGTTAGACTTCCTCTGCCCTCTGCCATCTTCTGTCTGGTTCTCTCCTTGGGGTATATAGATCCCACACTGTCCTTCCCTTCCCTCCCCCCCCCCCCCTCACACCCCCCCCTCCCCTCCACCGCTCCCCCCCTCCCTCCCTATCCCCCGCCCCCCCCCCTTTTTTTCCCCCCCCCTCTCCCCCCCATCCCATCTCCTACCGTTGCCCCGGTCCCTCCTCCTGTCTCTGAGTAGGGGTCATCACATCCTTCCAAGAATGTACATAATACCAATATAATTACAATATACATTTGTTGTTTATACACATATTAATTTATCAAAATATTTTTTATTAGAGATATATACTATCTTTATATATATATATTCTCACATATATTGGATACATTTAGGGGTTATAAAGGGTTAGTAATTATTTTACACATTTATATTTTATTTTTCAAATAATATACAATCTTCCTACATTTATTTCACACATCCCAGGTACTTTTATCTTACACATGGAATTAATTTTAATATTAGATACACATTACAATAGCAGAGTTTAACCACAATTACAGTTCACTGAGCACTTGGATAATGCAACGAAGTTAATGATATGCACTGATAAGTTTTTGAGAAACACTTATGTAGATATTTAGTTTTATATATGTCTTTTTTACATATATTATATATAATATATATATTTTATTATGTATATATATATTGTTATACTACTAGAATCCTTATATATTCTTTTATTTTATTTTTTCACCACATCCTCACTATTCCTGACAGCTGCCTTTGTCTGTGGCATAGGCATGATATATGTTTGTTATGTATTTCCTAATATCTCCTGGTCTATATAGGTCATTGTGACGTTTGTCATTTAAGGGGTTAATTAACTACTACGTATAGTGTTTACATTATATGACTTTTGTATTATCAATTTGTCATGACCCCTGTGATGTTTCATGTAATATTGGCCAGAATGAATTTAAGGGGGAGCTTCATAGGACTCATTCCTATCTCCATTTATCTGTTAGTATTAATATCTACATTGTTTATAGGTCTATTTAATTAAACCTTGATGCTTTATCATCTAAAAGATAGTTCCCCTTTGGATTCATATATGGCGAGCTATATTTTCTATGTGACAAATGATGCACTCTATCTCCAATCCAGCAAGCTTCTTTAAATATTTTTAAATATTTTCAGACATATTTTTATGTTTAAGGCATTTGCATATATGTTGGAGCACTTAGCACTTTCAGCTGAGAAGGGGGGACGATCAAAGTAATTGAGATTATTGGACTCTCTATATAAATACCGGACCTCCCCCATCTCCACATCACCCTTTGAAAAAGTTACCCGAGAGTGACGAAACGCGTCAGGGAGCGTCATCACGTCAGACGCATTGACACTGACGTCATCACCGAGCGCTGGAACGGACGGATCCATGCGCAACTGCTGCAGAAGCCTGTACTACACGGAGCCATCTTCCAGGACTCTAATACAGTTGTATTGAATACTATCTGCCCTGGATACCTGTTGGGACTACGATCCTGATACTGCAATACTGGGACTGCCCCAAGACGCTGCAGACACGAACCGGATGGTGGTGATTATATCACACAATGCTTGTTTTTATTGTACCCTTGTGAGTGCATTTTTTATCCCCCCTTTCCCCCTCCCCTCATTAAAATACTATTTTACGCTATGGGCGTGCGCTCTCTCTTCCTGTTTTTCCCATATAATATTATAGGTTTACTGTATTTCATGCCTACTTTAAAGCCCGCGAAAGTTACTGGCCCATAAGGTATGTTAATGGCCAGAGGGCGACAGTGTGTCTACAGAGCAACCACTGAACAAAGGCTCACCCCCCCAGATTAAGTATGCAGGGCGGAGAAAGAGCAGGACATGGCTATTCAAGTTAAGTGTCATACTTCACACCTCTGGTCAGAGTTTCCCGGGCCAGAATCCCAAATGGCAGACTTGGAAACACCAACCTTTTAGTGTGGGGTTCAGGAAATGGGACTCTGACTAGAGGGCTGTGCACATGTGCCAACCACCTGGGGGCAGTTACCTTGCTGCTTCCCACATTAGCTGGCAAAAGGTAATTGGGTCCAGGTAATTGTCAACCAATACCTGAGTTCCAATGTTAGGGACAGAGCCCAAATCCCATATAAACGATTGCAAGCTCTATGCCCATTGTCTTTCGTGTCTTCGTTATTATACCTGAATTGTTCCAGTCGCTTGATGAACTGCTAGCCTGAGTCCTGGGCTATTTCATTGTCCCCTTCCTAAGTAAGTGTATATATTTCCAGTTGTTATTTGTCCAACATTGTGTGTCCACCTGTCTTTTAAGGAATACAATCTCTTTATTATATCACAGTCATATTCAATTCATCCCAGAGTATTTGGTGTATATTTTAACCCTGTGGCTACCGTGACAGGTTTATAATAAAACTGGTGGCAGCGGCGGGATTGAATTGAATCTGTGTTACAGTTTACTGCGGGACTCTGTAACACAGCGGGAACTCGGGTATAGTGCGAGTTCCTAAGACTACTGATTTTGGACATACTCTTGTACAACATATAACAGGGGATATAACACCACCTCATTGTTCCCCTACTTGCGAGATGCATTTCTTCAGGAGCACAAGTGCCGGACATCCGTCTGACTGGACCCGGGCACAGATGCAGGAGAAATGTATCAAGTATGGGCTGGAACCTGCAGCCAAAAGAGCTGAATTGGAAGCGGCAATGATGGAGCGTGAAGCCCAGCCGGCAGAGCTGGAGTGGCAAGCAGCCACAACTGCAGCCACTGTACACATCAACCGGCCGAAGTGCCGGGGAGGGACCCACTCCAGGTCGGCAAAGACTTGGGGAGGGATCGTGACCTCCGAGACCACGGGAGTTCTTGCAGCAGGAGGGGCACTGGCGGTTGTGGCGACCAGTCCGGTTTCCCCTGAAGTGCTGGCAAGGATGACTGCGTGGGGAGAGAAGGTGTCTCAAGAGGAGCGGCTACAGTTCCTGGCACTGGCGATGGCCCAACCCGCTTACCCTCTCCCTGCATGTGGGGAACGGACTTTTCCCCAGCTGAACAATCACAGCTCTCCGAGTTTGTGGAGGACACCAACCAGCCCAGAATGCAAGGGGTTAAGTTAGCCCCTGGGCTACATGGACATGGAAGGAGAGCGGGGTGCCACTTGGATCTTGGTGGCTTGGTACCCGCAGAGGCAGGGGGATCGGCTGCTGCGGCAGCAGTACTATTCAACCCTGCCATGATATCTTTCATGAACACGGTCGGAGAGGGGGACAGGACAGCAGAATGGCTACAGCTGCTGGCCCGGGCAATGGGAATGGTACCCCCCTCCCCTCTGGTTACAGTGGAGGTCGAGCAGGAGAGCCTGGAGGAGGTGTGTGAACCCAGCAGAGCCTTGGGAAGCGAGGAATCCGGCCCAGGGAGTTAGCCATTCCGGCTAAGGGGGCCAAGTCTAAAAATCTGTGGACTCCCAAACCTACAGTGTGCAGGAGAGCGGCAAATACTAGGGAGTACAAGTATGAGAGACTGTGCTACTTTTGTCACAAGAAGGGCCACATCAAAGCTCAATGCCCAGACCGTGAGCTGTCGGGCGAAAAAAAACCCATATGGGGCACCGCTCACAAGCTGCTAAGTGGTCAGATGTTCGTGTCTGTCTGACCCCCACAGAGTATGCAAGCCCAGCATCAACAACCCCCAGAGGGACGTCCCACGGAGAACCTGCCCTTGTCTACCCCATGCCAGCAACAGTGAGCAGAGGGTGTCCAAGTGCATCAGGCGAGATGCAACCTGCAGATGACCTGAGCAGGCACCCACGGAGGGTTACCGTTGATGACCAGCAAGCAGGCAGCTTGCCAGATTTGGGTGCTCCTGTTATTCTGGTGCAGCTAGAAGATTTGAGGGGGTTTTGTCCAGGGTAACTGCTGAGGTGTGCCTTGGCAGTGACCTGAAACCAGCGTCCTGCATGTTTGCTGAGGAATTACCTGCAGTTGCGGTGATTCCTAGGAGCCTGACTTCAGGGAGTGCACAGAAACCACTCCAGTTCTCCTGCATTTGGAACCTACGTTTCCAGAGGTCTTTGAGGAGACCAGTGAGGTAAGCCAGACCCAGTCGCAGACTAACAATGACTTACTGGTCCCTATTACTGTACCAAGTTGCCCCCCTTTAGAAGTGACCGGTGGGTGGCTGGAGCTAGGGATACCGAGGGTAGAGGAGGGACTGACCTGTAAGCGACCATTAATGGTTCCCCAGGGGGACAGACAGCAGCTAGCACAGGTAGACTTCCCCATTACCCCGGTGGAGCATCAGGGGGTCTCTCGGATTAGAGCCTCCCCGTTGCAGCCTTGCTATGAGCTGGAGGTATCAGGGGCCGTGGCAAAGTTAGACCACCCCAGGGATACCTGCCAGCCAGGTGCTAAGACGGGTGCATCTGCACAGATGCCCCTGAACTCATCCTCGGTAATGGGGAAACTGCTTCAGGGAGATGTGCCCACACAGGTAGTTCCTGTAGCTAAGGTTAGAAGTGCCAAGGGGGAAGCTAAGTGAAGGAGGGCTGCGTGTAGATAGGCAGCCATAGGTAGCTGAAGGAGGAGAGGTGCTGGTTCTAGGGGAGGCTAGGCAGGTACAGTAGGCACTGTGGAGCAGGGGGAAATAGGGGGTCAGTGGAGTGTCAGGCAGAAGGCAGAGGCTAGGGCTGGGCTGGAAAAGCATAGGAACCTTTGTACTGTCATGCCAGGGAAAACAGCCATGTCTGATTTACCAGGGCTCACAGGGGAGGGCAGCATAGTGATGGTGGGAGGATAGATGCTGGCCCTAGAGATAGGTGACCCATCTCCAGGTCCTTGGGTTGGTTCAGTAGCCCCAGTGCTTTAGAAGGGGGATGTTACCCACTTCTGTGGGGGCTACTGGCAGCCTAAGGCAGAGAGGGTATCAGGTGCTTGTTTCATGTCCCACATTGCTGAGGGGGCAGGGGCCAAGCATCTGCGCATTAGGAATCCCAGTAAGGGTTATTGGGGGATTCCTTGACCAAGGGGTTGAAGGAGAGGGCAGTGGTCAGCCTCCCAAGTGGTTTTTGTGGTATAGTAGTGATGCCACTCAGGGTGGGGACTGCCCTAGGGAAGAATAGGGCGGGGTGTAGGAGTAGGTCTGCAGGAGGAATTGCAGGTGGTCCCAGGGCAAGAGCAGATTGGGCCCCTACAAGAGAGTGTTGTGACCTCCACCCTGACTGACTTGACCACAAAGCGACGGTCTGTGCTTATTAGCTGGTCTCCTGCCTGTGAAGAGACAGGCCAGGCTGTGTGCAAAGTACAGCCTTATCTGTATGGAGGCTCCTTTACTGTGGCCCCTGTCCACAATTCATTGGGTGGGTTGCAGAGGATATCCGGGGAGAAGGAGAGACTGTTACGTTGGAGCCCTGCTCTGCAAGACTTGGAATTCACTATTCAACGTAACAGGGACAGTGAGCATGGTAATGCAGAGGAACTCTCTCTCAAAGAAAACCCCTCGGGACTTGTGTTCTTCAATGGTGCCAGGGGTGACCCATTTCCCGGGTGGGGTAATGGGCCGCCAGTCACCCATTGAGAAGGGGAGGTGTCACGGGTGGGGGGTGGCTAGCCCGGTAATAGAGGGGTTACCCCCCAGCTGGCCACCCCTACCATCACACCCGAGAGGATGAGCGGAGCCTCCCCATTGAAATGAATGGCGTAATGCATTTCAATGGGAGATACGGTAGCCACGAATGCAGGTGATGCAGCGCACAGCAAAGGAACAGGATTCCACGGAACAGCAGCAGTATGATAAAAAATCCTTTATTGTAACACTACCGACACGCTTTATTGCGCATCGGCCAGATCCGCAAGCCGGGAGATTTCCCGGCTTGCTAGTGGCCGCCCCTCGGCGTGCCGCGCGTCATAGACGCGCGGTCACGCGTCTTCGGGAGCCTGCGCCCCCTGCACGCGCGTCCAGGGCTCCCCGAGGGAGCCCTGGTGTCCCGCGATCGCGGGACGGCGGCAGGGGATACCGGGGGACCCGGCGGACCCGGCAGCGGTAGGGAGAGCGCCCCGATCGGAGGGCGCTCTTCCGCTGCTTCGGCGCGCGCCCGTCACCCTCGGGCGCGCGCCAGGCTACTGCTGCGGCCAAGAACGGGCAAATGCTCGAATAAACTTGGCCGCAGCAGTAACATCATGGTGCAGACAGGAATGGGTGCAGAAAAAACCTCCGTCTCTTACGCGTTTCACGCCTGTGTCTCTGACGAAGCGCCACACAGGCGTGAAACGCGTAAGAGACGGAGGTTTTTTCTGCACCCATTCCTGTCTGCACCGTGATGTTACAATAAAGGATTTTTTATCATACTGCTGCTGTTCCGTGGAATCCTGTTCCTTTGCTGTGCGCTGCATCACCTGCATTTGTGGCTACCTTATCTTCTACCTACCCGCAGAAGCACGCATCTTGGAAGGCATTATGGGCATGGTCACGTGAGTTGGTACTTTATTTGTACTTTGAGGTATCTTATCGGTGTTATTAGTCGGTTGTCAGACCAAGTCCACATTGGCAGTGAGGGGGTGGGGCTCATATATCTCCATCACCCACACTCACCAGGACATTTTATTTGGTCACAGACACATACGCTCACCCATATATACCTCGCTGCTCACTCATATACCTTTACCCAGCCTATCACTATTCTTCAATCAAGAAACTAATGCATTATCACACGTGTAACTTCCAAGGTTTTTAGAGCACTATTATTGAACTATGTTCTCCTACCCTGTCTTAAATGGGAGATACCTCGAGTCCGCTTTCCAAGAACGAGGTGATACATTGGCTGACAGCCAAACCGCAGTATCCGAGCACCGCTACTGTTTCAATGAAAAGAGCCTTGATCGCTAAATTACTGTGGGAACTCGGTTGCAGTCAAGTTCAAAACCTATTAAAATATGTAACTCTGGTTCTAGGGCAGCTAGCAATTAAATTCTTTCTGCCCCTAGCTCGTGGGGACCCCCTCACTTGACCCCAACCGGGTCCGACCGGCAATGGCTGCGAGAAAGGGTCACGCCTGCCACGGGGGTCGTTGCCATTGACCACAATGTTGTAAAAAAAGCCGCTAGGTTTTAAAACGGCTAAGTGTAAAATTGTCAAAACCTAAAACCATTATCTCCGGTTCGGTGAGGGCTAGAGGACTGGGATTCGGCCACCAGGTAGTCACCCCTCCGGCATGGTTGCATGGAAATTCCCAGCCCTCTCAGGCTAACCAAACGGAGTATGGTTAACTGTGTAAAGTCTGGTTGCTGCCTTTGACTCCAATGGCAGAGAAATGCAGTCTGTTTAACATGAGGTTTTAAAATCCAATATTGTTATCTCCGGTTCGGTGGGTCGCAGCGAGCTGGAAATTGGCCACCATGGAGAGTCCACTCCGGCATGAGGGCATGGCAATTTTCAGCCCGCTCGGCCCAACCGAACGGAATATTTTTATATATATATATATATATATAATATTGTAGGTTTACTGTATTTCATGCCTACTGTAAAGCCCGCGAAAGTTACTGGCCCATAAGGTATGTTAATGGCCAGAGGGCAACAGTGTGTCTTCAGAGCAATCACTGAACAAAGGCTCACCCCCCTGGATTAAGTATGCAGGGCAGAGAAAGAGCAGGACATGGCAATTCAAGTTAAGTGTCATAATTCACACCTCTGGTCGGAGTTTCCCGGGCCAGAATCCCAAATGGCAGACTTGGAAACGCCAACCTTTTAGTGTGGGGTTCAGGAAATGGGACTCTGACTAGAGGGCTGTGCGCATGTGCCAACCACCTGGGGGCAGGTACCTTGCTGCTTCCCACATTAGCTTGCAAAAGGTAATTGGGTCCAGGTAATTGTCATCCAATACCTGAGTCCCAATGTTAGGGATAGAGCCCAAATCCCATATAAATGATTGCAAGCTCTATGCCCATTGTCTTTCGTGTCTTCGTTATTATACCTGAATTGTTCCTGTCACTTGATGAACTGCTAGCCTGAGTCCTGGGATATTTCATTATCCCCTTCCTAAGTAAGTGTATATATTTCCATTTGTTATTTGTCCAACATTGTGTGTCCACCTGTATTTTAAGAAATAAAATCTCTTTATTATATCACAGTCGTATTCAATTCAACCCAGAGTATTTGGTGTATATTACAACCCTGTGGCTACTGTGGCACCCTTTCCTTTGTTGCTGGTGAAATCTCCTTTCCTCCAGCCTTAAGGTATGTATCCGAATCCTTTGTACTTCCCTTGGGAAAGCTCCCCGTACTGTCCCCGAATATATTTGTACATAGTTATCATATACCCTCTTAGACGCCTCTTTTCTAATATAAATAAATCTAGCCTCTCCTCATAAATTAGATTGTCTGTCCCCTTTATTAATTTGGTGGCTCTTATCTGCACTTTCTCTAGTTCCATAATGTCTTTTCTAAGGAGTGGTGCCCAAAATTGTACTCCATATTGAAGGTGTGGTCTTACTAATGCTTTGTAAAGGGGCATAATTATGTTTACTTCCCTTCCATCCATTGCCCGTTTAATGCAAGATAAGATCTTGTTTGCCTTTGCAGCTACTGCATGACTTAGGCCACTATTGCTAAGCCTGCTGTCTACAAGAATTCCTAAATCCATCTCCATCATGGATTCCCCCAATTTATCCCAATTTAATTTGCAAGTCGCCTTTTTATTCTTGTTTCCCAAATGCATAACCTTATTATGATATCTGTATCAAATCTCATCTGCCATTTACCTGGCAAAGATTCTAGACTCTCCAAATCCTTCTGGAGACAAATTGCATCCTGCTCTGATTCTACTACCTTACACAATTTAATATCATCAGCAAAGATGGAGACTTCGATCTCGATGCCAACCTCAAGGCCATTAATAAACAAGTTAAATAGCAAACCCAAATGTATTTCTGTGTTTTCACTTTTCTTGAGGTTGTGAATAGTTTTCTCTTAATGGAAATCTGTCAAATAGACTGTCCCATAGCTTAGGAATTCTGGCACTACATTGCAGTACAATTAGCAGTGCAGAAATGGCTTCTTACTAGTGTTTAAAAAAAAAAATAAGTTTTTGCCTTTATTGTTTAAAAAAAAAAAAAGTATAAATGTACAGTATAATTCAACTTTTTAGATTTTTGGTGACGATGTGCCCTGCATACTAACCATACAGTATGTTTGCTATAATCTGCAAAAGTGTTTTTTTTGTCACATTCTGTTTGTAACACAGAACTGTTGCTCTGAAAATGTACAAACTTTTGTTATCTGTGTTATCTGTGTAATTAACTGCTATCACAACAATTCATGAAAGAACATTGCAGAAGTTTCCCCATAATTACTTCCAGCTATATTGCTTAATTGTGCAACCGGCTGTAACATTAAGCAAGGCTTGCATTAAAAGGATATGAAAAAATAAAAATAAGTCCCTACAACTTTTCACGTTGGAGTAAAAAAGGGAAAAGAAAATAGATTAAAAGTAAAGTATATAAGGTGGAAATGACCAAAAAAGTAGTCACTAAACATTTGAGAGAAAACAAAAGTCTTATTAGATACCAATTCAAAGTACAGTATCACCTGCAACAAGACATGTCAGTGCTTTTAAGCATAATGTCATTGTAACAGGGTCTTTCCCCTGTCTAAAAGTTTTACCAAAATAAAGCCTGTTTTTAGCTGATGAGTCCAGCAAGGAGATGGTTAATTTTAGCAGGCGTTGATTGACCAGCCTCCATCTGGCTCATCAAGAATGCTTAAAATTCTGCTGCATAGACTGCAGGGGATGTCTAGTATAGAGAGAATATGTGCTGCTAGAGAGATCCCAGGGACGAGAGACTCTCTATTCCAGGCAGCTGGAACCCACCAGAGGGATAACCACAAGGAACATTAAACTGTCAACCAGGAAATGGAAGTGGTCTGCTTTAAAAGGAAGCCGGGGGAGGGGGGGTAGCTATTCATGATATATGCATTAATTTGGGTGCTAAATGAAGGATATGCACAAAGGTGGCTACGGTATAACAAAACAGGAACAAAAATGTTCACTGTACCATCTGACAGAGTGCATGGCATATACTGAATTGAAATATTTTATGTTAAAATAAATAAAACTCTACAAATTACAGGAAGTGATTCCACTTGCTTCCCACATCACCCAAAGTGTTATTGGGTTGACAAGTACCTTATTGGGTATGGGTTCAGACCCAACAGGATCAGAAGTTAAACCCACACAATCTCTGTTATTCAGAACACCAGCTCTTGCAGTGTGAGCTAAACCAGCTGAAGTGTTTCAGTGCACACTGTCTACTAACAGCATACTTCCAAGGAATATTTATTGTGTTGATTATATTTCTAATCTTGAAAGCACTTCAAGCACAAAGTAATAATATGTACTAAGGGGTATGATTTACTGAGGCCAGGTGACATTAAATAAAAGTTGAACAGAACATGGACAACCTCACTGTACTGGGTTAGAAGAAAATGGGTGCCACCTCTGCAGCTCTAGGGATTACACAGTTATAACTGCAGTTTCACAATCAAGCACTGTTATTATTTGTAGATGAATATTCTTGGTACTATCTGGATGTTATACATTTTCATTTTATTAGACCAAATCTGTATAATCTTGTTTATATAGATTGTACAGGAGGGTTTATGTCCCTTGTACTGTATGTACCTATCTATTTAAGCAGATAGGGTCTCTTTCAGGGTGACTGCAGCTCTGAAGAAGCCAAAGTGTGATTGAATGCATTTTGATTCTTCAATCTGCATTATCAAACAAGCTCTAAATCAGAAGTTTTTTGTTCTGAAAATATAAATATTTAGACTTCGTTCATTGCTTATATTTTTTCTTAAATTACAACCAATTAGTGGGTTTCACTACTAGGTCTATTTTATAGACTGAAAAACTGATTGACTGACAAAGCCAGCCAATCAACATTACACATCTGATTGGTCACAATCATGTAACCAACCCGAGAAAGCAGTCTATAAACTAAAAATTAACATCAACAGGTAACAAAGTGCACCTGTAAATAATAACAAAAGTGCACTAAATGGGGAGGTTAAGTGTAAAAGAAAATCAATGTGGGATTCCGAGCAGAACACCGCACTTAAGGCCTACTGGGACGTGAATGCAGGCACTTGCCCTGGGGCAGTGGCGTTTATGAACTCTGCTTGGATACAGGAGCACTACAGCACCCGGAACAGAACCTGGAAGTTAAGGGATGCCTCCTGTAACAGGGGACTTATCCCTGTTCACAAATGTGCCTCTAATCCAGCAGTGTGGTGGTTAACTGCTGGTAGGCAATTAACTAACACCACCTGTCTGATTACAGGTGTTAGAAAAAGCCTGCCTCTGAGACAGGAAGAGGGATTCCTTAGTCCACAACTGGGCTGAACCAAGGAAGGACAGATGGCTTGAGCGACAAGCTGACAACAAGACAAAGGGGACAAGATTCTAAACTTGGAGCATGACATTGCCTTAGCACACAAGGGTGCGGATCCAAGAGAGCAGAGAAGCTTCCCCTACAGCAACCCAGCTAACAGATAAGACTTTTCTTACAAGACTATTATCTACGTCTATCTCTATATATGAAGGTCTCTATGATTTGGACTGGTAAATCGCTGGGATAACCACGCAGTTAAAGAGAACTGGATCACAAGTGTATATATACTCCAGAGTGGAGCGGATTTTGTTTGCTGATTTACATGTTTTCTGTGTTTAAAGCAACAGGCGCAATAAAGCCTGTGGTGCTGTCGCTGCCCTCTAGGGGCTAGAATGGGGCAGTTGTGGGACTTTACAGCTCTCATAGAGTTAATTATTCTGGACAGGTCTGTTCAGCTGTGAGTTAATGAGGTAATTAGCCTAGCCTGTATAGTCAGGAAGTGATACAGAGATTCCCCCCCCATGCTGCCAGACACCCTGTTGAGAGTTATACAGAGAGGGTGAGAGACGCTGCTGCCAGACTGATCTGAAGCCACACACAGACAGCCCTGTGAGAGACTGAAAGGGGACCTGCTGCAGGTACACTGGGTAAAGAGGTTAGTTCTCCCATGACTAGTTAGGGACTAAGCAGTATTAGTCAGTACTCCCGGAAGGAGTAAGGTCTTTTGTTTCTGTTTTGGTGTTATGAGTTAACCTTGTACCTGCTTTATACCCTGTAAATAAACCCCTGCTTAGAGAAATACAGTGTTTCCTGCCTTTGATCTGTACAAAATATCCGACGCTGTGACTGAGACGTCACAAGCCTTATTTTAATTTCACCTTAAAACAGTCTCCATTGCATACCTCTGAACACGTCTCTTACATATGGTGTCAGAAGTGGGACGGGAGGTGGCCCTTAAAGTTAAAAGGGGCCCCAGAGATTGCCTGTAAAAGTTTTTGTGCTTTTTGTCTGCATAGTTCCTGAAAACAGACTGAGCAACAAAGCAAAGAATCACATGCAGCAGAGACCAGAATTAAAGGGATACACATCCAGGCAAGAAATCTACACTGCACTGAAGATAGCCACAAAACCACAGATGGACTATTTTCCCCAATCCCAAGAGGGGAGAGAGAGAGAGACTGCTGAAGCAGGTAAACCTTACTTGCCTATCACAATAATGTGTAATAGGGTTGTTGAAAAAGGGGCTTTGCCTTCCAGCCATAGTCAGGGTTCAAGAAGTGAGTTAGCGCTCCAGGGGAGCTAGGCTATTTGTTTTCTTTAAAAAAAAAAAATAATACATTTTAAAAAATTGCGCTGAAGCAGTGAATACAGATGGTGACCCACGAGCGGTACTGATTCTGCAAGTAAAGGCTGCCACACCGCATAGGACTACCAGCTGTGAATGGAGTATATGCAGAAAAGTGTGAAAATTGATGCAGGACTGTGCTGAAGCAGGGGAATTTTCAGCAAACAAGTGCTGAGGGTAAAATTGCCCTACCGGGTAAAAAAGGGATTGCTGAACTGTGTAAAAGGTAACCAAAGCCAATTGCTGAGTGTTGAGTCACCCTGCCGGGAGTGAAAGAAGTACTCCACTGCAAAGAATATATTTTTTTCTGCAAGTAAAGTCTGTCTATGTATCTTGGGAGTAAAACAGGCACCCAAAGTGTGAAGAGTGAATGCCATAATACCCAAAGATGAGACTGAAAATTACTGAACTCATGCAGAAAACCACATTATTTTGCTGAAGCGGAGGTATTGCACCTAGCAAGTAAATGGTGTAAAGCAAATAGAAGTTTTTACACATCAAGTATACCTAATGAGAAAGAATGTGTGCACAGTACTGCTGATGTTTTAAAACTTACTAAAGGAAAGAAAAAGTCTACGGAGATGCCTGTGAGAGCTACAGTACGACCTCTACAAGCAAAATATGCCCACCGGTAGGAATATCACAAGCTGGGGTTCTAGAAAATACACTGGCAAAAGCTGCAATAGCGCCTCCAGAGGTCAGGAAGAAAAATACACCTGATAGCCCCAAAATGGAGGACCAGATGCGGCGTTCCTGTAATGAACCCTACCCCACGGAAGAGTGGCCCTTCCAGTCCGATGAGGAGGAAGACATTTCTTCCGGGAACCCAAACCGAGTCACACCCACAAAACACCCCAAGAATGGTGGGGGTGCCTGAACTCGGTACGTACCAAAAAGACCGCTCCCTATGATGACAAATATGATCGACAGGAGAAAGAGCGGGAGCAGCGGATCACCGAATATTTCCGTCAGCATATACAGTTGCAAAAAAAGCATGGTGGATCCAGTGAAGCTGCTAAAATTTCAAATGAAGATGGAGACCCCAGTATCCCTGAGGGGACGGAGTCATCCAAAACAAAAAGGCGAAAAAAGAAAAAGAAAAGCGGTTCTTCACGTACCTCGAAGGAACAAACACGTCGGCAGATCCCACGAAGAAAAAGGGGGACCGAGATGCCCTGTAGCCTTGAGAAAATGGAGTATTCGTCATGCGAATGACCAAATATCCAGAGGGCCCAAGGCAGAAGTCGGGTGACCCAAAGAAGTGTCTGTCCGGTGCCAACAGTGAGGAACCCTCAATCAACCATCCCAGGGAAGTGGAGCCTGAACCAGTGAGTGACGATCCCTTAATCAGCCCTGAAGATGCCCTGAAAATTGCCAGGCGTGACTGTGATCTGCTCCGGGAACAATTGAAACTGAAGAAAGATGGTTACGCAGAGCTACTGAAAAATAACTTGGAGCTACAGAAGAATGTGCTCACGATGTACTCTTTGGCCAGGACAGAATTGGACGATCTCAAGACTGAGCTAGATACTGCAAATGCTTTTATTTCCGCCATGGATGAAAAACGTAGCCAATATGATAAAATGATGGATAAGCTGAAGCGGAAGTATGAGGAGGCACTGAAGGAGATTACAGTCTTTCAGCAAGATGTTCACAATCTTCGCGCAGCACTGGATGCCTCACAGCATGAGATCAACAGCGGCCACACAAAACTGGATGTCTCCAGAAAGGAACTACACAGTCTCCCTGAGGAGCTGGACAATTCTAAAGAAACTATTGTCAATCTTAATACAGATCTCAAAGTCTCTCAGAAGGAGCTTCAGTCCCTCAACCTAGAGATGGAAGTCTCACGCCAGGAGACTGTCATTCTCAAAGCAGATGTGCGTAAATGGAAGGAGGCCCTGAAAATTACAGAGACTGCAAAAAGATAAAATTTAAGACTGAAAGAAGAGAATTCTCATTTGACAGACCAGGTCAAGGAAAAAAATGAAAAGCTGCACGAGCTTAAAGAAATAAATAAACTTTTGGAAAAGGAAAAGTTTGAAGCAGAGCACCGACTGCAGAACCAACTGCAAGGTCTGCGTACGCACCTCTAGAATGCTGAGGAGAAGCAGCAAACTCTGCAGGAAGACAATCTGCAGCCTGAAAAAGAAATAAAAGTGCTGCAGGAACGTCTGATTACCCAGTATGTCCCCACAAAGCAGCATGAGAAACTGAAGGCTACCCTGAGCATCACCAAAGCATCGCTAGAGGCCAAGCTTAGAGCCCAGGTGACTCGGCACAAGAGGGAGCACATGAAAGTCCAGAAACTGAGACAAGTAACTGTGGCCCAAGCAAATAAATTCACAGTGCTTCACAATACAATGAAAATGTGGAAGCAAGCTCAGGGAAAGCAAAGTGCACAGATAAATTCCCTGAGAAGAGACTTGCAAGACAACTCAAAAAACAGGGATCTCTCGCGAATGAGATGACAGTACTACAAGGACAAGTATTGACCCTGACCAAGCATCAGTATCCCACAGCCACAAAAACCCAAAGGAAAAAGGGTACAGTGAGAGCTGGGAACACCGCTCGCCTAAAAAACACGGTTGCAAAGTCTGAACCACCTTTAACAAGCATTAGCTAAACCTTTAGCCACCGAACAGGCAACAAAAAAAAGGTATACGTGCAGAATCAAAAACAGAAGAATCTTTAGCGGATGAAGCTGAAAAGATGGGACATTTTCTGGAAGTGGATGTGGAATTGCAACTCAATCCCAAAGAAGCTGAACTAGCAACTCCATTGAGTGGAAAAAGTGCAGAGAGACAGCTTCAAGAGCGGAAAACTCAAAGGGCTATTCTTAAACGCTCTGCAACTGTTGCCATACAGTCTGCCTACAATAAGAGGAGCACTCGACGCAAGGGAAATCTCATGACCGCACATGCAGTGAAAAGACTATTCTTGGAAAAAGTCCTCCTCGAGCGACTGAGGAGTACTGATCTCAAGCACCTTCGGGAGGAGACACGAATAAACTGGAGAAAGGGCCCCAATCCCAGCGGGACTGAGGGTTCTCTTCCTCCTTCCACTCTCATTCAAGTCACAGAGATATCTCGAATGAGAATGGAAGGATGGGCTTCGGCGTGGCAAGCCTGAGCTTCCCACAAACAGGAAAGGTATGTAACAGGTACTTATCCCTGTTCACAAATGTGCCTCTTGTCCAGCAGTGTGGTGGTTAACTGCTGGTAGGCAATTAACTAACACCACCTGGCTGATTACAGGTGTTAGAAAAAGCCTGCCTCTGAGACAAGAAAATCTTCAAAGGAAGATTCCTTAGTCCACAACTGGGCTGAACCAAGGATGGACAGATGTCTTGAGCGGCAAGCTGACAACAAGACAAAGGGGACAAGATTCTAAACTCGGAGCCTGACATTGCCTTAGCACACAAGGGTGCGGATCCAAGAGAGCAGAGAAGCTTCCCCCTACAGCAACCCAGCTAACAGATAATTGTCTTATAAGAAAAGTCTTATCTATGTCTATCTATATATATATGAATGTCTCTATGATTTTGATCCTATTGTGGACATTTATCAAGATGCAAGTGATACGCACTGGTGCAAAATATGTACACAATATTCACAACAATAAAAAAAACACATACACCTCCAATAAAGGCAGACATGAGTGAGGAGACTAATAGAGTTGGTACCAGGATAGGTACCGTGACTAAGCAATGGATACCAGGTATATAATATGTGCTCCAAGGGGTAAAGTAGTGTTGTGTATTATTGTGAATCCCTTATGTGACTATACAATAACAAATATTGTGTATATGATCTATGGTCTGATTGAATATATTCTGTATACCAGCATACAACACTCTGTGGGAATTAGATCTGTGTCACATTTTCTGAGAACTCGAAGCTCTGAGTGTTTAAAACATAATGAATTCATACTAGAGCTCTTGGATTATGTCCTCAAGCACAATTATTTTCTGTTTAAGGGCACCTTCTACCACCAACTCCAAGGCACTGCAATGGGCACCACATGTGCACCAACGTACGCAAACATCTACCTTGGATGGTGGGAGGAGATGAAAGTCTTTTCTCAGGAGATGCAGATACATACACAGCACGTCGAATTATGGTCACGCTACATTGATGACGTGCTGTGTCTGTGGAATGGGACAGTGGCAGAATTTAATGACTTTGTGACGGCATTGAACTGTAATGACCACAATTTACGCCTAACAAGTGAAATTAACCAGGACAGAATTACCTTTCTGGACCTGGTAATTTTCAAGGATGAACAGGGCGTCTTACAATCTACAGTCCATACCAAGGCCACAGCCACAAATAATCTGTTATTATTCACCAGTCATCATCCCAGGCCACAGATTGAGGGCATCCCTGTGGGACAATTTCTAAGAGCTAAATGAAATTGTTCAACAAATAGTGATTTTGAGAAACAGTGTAAAATCATGAGCCAAAAGTTCATTGATAGGGGTTACAGTAAGAGCTGCATCAATCGAGCATATAAACGAGCCAAGCACTCAGACCGTAATACGCTGATGTATGGTAAAAAACAAATAGACAACGAACAAAGTACAGTTAGAATAATTGGCACGTACAGCAGACAGTGGAGAGAGATTAAAGGAATTATCAATAAACACTGGCACATCCTTTTGGAGGATGATGTATATAGGACAGTGCTCTCTGACACTCCGTCTATTACCTATAGGAGACCCAAAAATCTGTCTGATACATTGGTACATAGCCATTACAAAACACTGACTACTACAACTTGGCTAACCAATACCACAAAGGGTACCTTCAAATGCGGGGCTTGTAAAGCCTGCAGCTTTATTAACCCCCAGAAAACCTTTAGAAACGCTAATGAATCAACAACATTTAAAATTAGGGACTTCTTTAATTGTAAAACATGTGCGGTCATTTATTTAGCGACATGTAAATGCGGTTTGATGTATGTGGGCAAAACCTCACGCCAACTACGTCTCCGCATTCTGGAACATGCCAGCACCATTAGGAATGAAGTTGACACACCATTGGCACGACATATCAATCTGTCACATCATGGGGACACCACATCAGTTGCCTTCCAAGGCATTGAACATGTGTCACTTGGGCTCCGAGGAGGTGACATTGACAATGCCCTACTGAGGAAAGAGGCTAGGTGGATTTTCATTCTTGGCACACAATCGCCACATGGGTTAAATGAGGATTTCAATTACAGTGCATTCTTGTGAAACCCACCCCATGCTGTGCCTTGTTGACCTTAAGGGATCCAATCACAATGTGGATAGGATTGATATTAATATATACTTACCTTAGATCTACCCTGTAATACCCATGTAAACATGTGTGCCTATAATAGAATACATATGTCCACTACGCAGTAATAATAACAGGGAATGTCTAGTCTCTTCATCCTATAATAATAACACCAGTCATTTTACGTGTATTAGCTTTATTTTTAAACAACTCCATTCATTTTTACCTATGAGGACCCCCTGGCTACAGACTTTATATGGCAATTCAATACCACGGGCCGTGTTGATAATATATGGCAATATAGGAGACTCCCTCTTAATTACGTCACCAGATCATCACGGCAACCACAGGGTATAAAAGGCAGGTCTGCTCAGGGCGCCTCCCCCCCCCGGAAGAAGTTCCCTTGTTTAGGAACAAAACGCGCGTCGGGATGACGTCATAGCGACGTCCCATGTACTGTCAAACTCACAGGAGTTTGTCTCTGATCTCTAGAATAGGAACGTAACTTTGATGTGGGCCACAGATGTGGATCCCACTAGCAAGTGACAGGGACTACTAGGTCTTTCTACCCACGCTGACCAGGGTCCACCACGAGTGCATACAGAGCTGTGATCACCTCACAGGAAGTGTCTGCCGGTATATCAATTATGCATGTGTATGTAAGTGGACTGGGGTATGTATATGCCCTGCTGAATTATCAGATTGCCCATTGGGATAGATTCACTTACCTCCACTAGCTTTATAGTGACGCTTTCCCCCTGTCTACAACTATAGGGGGTCTCCTCCTGCCTGGGATTGCATTAAGGTTTTCTGTGCAGGCAGCAATGCCATGTGTAATACTCAAGCATTGCAACACAGTGTCACATAACCAATGCTCCCAGCTTTCTATGTATCTCACCACCTGTTAGGATAAACGACTTCACATACTCACACCCTACAGGATTGTATTAAGTGTCTATCTAATGAGCTATTATGTTCCAAGTGCTGTGAGATACAATTGTATACCTATTCTAACGTGAATCACCCCAACAATTATTTAAATATATTACAATGCCATCTGGTCATCTAGAGTGATTTCACATCAGGATTTTTTCAGTACACTACTTAGGTTTTAAATATATTTTTTATGTTTGCATTATTCCATTATATTAATAAAAGTTTATTATTCTCATTCAGTAGGGTTGAGTGCATCACATAGGGTTCTTGTCCCTTTCCCCCCCTTACGCATATGTTTAACCCTGATAGCACCTCTCTAGTAAGTAATATTGTTTTGCGCTGAGCAGGATTTTCTCTTCCCTTCCCCCATCCTCCCCCCCTTTTCCCCACCTACTGCTTGAATATATTCAGACAGCTATTGATGACATGTTATGTTAAAAAATATAAACATGATTGTGATAAATGTGTTTGGTTGTGCGTGCATAACTTAATGTGTCTAAAAATTGAAATAACTTTCACCAGATGATGAATATATAAACTAGAGGAAACCGGTACATGCTGTTAGGTTTATATCTCACCTGTTATGAATAAGGAAAATATCCTAAAATATAAAAATTAAACAAGCACTATCAAAAAATATTAACAGCCACTTTATTCTGCATGGAGGAGTATTGTTCTTTATTTATTATATTCAAAAGCACATCCCATCAACAATATGGAGCACACTACAGTATCCAAATGGTACCTTAGGCCACGCTTATAGTGCCGGTGACGCTGACGTCACGCTGCGGTCACTGGAAAAATCAAATTGAAGGGACTTCCAGCATTTGCCCCTTTTTGATTGGTTACGAGGGGCTACCGGCCAAGAAGATAAGGAGAGCTTTGTTCATGGATGTGCCAATGGGGCTATATAGGCTACTATTGAGGGGTTCTAAGTAGCTACAGTGACAAGCAATGCGTTTATGTTGACAATATGTTTTTTATTTATGTTTATGGTTTGTATTATTAATGTAAATGTATGTATTTTTTATGTTAGATTATTTTTTTGTGTAATTATAGTTGCTAATAGGGCTATTAACCATTATTCAACAGGGTGGCTTACGTGTGTTGGGGGTGGGGTAGGATGGATGGGTGTCTATTAAGACTTCTTCCTCCATCAGAGAGATAATGAGAACATTTGCAGATAGTGTTAGAACCTGTAAAAATGGTATACCTTGGCAAAGGTTACAGGCTTAAAAATACTGTTGAAAGAATTTTACTAAATGACCATTACTTATTAGAAGACATAAGTATTAAACTATATAATTTGTCATATTGGATGTAGTATTGGGGCTTTTTGTCTTTTGTTATATACATACACACCCACACATATGAAAACTATATGGTGTATAAGTGTGTGTATAATATATATATATATATATATATATATATATATATATATATACACACACACACACACACACACACACACGTATGTATATAACAACATACACCTAGAATGGATAACATAAAAAAAATATTTCTGTATTGTTGTCTGTCAGGAAGCCCAAATCCCCATTGAGTCCATTATTTTTTTTGATTCAAGTAGTACTGTATAAATTTCAACTCCCAAGTTCTTCTTTCTTGTTTATTTTTGAAGCTTTCTTTAACAATGAATATGAGAGGTCTGAGCTGGAGAGATTTTTTTTAAATATCTGGCTTTGTTTGTTCTATATGTTTGTTCTTGATTGTACCTTCGGTTGTGTAATATTTTTTCTCCCATACAGTATATACAATAATCAGGAATTTCTTACATTTATGTATTACACCATATTCTGATACTGGCATGTAAATGTTCCTTGAATTCTAATTGGCTTCTTTTGAGGTGTATAGATGGTGTCTTCTGTTGATACGTTTGTACTGTACATGTTTTGCATCTTGTATTTCGTTTAAGATGTCATGCAAACAGTTTTTAATGGGTTTAAAGGTTGGATTATAGTTACCTCTTTTTGTTAAATAAATAATATGGGACCAATATGATAAGAGGCCATTTTTATTTTTCTATATGGATTAATGAATTTGGTATAGCTAAATGATTTAACAAAGTTACATTACTAAATATACAGATGAATTAATGATAGAATATTTTACACTTTCGCCTGGCCTTTTACACTTATGCAGTTCATACTTCGACGTTCTATAAACTTGTAATAAAGTAGTACAGGTGTTTGTTATTAACACCATCAAGTGCTTGTGTGGCTTTTTTATTTGTGTCCTTATCTTTCCCAAATTGACTTGCAAAATAATTGTTCTGCTCGTGTTTGTTAATTAATCAAATCATTCCCCTGCAATACAATACATGTATTTTATGAAATATAATACATATAAAAAATAGGCCACCCATAATATTATATTAAAGCACTTTTATTTAAAATATTTGGACATTTTTATTTCAACAAAAGCATCAAATTGAATAAAAAAATTAACTGTGTAGAGATTTTAATAAATGTTTTTTTTCCCAATGGAAGTTATTTGTGAACTACAGTACTGTACTGTATATGTAAATATTAAAGCATTAACATGCTTATTGTTTCTGAAAATCATATGTTGAAGCAGCTATTTCTCATTTTAAAATACGAGGAATCATTAAAAATGCAAAAATCATATAAGTATGTTTGTGTATGTCTATATGTGTATATTTACTTCTGTGTGTGTATATAAGTGTGTGTGATGCCACAATGCTGCAGAAGGAGGAGGGTGGCATGAAGGAGAAGATAAGAGACCTTTACAGAGGCCCCACGCTCTCCCCTGGTAATCATTGGGGAAGTGGTGAAGAGAGGGGGGCCTCTGTATGCCGCCCACAAATGTTGCTGCCTGTATTTATCCATTTTGTGAAGAAGCCGAAAGACGAAACACGTGTTGAGTGGGAGCTCACGGCGGTGACCCAAACACATTATTCAGTGCTATACTGCTGTGCGGACCTGAGGACTTTTTTCAACACTTTCACCACAAATTAGATAAGTATATATGGAGACATTATACAACTGTTTCTCCTGTATACCCAGGACTTTTTTGTAGGGATGAACATTGTTTCTTTTTCTCCCTGTAACAACATGAAGTTCTGTGCAAACTCTGGATTCACTGGATACTATTATACCTTACTTATAGCTGTATAGCAATTGAGGGAATCCCTTTGATCCAGTGTATTTTGAGACTCTTTTGTCTCCCTTATATCCGTTGCTATCTATCCATTTCTCTATGTGCTTATTACCAGACTTACATCTTTCTGTGGTATGCATGGTGTATATGTGTTAAGATATTGTTATTTGGCTTTACATTCTCAGGTCTGTTGATTATACTAATGACTGGCCGGTCTTGCATTAGCACAGTATTATGTACCCTTTTGGGAGAATCTGTGTGTAAATTTATTAATCAATTTGAGTGTTATGTCAATCATTGTCTTAATTGAGGATGCTATTTAAATAACACCCATTAGGGGACATAATCATAGCTCCTGAGGAAGCTGCGGATGCAGTGAAACGCGTTGAGCCAAGCAAGGAAGCAGAGTACAGCTGAACCACAGTCTGGTAGTCTGACTACCTGCTCCATCCCCAGAGGCACAGCTGCGGTCCGGCGATTCTTCCACCCTCCGATCTACCCGCTCCTACCGGAAGTCGTCACCCCCAGGCCAGGAAGTGACGACAGACGCCATCCATCCGGCACCGGACGAGGAGGGATAGTGAGTGGAGTGGAGGACGTTTGCCATCCGCCGAGCCGTCATACCTGCAGCCTAAAGAAACCCCTTTGTGAATGTGCTCATTCTATTTATTGTGAGTACATGTCTTACACGTTTTCCTTGATAAAGTTTGGTGTTACCTGGTAAAACACTATAATTTCCTCCCTTCTCTGTATGAATGCTTATGCCTGATTGTGGAGTCTGAAGCCTCTGTGAAAACATCATCCAGCCTGCCACCAAGTAGTGACTGTTGTATGCTGCGGTCTCAAGCCGAGGTGCCTAAAGACTCATCTTTAAACACACCTGCTGTTTTTTATTCTACTTTTTGTAAGTAGGTTATTCACAAGAGCCAAGTTTTTTTTGAGTTTCGATTCACATTATTTTAAGTACTACACTATGATTATTATTTATATGTTTTTTTCTGGGTGTTCCTGACGATCCCGCTCCCTTCCTGCCCTGGATCCTAAACGTTTGTAAGGGAATCAGTGCATATTCCCTGGAAGGTTGAGAGTTTTTGTTCAGTTTCACAAAATTGTAATATAATTTATATTATTTAAGATCACTATCACTGTGTCATAGCGCCGTTCCGAATCACTGGGTTTCACACTGGCCGGTCTTGCATACCTGGGAAAATACTATGTTTTCCTAGGTTTGTATAATATATCTTATTGCACCAACTTCTATTTAGGGTGATGATGCAGCAAGCTTAGCCTGTCAGTCTTTACATATATATATATATGCATGCTGTGTTTATTGAGGGTCCCGCCCCCCCCCCCTTTTTTGGTTTTCTATGTTTTTAACATTAATAAGTATAGACATTAAAGTTTGTAATTTCTCCAATGGATATTTGGAGTATATATATCCTTAAATATGCCAGAGAAAAAATGTGAATTAATCTTATTCAATAAAAGAACAGGTACTGTAATAAAGGTTAGTTAAGAGCTTTGATATCATAGAGCACAGCTAACCCCAGCATCTTCATTATGTTTGCAGTCTGTGACTCCTCAGCCTTTAAATGGACATTGCATAATTGATATTTCTGATCCTCTGCATGAAACCTCATCCATCCATATTTTATTAAGTCCTGCAAAACAAAATCAGATCAATTGGCATGTTCAGAAACATAACTTAAACTACCAACAACATCAAAAGAACATTATCAAATATGTACTAAGTGTATCACCACCCTAAGTGACATCATCTGGCTACCTGGTGTTGCTGGTGCGGTGCATACCTGTGAGGCTGGAACAGGAGTCTCTGAGTACTCCGCAGTGGTGTGGGGAGATATCAGGACAGGTTTTTATGGTGGTTCATCTCTGGTTACAGCGTCTCCAGCCAGGGAGGATCCTGAGATGACCAGGATGGTCCATGCTGGCAACTTCTTAGTGACCCACCCATTTAGCCACACAGATAGATGGTTCCACTGAATCTTTATTGTCACACAGCCGTCACAGCATCACATTCCCTTGCAGAAAACCCTCAGGCTTTTCTTCTCAGTTAGGCCCATGTAGGCCCCCTCCTGAGCTTCTCCTTTACCCCCTTTTGGGATAAAGGGTAGATGTTACCAACTCCACAGGGGAGGGAAGAGAGCCCTGACTTATGGCAGAGTGTCAGTATATACCTAGGGGTTGAGCTTGTAACCCCAGTGTATCCAGGCTGCAACAGTAAGCTAGGCCTTCACGCGAGAATTTACCCTTCACAGAGCCTGTACCTAGCAGGACTTATGCAGTTAGGGCCCAAAAGAAAGATAATAGCCAGAGGCCTAGGCTATATCAGATAAAACAAACAACTTTATTTACTTAATATCAGCAATACAGTATATAGAAAAGTTCACATTGTTGACACTTTTCTAAGTAATGATATATTTCCCCTCCTCTGGATAAACTAGAACATGGGTAGCCAACTAAGTCCTCAAGAGCTACCAACAGGTCAGGTTTTCAGGATATCCCTGCTTCAGCACAGATGGCTCAATCAATGGTTTTAGTCAAGACGGAGTCACTGATTGAGCCACCTGTACTGAAGCAGAGATATCCTGAAACCCTGACCTGTTGGTAGTTCTTGAGGACTGCAGTTGGCTACCCCTGAACTTGAACATGATGAGCAAATTACCACATCCCATTGATGTACATTTGTACAACTCAACAAAAAAGTACACCAGATGTGTTAAACAAATGTGCATACACTATATCAAATATATAAAATGTTCCATTTAAAATAACTTACCTTGCCCAAAGAATGCATCACTGTGAATTGTAGCAACATCCGAATATCCCAGCATCTTGCACACAACTTTACCATCTTGAATATCCCAACGGTCATCACATACTGTACCCCACTGTCCTTTAAAGAAAACTTCAACTCTTCCTTGGTGAAAGCCTGAACCCCTCAACCAGGCGAACAATGGATGCTTTAACAGAGCAGAAAAACACTATTATTAATGAATTATCCTTTTGTGAATGAAGCAAATAGAGATGTTTGCTCTTCTTTGTAGACTGCTTAATACCAGGCAGTAAAGAGACATCTAAACCCCTTTTTTAACAAGCAAAAAAAGTGTTCCATTCTTACTTTATTTAAAACATTCACATGTTTGGGATCACTTTGCCCTCTCTTTAATATACGATAACACCATATACTCCTTGCTAGGGAAATCTATGCAGGAAGATTTAAGTTCCATTCAATCTAAATTGTAGATGATCACGCAGAGGCAAAAAAGAGAAGGGTGAAACCACTCAAGCTATACAGTATATACACCCACGACAGACACAGCAGCATGTTAGAGCTGTATTTCATTCACTGTCACCTATTCCACATAGCTGTATAGGTTATCTAGCGGTGTAGCAGCCAGGATGAGCAGCCTATTAACCACTAACCATTCACAGTAATTGAGCAAACTTGCTGATAGATTGACTTATCTGCTATGTTTTCACCATGGGTTTTCACTCATGCTAACTACAGCTTGATGTTAGAACTGACTGTAGCCAGGATTTAAATTAGTACATATTGTAACCACTCACACTTTGCTACTAAATTCAGCTGTGACTTACACTGCTGTCTTCATAGATTGACACACACAGAAAGTGTACCTGTTCCGGTTTGGGAGAGGTGATTCAGCGGGCACCACGAGGCAGGAAAAACGTAGCAGATGCTGGACTGTGCTGTAAAGTGTTCCTTTATTGAAGCATAGTTAAAAAGAGGGGGGAAAGAGCATGCCCCGGCACCTCTAACGCGTTTCACCCAGACATGGGCTCTTTGAAAAAGCCCATGTCTGGGTGAAACGCGTTAGAGGTGCAGGGGCATGCTCTTTCCCCCCTCTTTTAACTATGCTTCAATAAAGGAACACTTTACAGCACAGTCCAGCATCTGCTACGTTTTTCCTGCCTCGTGGTGCCCGCTGAATCACCTCTCCCAAACCGGAACAGGTACACTTTCTCTGCACTTCTTATCAGCCATGGAGCACACAGACCGGCGTTCACATCAAATGTGAGTACAAGTGCTGCTTAAAGAGAGTCACCCCAGGCATACAAGTTCATTCAGTTCAGGGAGACTGCAGAGGTCAAGGGGGGGTTTAAACACTCCCCACTTACAACTCCGCACATCTCTGCTATACCTGGTGCCATCTAGGGGTTCAATGCACATAGCCTCAAGCATGCACTACGACACCAAGTGATCCGGTTTAAAACGCAGTCAGAAACATTTATTTTGCAATTATTGTGGGTTATTTGTAAAGCTCTGTAGCACTGGTCAATTGGGGCCATTCACCCCATACATCTTTGTCCTGATTGACACACACATACTCACCAGTAACATTTGAGACATTGGGGCCTATTCACTAAACCTTGATAAAATCAGTGCATTGCCAAGAGACTTTGGTTGATTTATCGCAGTATAAAACGTGTCAAAACGGTATTCACTAAGAAAAACACAATTTTTCTAAAGTGCAATAAAAAATGCAAGATCACACTACTACTACTTGTTTTTATTTTGAAATGTTATCGCACTGAAAGTGTTTGTTTTAACTGGAATAGCTGCATGGGCAGCTCTTACAGGCGATCGTGCTGTTTAAATATTCATTTTAATTAAAGTGTACAGGAGCAAGGTGTCTCCTGAGCTGAGCTGCATTGATTCAGTCTCGGGGACCCCATGCTTCCCGAGTAAGAGACCCCAGTATGTGGTGCCGGTGTCCCCGCCATTTTTAAATCCTCCGTGTCACTGCCCACATGACCTAGAGATTTAAAAACTGCAGGAGATACCGGCACCCCACATGTATATAATCAATAGCTTGCACTCAAAGTAATTAAATGTAAAGCAGGTGCTAGTCTCAAACAAATAATGTGAACAATATTACCATTCTTGCGTCCAGTAAGAAAAGACTGCACTCAAGTCCAGTATTCCAAAAAAAAATTGTATTAGGCATATAGTACAAAAATAGGCCATATATATATATATATATATATATATATAGTGGCAGGATGAACATGGTTAGTGAGGAGGCAACACAGTTCTTTTAGTGAAATAATATGCTGGTGGTTTTATTGGTCCATAAACATAACAAAACAATGGGTGCTCTGTCCCTTTAAGTAAAACAAAAACATAAACAAAATCCTATCCCCGTTAGGGAAGCTAATGAAACAAGGTTAAGCCTATCTACCCGGCTGGCTAGCTAAGCTAGACCAGACCAACAATATTTGGTATTTGGTAATATCACTTGATAGAAAAGCTCTGCTTCAAAAAACTAAAGATAAATATGAAACTAGATTTTCACATATCACTCGATCCTCCTCTAAGGATTGTATGTCATTTTCTACAAGATTTAGCCAGTCGCACAAGTCTGTTACTGTACAGTAGAGGCAACGTTTATTCTAACATTTGCCGTAAACTAGCCGGGTTACATTCTGGGTATGTGCTGGGTATGTGCTGGGTATGTTCTGGGCTAGTTTGAGGCACGTTTAAGGCATTTCTGCATTGACTAACGACCCATAGGATTAACACAGCAGGGATCCCTGGCAGTCCAATTCAGTTTGAATGGGACTGCCAGGGACCCCCGCTGTTAATCTGATAGGCCATTAATCAATGCAGAAATGCTGGGTCTAGTTTAAGGAAAGTTTAAGGCATGTATTCAGAATGTACCTGGGTGTTTCCTGGGTTTTTTGGGGAATTGCCACTGGTTTTTGTTCGAATAAGAGTTGCCTCTACTGTGGGTCTATTGTGAATAGGCACTGGGACATTTTGAAGCATGATCCTGTTTTGGGAACACATCTGGAAGAACGACCATCCATTATATACAGAAGGGCAGAATGTCACAAAACAATGTTGGCTCCTACCAAATTGTGTTCTTTACCTACCTTTGGTTTCAGTACTAAACCATTAGGAAATTTTAAATGCAATAGAGGGAGATGTCTTACATGCACTTTTTTGTTGATACAATTTTTTTTTACATCTTTTTCTAATGGTGAGACTTTTCCGGTTAAAGGTTTTATTCATTGTTAAACCACTTTGTTATATATCTCATCAGCTGTGCTTGTGGCATGCAAAATGTGGGCCGCACTACACGCCCTCTTTGCACTAGATTTTTAGAGCACAGGAGAAATGTCTTGAATTGTATTACAAACCATCATTTGTCGTGACATCATCTCTTGTATCATAATAAATCTACTGATGGTATGAAGGTCATGGGACTTGAACACATTCCGTCCTCTGTTTTGGCAGGAGATAGGGTTAAAGTACTTTCTCGTAGGGAGACCTACTGGATTTTCAAGCTCAATTGTTTGATACCCAGTGGCCTAAATGAAAACTTGGACACAAGTACTTTTGTTTAGTGTCTAATCTTTCCTTTAAGGTTTACTTGTCCACGTCTCTTTTTTCCTTGAATCCCCTGCAATTGGGATTTATTATTATAATATTTTCTGTATTATTATTTTGTTTATATGTATATTATATATGTTAAATATTCTTCATTTTATATATATCTTTTGCGGGGTTCGTTTATGTGCTAATGTGCACTGTAGGTGTTTATATTTGTATTTGTTCATATAGATTTAATCTTTGTTATTTATGTATATTGTATTCTGTCATTTGATTTATTATTTTTTTATATTGGTTATTTATTGGTTTATATTGGGTTTATATTTTATGCATTTGCTCTATATTTATTTAGCCCAATATTTATTAATAATATATTATTTCTTATATATTTAAATGGGATTTAATATTGATTTATTTTGATGGTTCAGTTATTCAATTTTATTATTGTTATTTTAATATGTTTCATGACTTATTTGTTATATCTAATAGTTCATTTTGAACATTCATTAAAGATATGCATTTCAGGTGAAATGGTTATTATGTCAATCCCTCCATATTGACCAATCAGGTTAAAACTAGGTCTTTATATGTTGATTGACATTTCCACAGGACACACCCTTGATGAAGTTGGCGCAACAGCTGACGAAACACGTTCGTTTACATCACTGTGTCCAGTAGCTGTGTGAGGAGTGAGGAGGGAAGATATTTTAAGTACATGCTGGTTGTATCAATTGGAAGTCTGCAACTTTGTTACATCTGTGGCCGAGACTGATACTTTCTCCTATTTGAATTGGAGACCCACACATTGGAGTGTGCATCTTTAAATCTACATATCTGTGCCAGGCTGGGGGAAAAGGCAGGAGACCGACTCTAGTGTTACCCAGATCAGCAACACATGGTCATCGAGCATCGTCTTTTCGCGTGGTGCAGCTGACGGAAGGACGCGTGGACCATTTGGGGTTCATTGTGTATACACATTGTGGTGAGATCGTCCCTCTATCCCCAGTCCCTGCTAGTGCTTGTCGTCTGTTTTCAGCATATTAACTATCACTGTCACTCTTCTTAACCAGCTCCCACCAGTTTCAATTTTTCTTATTTGGCTTTACACTTATGACTTTAGTTTCATTTTTATTGTTTGTTCATTATGGATTTTGATGGCAAGGAAGAGCAAAGACTTGTTAGCGCAGATGTTATTTTCTCTATTGATCAGGAATTAGATGTAGTAATTACACCTGTGGTTGACAGCACTGAGATTGATCTCATTAAAGTTTTGAAAGTATTGCTGATTAAGCAAATGCGCACAGGATGGAACAAAATATCACTAGAGAGATATCAACAAAATAGATTCATCCCACGGGGACTCCGAGTACAAGTTTTCCCTGCTTTTCCATTCCTTAATGATGAAATGAAAGCAAAATGGGAGCTAGCACTTACAACTTGCTCGCTGGAATTGATCGACACCCCGATAATACATGATACGTCTATTTTGCAAGATATTTCACCACAAATTGCAAACCTTAAGAAAGGATTGAGCAGTCTGAACCCAGAAAGTATTTCTCATTTGGAACAATTTGAGGTGTATGGGAGGTGATTTGAGGTGCATGGGGGTGATTTGAGGTGCAAGGGTGGTGATTTGAGGTGCAAGGGGGGAGAGTGATGTGAGGTGCAAAGGGGGAGAGTGATGTGAGGTGCAAGGGGGGAGAGGGATGTGAGTTGCAAGGGGGAGAGTGATGTGAGATGCAAGGGGGAGAGTGATGTGAGGTACAAGGGGGGAGAGCGATGTGAGGTGCAAGGGGGGAGAGGGATGTGAGGGGCAGGGGGTTGTGATGTGTGTGCTGTGCAGGGGGGTATTGTGTGTTTGATGTGGAGGGGGAGTATTATGTGTGTGGGTGAGTGGGAGAGATGGGGGTATGAGAGATAGATGGGGAGTATCGCAAAGGTTGATAGTGAGGGGTGCTGGGGGAGATATGAGGATGATGATGAGGGAGATATGAGGATGATGACGACGAGGTGCTGGAGGAGAGATGATGATGAGGTGCTGGAGGAGAGATGGTGATAATGATGATTTTACCCGTGCGGCCCAATTTTTTTTTCCTTGGAGCAGTTCGGCCCTTCTCACTTTACGAGTTGTGCAGGCCTGCTGTACACTATAAACTATTTGTTAGTCACACTACCTGCTTTTTTCTTTTATCTTTTTTTGTTCTTTACTTTTTCACATGTCCTTCAATAATCCACTTTTTGGTGTCACATTTCCTATTATGTGCTAACATGCCTCACAAATGTAATCTTCCTTAAATGTCATATCTTCAATGACTGTACTTTTACTCTTTGTTGTGGCATATTAGGACAGAATGATCTGTGTGTGACTTTGACCTTATCAAAACTCATACTCGCAAAAGCCTCCCATTGCTATGTGATTGTAGGATATAAATGCATATTTACTACATAAATGTACTGGTGATATATAGTAGTTTCATGTATAAATATACTTACGACTAAAAAAAATGCAAGTAGACAAAGCTCAAATGTGAACATTTTCTATAGCTCACGGTGAACATCAATTACTCATGCTTAAGCATTTAAACCCCTTTAGTGCCAACAACCAAAACAGTAAGTTGATTACATTTTAACAAAAATGGTAATCAAATTATAACCATTGAAAATAAATTAAGGGACACATTGGATTACAGATTAAATAGACATAATAATTGGAATTCACTTTGGAGTCTTCTAACCCTGGACAAAGCAACCATAAAGGGCTACACATTAATAGAAATAATACAGGTTTTTATAGTAATAATGGTGGGGTTTGCTCAAGTGAACATAGAATTCAGGCAGAGAAACAAAAGACGAGGCTGGGTACAAGAGATCAGATAAATATGCAATATGAGAATTCTGATCAGGAACTTAATTTGATAAAATTTTTTCACTAGAAATCAATATAAATTACAACAGACTGATGTCAGAAAAAATCACTCAAAAAATGGAATTTGGAGATCCAGAGTTGATAATGGTCTAAGAGGGAAATTTCATAAGAGAAGGGATTTCCTTCGAGAGAATCCACATAATAGAAATTGTAATAAAAAAATAATTGTCGAACTTTTGATCATGGGAACTAAGTAATATAAGTGAGCTGTTGATAATTGTAGATCAGATGACATTAATGAAGAACACGAATCACATTTTAAGTAACAGACGACTGAGAAAAACAACCTGGTTACTGGACAGACCACCGCTTCTAAATGTATGAAGTCCACTCATACGAAACAGAAATATTTCAGATGAGCTAAGAAAGGTTGGAGCCTTCCCTTCAAGAAAGCCAACCAAACTCTGAAATATTTATTTCTAATGTTTTTTTTTCAATCTGTCTTCTTTAAAATTGGATTATAATCCTATGAAAGTACTTAAGAGAGGGTTATTTTTCTCATCTTCCACCTTTCCAAGTGATTTTGATCTATATATTAATCTCCAAAAATATATTCAAAAACTCACGTTACAAAGACACTATTTTGGTAATAATACAAAAAGTCAAGATAAACATATACTGTAATTAATCCTATCATATTACAAAATCATAAGGAGCTACAGATAAGATTTGATTCATCTGTTGGAAGATAATGGTTTACAAGATATAACTGTAACAAATGTTTTACATACTGTACAAAATTCAAACCTAAATCTGTTTTTTTTCCCCTTATTAATCCAAAGGTAATTTTGTTAAATAGTTTGGAAATTTAGTGGAGCAATTTTTTTTATCAATTTGTATTCCAAAAAACAATTCCATCATTTTAATTAGAATTTGAAAGAAAATAAATCATTAAAAGAACTGCCATCTAATTTAGATATAGGGACATGTGAGGTTGATAAAGGAGGAGGAGTAGTGCTACAAAACAGAGAAGATTGTCATGAAGCAACTCGGCTTCTTTCAGACACGGTCTCATATTGCCGATTAGCTAATGTAGCCCCTCTTTATTTCTATTGATATGAAATGTGGGGGCCTGAGTCCACCTCCCCTGAATATGCGACTAGTCGACTGGCTGAGGTCAGACAATACAGGGCAACACATGTCTTTTGGGGGTAACAGTATATATATATATATATATATATATATATATATATATATATATATATATATATATATATATATATATATTTATATATATATATATATATATATAAACAAAATAGAGAAAAAAGTGTCCCCTGGAGCACTCAAGTATACTCAAAGATATTATAAACATATACATTTTATTAGAAACGTCACATAAAATAACATGTAAGTTTAAACAGTCCCTGACGCTCACCTCTATAGGTTAAATAGAGAGATAAACCCCTCATCGAAAGGAGAAAAGCATTAAAAAGTAAACTACTTTGGTGCAGGAGGGTTTACAGTAAAACCCTCCACCTAATAAGACTGGCCAATCAAAGGATAGATGAATGAATACAGCAGGATATATAAGCATGAATTACACTAAGTGCCAACAATAATGCTAGTGCAGTATAGTAAAAACAGTATTACCCCAGGTGAATCCTAATATACAAGGACAACATTTCCCTCCCCCACATACCAGTCATGAAAGGCAAAAGTAGACACCTCCCTGAATATAATTAGACCTGGAGGTAGTATAGAAGGGAGTCCATAGATGTGTAGACAGCACTGATATACAGTACATGTGCTGTAACACTGCACAACATGAAATGAAGTGTTGATTCAATCTGAGTATCAATTTTTATTTTTACCTGCACCCACTGTCCATATTATGTTATGTTATTTATTTATTGATAAAATGTTTTACCAGGAAGTAATACATTGAGAGTTACCTCTCGTTTTCAAGTATAGTATGCCCTGGGCACACAGTTATCATGACAGATACATGGTTATGTAGCCAGGTCCCCCTCTGCTCAGCGGAACCCCTTCCCTCTCCATGTACTCACCGCCGGTCGGGAGTAGGGCGGCCGGTCGCGGGTGCAGGAGCGGGTACGGGTGCGTGTGCGCGCATGGCGCGCATCATCAGTAAGCAGGGGAGAGACTGGGCAGTAGCGGAGCGGCGTTAGGGACTCCCGGTGCAGGGCACCGCCATCTTAGATTGTGCACGCATGCGCAGTAAGGGTTCTATCGCGGTGGCCAGCCAGGAAGCTCGTGCATGCGCAGTGGAAGCGTGCGAACTGCCACCAATGAGGAGAAGGCTCTAAGCAGGGACTACAAGTCCCATGAGCCTTAGGGGACACCACATGATGCCAGGGAGCCAATAGGGCTGCAGTATCTCCCTGCTCACAGGGATTGATACATTTTGCAAGCTGGGAGACAAGTCAGTCGGCGCCAGGAGAGGCTAAGGGGAAGGAGGTGAGGGTGCAGGGGTCAGTGACCCACTGCACTAGGCCAGCAGCCCCTAGGCCCCAGTTAGCCCTGAGCCACCCAGTAGATTGTAGTGCTTCAGGGACAGGCCCCAGGTTAGGGACCCTGCCCCATTAATATATTAAAGTGCTAGTTAGGGACACAGCGGACGCTGCGCTTCCCATCAAGAGGCTTGGGATCAAGCCTACTCCGCAGAGAGAGCGGAACTGTACCAAGGGTGGACGGTCCTGACCGATCTTCTCACCGGAGGAACCGGACTTCGCCAGGAAGGTTGTCTGATCCTTTGTGAAGATCCTTTGAACGCCCAAGTGCTGTCGCACTGGGCAGGTATTGTTACGCACGTGCACCACACGAGTACTCGCACATAGTGGCAGCATTGACGACGGGACAAGGGGGGTTATACTGTGGACACGGTGTGGGGGTACACGGTGGTGGGAGCGGGGTTACGTTATACTTTACCACAGTGCTAGCATTGAATGTGATATGTATAGAGTATAAGTAATGTACACATGTTTAGTAAAGCCAGTCCTGTTTTACACCAGTGTGCTTATCATGATTGTTTCCTGTGAGGGCCTCCTCCCACTCCATTGGGATCCCTCCCAGGTGGAGGCGTTGCACCACGAGATAGTTATATGTATGTACCCTAGGCTCCCCGAGCGGAGGCTTAGGCTCCTGAGAGCCATACAGGTAATATACAGTATCAGTAGCGTCTGTATTCACAGGGAATACCCATTAAATTTGGAGGCGCTGCTGAGATCAGCCCTGGGGTGCCCTACTCAGTAGTTCAAGTAGTATCATATCAGTCAGCATGCCTGCGCTCACGCCACAACAAGTGGGCGACTGGGCCAAGAGACTAGGAGAATTCCTGAGACACGTAGTCGCCGTAGGAGGGGTACCTGCCGATGTACCCATGTTTACTGTCTGCAGTGCAGTTAGGACATTAAACACAAAAAACAAAACTGTGCGCTACTACCTAACTACCTATAAAGTTTAAATGTATAAATATATACAGTGCAGTGACAATACCATCAATTTAGTGATAAAAATTTTTTATAAAAAATTAAACCACAACTCCCACAGTGAGATAATTAAACATTAAATAATAAGTGCCACATAACCGTGTTGGGGATACTGGCGTCTGCAGCTGTAAACGCAGGGGTGGCTCAGCACCCCACACACACTAAGAGAATGGAAACAAAAGAAAACAGCGCACAACGCCAAATAGTGAAGCAAATTCAACAATATATTATAGAATTAAAAAGGGGGTAATATATCTGCGTACATGAAAAAAGTTGGTAAAAGGCATGTAGTGTGTATCACACTGTTTACCACTCGGCAGCTGTTAGCTGTAGATTCAGGTGCTTGCTTCCCTCTGCTGCTGCAGCTCAGTTGATTCTGGGGCAGGACGTCAGTCTTTTCACTCCCAAGGGGATTTCCCTTCATGCAGCCAGGTTCAGCAGCTGGTACTGGGGCTCGGTGAAATCGCTCCTGCTTCCTGGCCGATATGAAGCTGCTCCTGTACCTCGGCAGGTGTATCCTCTGCACAGAGGTTAAAACGCAGCTTGCTGGGGTGCCCTCAGCGTGCCACGATGCAGCAGTGGTGGATTCAATAGGGAAGTTTGAACAGTCTTACAAAGTCTCTCACAAGTGTCCAAAACAGCACACAGTATGAAATAAAAACAGGACAGGCCAATATATAGACAAAGGCCAATGTAAGCAGATATAAGGCAATAGAATGTAACATGGTACCAGCTGCTGAACCTGGCTGCATGAAGGGAAATCCCCTTGGGAGTGAAAAGACTGACGTCCTGCCCCAGAATCAACTGAGCTGCAGCAGCAGAGGGAAGCAAGCACCTGAATCTACAGCTAACAGCTGCCGAGTGGTAAACAGTGTGATACACACTACATGCCTTTTACCAACTTTTTTCATGTACGCAGATATATTACCCCCTTTTTAATTCTATAATATATTGTTGAATTTGCTTCACTATTTGGCGTTGTGCGCAGTTAGGACATTACCTGGTCTGGCGGGAGCCCGCCTCATCAGTAAGCACTACCACCTTGACCAGCAAGAGAACACCCTACTACTGGCCACAGAACAAGCTCTACACCCTGATAGAGGCCCACAGGTAGTGTATCTACCAGAGACCTTACCGCAAGGATGCCCTCTCATTTACCCTGGAACCGTCTCTAGTTGCGCAACTTCCCCTACTAGACATGCGGGTTGGGAAGGCCAAGATATGGCTGCCAGTACTCCCATCAGATCGGACGTATCCCTACCCCGAGTGACTTTCTTTTCTGAAGCTAGGCAAGGGGCCACCTACTGGGCCGGTAGCCCACCAACATCACCGGCCCCTAACAGATTAATGAGCAGCTTCACACCAACCCCTAACATGGCAGCGGGGAAAGCTAGTTCCTCAGCTAGTGGCGGCTCCATGCTGGGAGTGACATTACCGCAGCTTGTGGAAGCTAGAACTACGTCAGCACAAGCTCAGAATTACCGGAAGCTGAAGGCGTTTTCAGGAACGGTTCCTGTCCCCGCAGGTGAAGAAAGCATTGAGTCTTGGAAGGAACACACCCTTAAGGTGATCGATGAATGGCCCTGCTCTGAAGCGGTAAGACGGCAGAGAATCCTGGAAAGCCTCAGACCCTCGGCATCCACCATGGTCAGTGCACAGCGTGACCAAGACCCTGATCTCTCTGCTCATCAGATGGTAGAGTTGTTAGTCCAGATCTATGGCAAAGATGAAGAGGAAAGTGAGCTGTGGTTCAAATATTATGGTCTCAGACAGAAAGAGACAGAAGACCTGTCAGATTTCCTTCAACGAATTCAGCTGGTACTTTGGAAATTACGAACTTGCGGCCTCATTCCAGCCTCAGATATGGACGAATACCGGCGCAAGCAGTTCCTCCGAGGGGCCATTCCCACGCATCACATAGTGATTATGATTAGGTGCTCCCTAATGGAGGGGCCTCCCCCTACATTCATGGACATTTTGGGGCTAGTCAAGGGACATGAAGCCTATACCAAGCTACATACGTCCACCAAGGTCAAAGAACAGCTTACGAGTGACATTCAGGGAGCCTCCGCTCACCAAGTCAAGAAACCTGTCAAAGAAGAAGAGGAGCCACCCAAGTCGCCCTCAATGAAAGGCCGAACTTCGGGGAAATCTTCCCCCACTTACCCAAGACGGTTTGATCCCAAGGATATCGTCTGCTATGGCTGTGGACAGAAGGGCCATTTCTCCAGAGAGTGTCCCGAAAGAGTCAACCAAGAAAAAAAAACTCCAAGTAAAGGAAGCTCGACTAGGTCCATGATCTGCCGGATACAGACCACAGAATCCAAGATATCCAAGGCCACCCCTGCGCCTCCCGAAGCTCCTACTGACCTAAGCCCCGACGATGGAACTCCACCCGGGGATGCTTACAGTCTGGTAGGCCCATCTGCCATCGTGCATGTGGTATTAGAAGAGATCTATGCCTCTGCTCTACTGGACACCAGATCCCAAGTGACCATAATATACAGACAATTCTATGACCAACACCTCAAACACTGTCCCCTGCGGTCGGCGGAACATATGAAGGTGAGGGGGTTAAGTAACGAAGATTACCCCATCGATGGGATTGTGAGAGTTCAACTGGAGATACTCCAACTGAACACCGGCAAGAAATATCCCATGAATGTGGAAGCAATGGTATGTCCGAAGCCTCAAGGACAGTGTCAATACCCGATCATCTTGGGAACGAATACTGATATAGTGCGAGCTGTAATCAGAGCATACCTGAAAGAGACCAATGAATTACCAATGGCCAATCCACTCCTTGACCCTGTACTACGGGAGGAGTGCAATCGGGTATATGCCTTAGAGCATCACGGGGACCTCTACAATCGTTAACGCGGACTGACTACCATTTTACCAGGGGGAGTGCAATGTATGGCCGTCTGGTGCTGTTATTCCGATCGAGATGAGACCGATCATCTTTTCTCTCTGGAGAGTACCCCTGAGGAAGAGGTTCAGAGAGGATATAGGGTAATATTCCTCTATTATAAATTCCTCTACGAACCTATGTATATGTTCAGAATATCTCCCCATTCCCGATGGACCTTGATGCAGGTCGAAGTTTGGGCCGCATATATCCGGTCAGCCCTGTGGAAACAGTGCCACAGGTGAACACCGCTGCAGTGGACGAGCAGTTAGTCGATCTTGATTTCAACTTCAGAAACTCAACGCTGCCAACTGAGTGGAATGGTTGACTGACGGCCCAGTTGAATGAACGAAGGACGGTGTTTTCCACCAGTGAGATGGATGTGTGTTGCAGTCGCAGTGCCCAACACACCATTAGATTGAGTGACACCACTCCGTTCCGTGAACGCTCTCGTCGCATCGCCCCCAGGGATGTGGACGATGTAAGGGACGGCCTGAAAGAAATGGAGAATGCTGGGATTTTGACGGAGTCTGAGTCCTTATGCGTCACCCATAGTGGTGGTAAGGAAGAAGAACGGATCCGTAAGACTGTGTATCGCTTATCGACCCCTGAATAATCGCACGGTACTCGACCAATACAACCTTCCTCGCATTGAAGAGATTCTGAATGCTCTAACTGGGAGCCAATGGTTCAGTGTTCTCGACTTACGATCTGGGTACTACCAGGTACATATGAGTGCATTGGACCAGGAAAAGACAGCCTTCGTCTGCCCCCTGGGTTTCTACCAATTTACGAGTATGCCCCAAGGTATATGTGGGGCCCCTGCTACCTTCTAGCGACTGATGGAGAAAACTATCGGAGACATGAACCCTCGGGAGTGTCTAGTCTACCTGGATGACATCATTGTCTTCGGAAAAACCCTGGAGGAACACGAAGAGAGGCTGATTAAGGTGATAGACCTTCTTGGAAAAGAAGGATTGAAGTTGTCCCTCGACAAGTGTCGGTTCTGTCACACCTCAGTGACTTATGTGGGACACATCGTGTCTGCTCAGGGAATTGCCACCGATCCGGCCAAAGTAGAAGCGGTAGTGAACTGGCCTCGTCCCGAGAATGTCACGGAACTGCGATAATTCCTGGGTTTCTGTGGGTATTATCGTCGCTTCGTGAAGGGTACTCCAGTCGAGCAAAACCCCTGAAAAATCTTTTGAAGATATATCCCGAAGATACAGGAAGGAAGGCCACGTCGGCCCATCAACCGTTTGGCGATAAGTGGACGTCCGAGTGTGAACAGGCCTTCCTGAATTTGAAGAAAAGCCTGACCGAAGCACCAGTGCTTGCGTATGCTGATCCAGAACAACCATACGTTCTGCATGTGGATGCCAGTCTCAATGGACTGGGCGCCGTCTTACATCAGAAGCACCCCGAGGGCCTTCGGCCCATAGCCTACATCAGCCGCAGTCTGACACCCAGTGAACAAAAATACCCTGTACACAAGTTAGAGTGGGCGATCACGGAAAACTCCACGATTATCTTTACGGTGTTACGTTTGAGGTAAGGATGGATAACAATCCCCTCACGTACATTAATACCTCTGCCAAATTGGATGCATCAGGGCACCGATGGCTGGCAACTTTATGTAATTACAGATTCTCTCTGAAGTATAAGCCGGGGCCTTTGAACATTGGAGCTGACGCTTTATCCAGACGACCAGGACTAAGTGCTACTCCAGATGATGATGAGTGGGAAGATATCCCGGGCCAGGGATACGAGCAATGTGTAGCACAGCTGCCATTGTCAACAATCAAGTGGCATTCTCAGAAATTCGGGTTGCAGATTCCTTAGGATGCCGGTCGCAGGCTATCCCAGCCGCCTACTGCGATCCAAAGGCAATGAATATAACTCACGACAAGGTCATACGATGGAAAAACCTAGTGGAATACCAAATGAGAGATCCGGTAATCAGCATAATTCGGCAAGCTGTTCAAAGGAAGAATCCAGCTCTACTGAAATGTGCTCCCAGAGACCTGATCGCATTGCTAATGCATGAGGTGGACAAGTTTGAAATTGACAATTGCTTACTCTATAGGGTAGTACAATATCACGACCACCCTGATAGGCGACAACTGCTTCTACCCCAAAACTTAAGATATATGGTATTGAAATCTCTACATGATGAACATGGGTATCTCGGTGTAGAGAAGACTTTTGGGTTGGTCAGAGACCGCTTCTTCTGGCCCAAAATGTGAGAAGCGGTTGAACAACACTGCCGCCATTGTTCCCGGTGTATACAACGCAAGACCTTGCCTACAAGAGCAGCGCCCATGGGCCACCTAAAGAGTTCTGGCCCAATGGACCAGGTGTGTATGGACTTTCTGTGCATTGAGCCCGATACCCGAGGAATATGTAACGTGCTGGTCATCATGGACCATTACACCCGGTATGCTCAGGCCTTCCCCACGAAAGACCAGAAAGTCATCACAGTGGCAAAAATACTATGGGAGAAGTACTTTGTTCACTACGGTCTTCCAAACTGGCTTCACTCAGACAAAGGTCGAGATTTTGAGAGAACTCTGATCCGGGAATTGCTCAAAATGCTGAATATTGCTAAATCGCGGACGACTCCGTACCATCCCGAAGGAGACGCTTTGCCAGAACGATTTAATAGGACCTTGTTGGACATGCTCAGAACCCTGAAGGGTGCACAGAAAACTGAATGAGTCGACACATGGAGGCCTTGGTACATGCGTACAACTGTACCCGCCATGAGTCAACTGGATTCTCCCCATACTTCCTTATGTTTGGACGAGAGGCGAGACTGCCAGTGGATGTAGTCTTTGCGTGTCAACGGATGGGATACACAATGCTACCCATTTCATATATGTACAAAGACATAAGGACAGTTTGCAACAAGCTTACCAACGGGCTGAGAAGTCTACAGCTAAACTGAATGCCGGCAACAAAAGACGATACGACCATAAAGTCAAATATCGGGAGCTACGTCATGGGGATGCTGTGTTGCTTCGTAATCTGGGAGTCCCAGGAAAACATAAATTGGTGGACCAATGGAGAGATGGTGTATATGAGGTAGAGTCACAGATGCCTGGCCTCCCGGTCTATCGCATCAAAGACACTGAAGGTCGGGTAAAGGTTTGGCATCATTATCATCTTCTCCCCATTCCACAAGTGGGAGACGAGGAAGCAGAAATATTGGCCATACCGCTGAACGGTGAGTCTGATTCCTCAGAGATTGGTCAAGAGACTGTAAATAATTACACCAACTCTGAAACTCCTGAAGATCCTATGGAAGGACACTCTCAAAGGGACTATTCCACTAAAGGGGCATCTCCCGGAGGAGCTACGGGTAAAGGGCCCCGTAGGCCAATGCCTACTAAGGTGGCACCAACCGGCCAGCCTTTGGATCACAGAGCCCATGCTTTGTGCCAAACAGAGACTGTTCAGAGACATTTCTCCCCTCAAGGGAGCCTCAGGACTGTACCTATTACTCCCCAGAGGGAGTTGCTGAAGAACAGCTCCGTAGGAGACAAAGAGTAAGGTACCCTCCAAACCGGGTAACCTATGACCAAATTGGGGCACCCCATTATGAGGCTGAGCAGTGGGCTCGCAGCAAAGTGCAGTCCATCATTGTGATGTTCAATGAAATGTACAATCTGATATAGAGCTGACAAGTGTAAGATTGTATTTGATTGATGCATTTTTATTATATAATGATGTTGTGCCATTTTTATTATATAACTTCTGTATATAGTTACCTAAGTCATGTGTCCCAAGCGAGGGCGTTGGGGTTTTTACCAGGGGGAGGATGTAGCCAGGTCCCCCTCTGCTCAGCGGACAACCCCCCCCCCTCTCCAGGTACTCACCACCTGGTCGGGAGTAGGACGGCCAGTCGCGGGTGCGGGGCGTGTGCGCGCACAGCGTGCATCATCAGTAAGCAGGGGAGAGACTGCGCAGTAGCGGAGCGGTGTTAGGGACTCCCGGCGGCTCCCAGTGCAGGGCGCCACCATCTTATATTGCGCACGCATGCGCAGTAAGGGTTCTATCGCGGTGGCCAGCCAGGAAGCTCGTGCATGCGCAGTGGAAGTGCGTGAACTGCCACCAATGAGGAGTCTAAGCAGGGACTACAAGTCCCATGAGCCTTAGGGGACCCCACGTGATGCCAGGGAGCCAATCGGGCTGCAGTATCTCCCTGCTCACAGGGATTGATACATTTTGCAAGCTGGGAGACAAGTCAGTCGGCGCCAGGAGAAGCTAAGGGGAAGGAGTGAGGGTGCAGGGGTCAGTGACCCACTGCACTAGGCCAGCAGCCCCCTAGGCCCCAGTTAGCCCTGAGCCACCCAGTAGTTTGTAGTGCTTCAGGGACAGGCCTCAGGTTAGGGACCCTGCCCCATTAATATATTACAGTGCTAGTTAGGGACCCAGCGGACGCTGCGCTTCCCATCCAGAGGCTTGGGATCAAGCCTACTCCGCAGAGAGAGCGGAACTGTACCAAGGGTGGACGGCCCTGACCGATCCTCTCACCGGCAGAACCGGACGTCGCGAGGAAGGTCGGCTGATCCTTTGTGAAGATCCTTTGAATGCCCTGGTGCCGTCGCACTGGGCAGGTATTGTTACGCACGTGCACTACACGAGTACTCACACATAGTGGCAGTGCTCACCATGGGACAAGGGGGTTTATACTGTGGACACGGTGTGGGGGTACACGGTGGTGGGAGCAGGGTTATGTTATACTTTACCCCAGTGCAAGCATTGAATGTGATATGTATAGAGTATAAGTTATGTACACATGTTTAGTAAAGCCAGTTCTGTTTTACACAAGTGTGCTTATCGTGATTGTTTCCTGTGAGGGCCTCCTCCCATTCCGTTGGGATCCCTCCCAGGTGGAGGCGTTGCACCACGAGATAGTTATATATATGTACCCTAGGCTCCCCGAGCGGAGGCTTAGGCTCCTGAGAGCCATACAGCTAATATACAGTATCAGTAGCGTCTGTATTCACAGGGAATACCCGTTACAAAACAAATACATTTCTACATTAGGTGAACATTATCTATAAAGATGTTTCACGAACAGTTAAAGATAAACAGTTGATGTAACAGTTACAGACCAGATTAAAATGTGAGAAGCTTTAGTTTTGAAAGAACAGACTGGTGTCGGCTTTGAGAGTCTCCGGTTGTGGGGTGCATGGTAATATAAGGCAGAGCGGCCGGATACTTTGTTGAACCTTGAGACTGTGAACAGTCCCTTGGAGTCAGATCTCAGGTGATAAGTGCTGTGTGTGGTAGGAGCGAGGCGCTTGTTCAGATATGGGGTAGCTTGCCCAAGAATTATTTGAAGGCAAGACAGGAAAGATGAACTTTGCGCTTAGACTCAAGTGATGGACAATTTAGTTCTTTGAGCAATTTGCAGTGATGTGTGTTGTAGCTACATTGGAGGACTGTAAAAGATGTGTGCAGAGGTATGCAAATGGAGACCATTTAGGGTGAAATTAACATATTGTGAAAAAATATGGTGTCCTCTGACGCGTAGTCTCAGTACATCATAAAGATATGTGGAAGACAAAGTTTAAAGATCTTTCAACTTCCTAGCGAATATTAAGATCCCAGATAAGCACATATTGAGGGTTGTAACCCTACCAATACATAGAAATTACCCTCTGAGGCAGCTTGCAAAAGCAACACGTGTAGGGTGACCCTCACAGGACATCGTAGTTTTCGCCTAAGACGCTGTTTTCTGCCTGCCTGACACCTACACCGGTAAAAACCTGACAGACAGGAGTTCGTCTAAAGAAGCCTGGTATGATCCGCGACCCCGGCTGTGCACGAGCCAAGGAAGAGGGGACATTGCGACGAGACCCTGAACCAATTTCAAACTTGGAGGGGGCAAGGACTGCCTGTCTAAAGAAACGGAGGAAAGCAGGCAAAGCGGAATCCCAGAGACCTTCGGTCATAGCAGACCAGGAGGAGGCAAGATCATACTGTAGCTGCTACAGGCTAAACAGCCCCATCTGCTACTGCGCAAGTAATTACCTGCACCTGTGAGTATATTTTTGCCAGTTATGTTATTTAAACGTATCCTGCCATGGAATTTTTCTCTATTTTTTGAGAATCATATAACCTCTTACATATTGTTTAGTTGGGAGATTATGGGGTCACCCATTTTAGTCTATTCATATACAAGATATACAGGTGCGCCGACGAGTATTCTAAAACTTGCCTTAAACTTGCCTTTTAAAACCTGGGGCTATCACCATCAAGATCCAGGTACATGCTGGGTACATGCTGCAAATATTTCAGTGACATTTTTGCAGAGACGAATGGCCCATCGGATTAACACAGCAGGGGTCCCTGGTAGTCCCATTCAGTTTGAATGGGACTGTCAGGGACCCCCGCTGTTAATCCGATGGGCTATTAGTCTGTCTGCAGAAATGTCACTGAAATGTTGCAGCATGAACCCAGCACGTACCCAGGATGTACCTGGGTCTTGTTGGTGATTGCCCCAGATTTGTTTTAGTCGGCTCTACAATAGCAGCATAATCTGACTAAGTGGTAAACTACATAATTTAACCACAGAGTGGACCAGGATTTGGGTTAACCTTTAACACAATTATCATTATCAGGGCTACCTAAATCAGGAGACCCCTGAAAAGAACCCCTTGTTTTTTACATCTACTAATTTATATCTATAGGTAGGGTTACAACCCTCAATATTTGCTTATCAGGGATCTTATGAGATCACCTATCAGTCTATTCAATCTGACTAAATGAGAAGCATAAACTGCTAGCCCCAGAGCGAAAGAGGTTGTAATTAATTAACCCTGAACAACAGCAATTCAGAGAAAAAGAAACTCAAGCTTACTCCTTAAAAGGAACTGTGTTTGTGTTACCAACTTTAGTGATCTTAATATTCGTTAGGAAATTAATGAACTTTAAACTGTGTGTGCAATATTATACTGTCACATATTTTTTCTGTTTTCCAGATATTTTTATGATGTACTGAGACCCCGACGATCTGACATGGGCAGGGTTTTTATCCCTTTTGATTGACCCCTGTAGTCTCTTTTTTTCATAGTCAACTAATGTTGTAGCTGTAGAGGTGTGCGCACCAAAACAGTTCTGCCTCGTTCTAGCCAAAGACGGAATCTTTCTAGCGGCTATTTTCCTTGCTTGAGCCATGGGGCCACAGTAGCATGACTGTATTGGTATTGAGCTTCTCAGTCGTAATTCGGTTCTTCTTTCCTGAATTGTGTGGAAAGTCGCTTGTATTACTGAGATGGCATTGGGGGTCCTTTACTATCTTTTGGAGCTGTGCAGATTTCTTTGCTGCTTGCCTCAGTTTATGGACCTTCTTGCATAAGTGGCTTGTAAAGCCAATACAGCCTGCTGCGCGATTCACTGAGCAGTGATAACAGCTCTTTATCAGCCGTAAAAAGGCATTTTTTCAGCCCTGTGAAAAAAAATCCGTCCGATCAGGTATAAAAATGGCATCCTCGCCGTTTTATTCAGTCAGCGGGATTCACTAAGCAGTGATAAGTCAATCGTGCTTAAAAACACGCCCGATTTTTGCACCAACTAAAGGCTGGTGCAAAAGAAATGGAGACAGTCAGAAAAGCATTGTTTAACTTTTTTTCAACACACCATTAATACAACATGGTGTGGGTATTGTACCAATTGCCCAGCCATTGCTCATTGAGCAATTCTGCAGTTGTCCACTGCTTGATTTGGTGAAGTGGTGCATGGGGCAAGAGTGGAAGACCCCTGAGGATGAGTGGTCTGTAGCAACACTTGTGGACCTACCACTATGATGTCTGCGAGGGGCAGTGTCTGCTAACATGTGCAACCTCACATGTCTTTAGACATGAGGATCCTGCTCCACGTCCTAACTAATCCTTCCTGCTGCTGGGGATCTCCTCTAAGCCTGAAGCCAGACATACACACCTGATCTCACCTACGCCTCCCTGCCATCTTTTCCCCTTTAAATGGTGTTAACCTTTTCATTTAACACCCATCTATAGCACTTATTCCCTCACCTGCTGTCTCTGTAAGTTTCCCCTCAAATCTCTTAGATTGTAAGCTCTTCGGGGCAGGAATTTCCTTTCCCATTGTCTGATTTTTGCTGCACTTATTGTATTTTTAAAATTCCCTGTACTGTATTCTTTGTGAAGCGCTGAGTACACTTTTGGCGCTATATAAATAAAGACATACAATACAATACTCACCCTGCACATCTCTAGCAGGCGATCACACTGCTTTTATTAGTATTTTAATAACATATTATTGTAGCAGGGGGTCTCTGGAGCTGAACTTTAATTTCAGGTCTGGGGACCCCTGCTTCTAGAGATACAGGCCCCGGTATGGGGTGCCGATATCAGCAGCACGTTTAAATGTCCCTGTCATGTGGCGCAGGAGAATTAAATGCGCTAGGGATACCAGATTATGGGGTTTATACTGTGTATTTTATGTCATTCATGTACAGTATACATTGAGTGCTGCACTCCTGATTCGTTCAAGAATATGGCCTCTTTGACTGTGTGAAAGGTCTTTCTGGAGCAGTAGCTCATTAAATATGGGTGTATTTATCCCAATTTCAACATATATGGATATATTCTATATATGTATACAGATGCAGCCACCAGTATTAGATCACTTGCCTTGGAAAATCTGGGGCAATCTCCCAATAAACTGCAACATTTCTGTGAGATTTCTACAGCCAGACTAATGGCCCATCGGATTAACACATCGGGGGGGTGGGCGGAGGGGTCCCTGCAGTCCCATTCAAACTTTATGGGACTTCAAGGACCCCTGCTATGTTAATCCGATGGGCCATTATGAATCTCACAGAAATGGTGAGGCACGTTGAGGCATTTACTGAGAGATGCCTTAGGCTAAGGTCCCAGTGCCTCACTGCACGCGCGCCAGCGAGGCTGGCGGCGCGTGCAGCCGATTCCCTGGTCTGCAGTGAGCTGCAGAAAGAGAGACCGAGGGGGGGCGTGGCGGGGGAGTGACGGGGGCGCGGCCATGACGTCACACGGCAGGTTCGCCCTATTGAGAGCAGGAGAAACTCTCGCCACAGCGCTGCGGCCCCCCCTCGCAGCGGGCCCGGCGCCATTGAGGGAAGGGCTCTCGTCCCTGCAGTGTCCGCCACAGCGGGTGCTGCAGTAGCAAGCGGGACCAAAGCCTATGTTTTTACCCAAGCAAGTGATCAGATACTGGTGTCTGCATCTGTATATAAAGTAAGTTGCACTGAACTTTTTTTTCTTCATTTATTTTGCAGTAAAATTATTATTTTGCAGAGTAAATACCTTAATTGCTACTGCGTTTGAAAAGTTTTTACAAATTACATAACTGTTAAATTTGTATCACTTTGAACTCTTGTACTTTGCATTACCTTACTCTATCTTCTAGTTCATCAAGAGAAGTAGCTTACAGTACGCACCTTGAATTCCAGTGAGTCCTCTTGGTCCTGGTAGTCCACTAGTTCCTCTTTCTCCTTTTAATCCAGTGTATCCTGAAAAGTACTTCAGTTAAATTGAATATATGGTACTCTTTCAAATTGTAATCTTTTGGGAAACCATGTTAAAAAAAACCCAGTCATGAATATATTGTACAATGCCTGCAATACAATTGATATATTTTCTTATTTGATTTTGATAGAACTGTAATTGCAATTAAGTTAAAAAAAAAACAAGTCTTCCCAGTTTACACAGATTTTTAGTAAAATATTTCTAATTATTTAGTCCCACTTTGGAACATATGATTTAAATAAAATAAAATCAACCAGACATGGCCTACTCTCTGACTTTTAACATTTGTTTAATAATTTGGTGCAAAGGGCCGGATCCACTAATCTCTGTTGTCAGTGCAAATGAAGTAGCATTACCTAAAAAGGTAACAGATATTATTTCCCCTGCATTTTAGGGGTATCCAGAAAGCTCATTATATGCAAAAACAACAGCTGTTAGTTATTTCATTAGAATAGGCTCAACATCATGTTAAGTTAGCACTGTCTTGTGTTAACTCCATCCGCACACTGAAATATTGGGAGAGGAGAGAGACAACCAACAGGGTCAGAACCCACAACCTCTGCTATTAAAGTCAGCAACTCTAGCATTGAACTATCTTAGATGGCGGATAGCTTTACTAACACCGCATATTTTTGACCTCCGCTGCTCTCATCTGTAGCTACAGAATAAAAAGCAGGGGAACAGTGTCACACAAATACAACAGCATAATTATTTTCTTCAACAGGAAAGGTGCTTAACCCCATAGAGTGTGGCCGCACTCAGCAGTATACAGGAACAAACAAAAAAGGGGCATCTAGTAATACTTTACTAGTCACTAAGGTAGCCAAGAGAGCAGGTAGTGTACTTTATTATTTATTAGGTAGTGTTTTTTTGTATTAATATTTGACTGATTGGGCTATTGCCCATTTAGTATAAAGGGTGGGTGTTAGGTTTGTTGGGGGTGGGTGAAGGGGGTAGTTGCCCGGGAGGGTGGTAAACCCATCCGGTTGGTGATGATAAAGGTTAACCCGTAGCAATTCTTTACTAGCCACTAAGGTAGCCAAGGGGGGAATGTAGTATAGTTGAAGGTTTATATTAACCCCTTTTTAACCCTTGTGGTCAGATAGTCATAGTAAACCATGACTAGTTGAACACATGGTACAAAGGAGTTAATATGTACTCTAATGTATTTAAGGTTATGTTTTATAACCTATTTCTAGTTTGCTTAGAGTATCTCTCTATGTATATAATGGGCAATATATTGGTCATTATATATACAGGAAAGATAATGCTAACACCAGCCTGAAGTAGGTGATTTAAAAATTACAATATTTCTGTCATTAATCCTGTTCCGATAAATACGGAAATGTGATGTATGGGCGATACAGTAAGTACCGAAAAATGCGGTATTTAGCCTATTTTGGACCGGATCTGATATGTTTTCCCGAATCTGATAAAAAATGCGATATTTTTAGGGGTACTGCACTGATGTATAGCACTATAAAAATAATGCATTTGTTGAGTGGTAAAAATGCATTTTTTTTCTTACTGCAGCTTAGAGCAAAAGCCAACAGCGCTGGAGACAGTGATTGCCACGATCGTACTGTGGAAGGTCCATGCTTTTTAATGGGGTCCCCCGCAGTGTTAATTCTCCAGTGCCACGACCACAGCTGTTGCGTGACCATGGGTGGCAGAGCCACCAAAGACTTTAGCTAAGCTACATCTGTAGATAGGTATGCTGACTCTGACAAGGCCTGTTTGCTTGCTGGAACCATGCAACTTTCCCAGGTATCCCAAGAATGTAGATTTTTTTCAAAATAATGAATACCTCAGAAATTACTGCAGAATGAATGTTTACCTATTAGAAATTATTTTAAAGATCACACACACACACACACACGCTCTCCTCCATAATATTTTCTGTAGTTCTATTTAATAGAGGAACACCCATTTGGTTATAAACCTGACAGCAGGGGAGAAAATGATTTATAATCTTTTTAAGTCTCCAAGTCCACGTTCACTGGGTTGTAACAGATCTATTTCAATGTAATAAAATACCAGACAGCATAAACCACTCAGTTTAGTTTATTTCTTTTTCTTGCAGAATTGTATTCTAGGTCCCATACTTGCTAGTAGAATTGTACAGGTAGTACATACTGTATGAATAAAAACCATTGTAATCAAAGGCCTCATTCTCTACTTAGCGGCAAACATCTTAGTGGCAATATATTCCATGCTCTAAGTTTGTCATTCCATCTACTAAACATTTTGATCAATTGAATGGAAGTTAGCGCATTATTCACTGTGCATTACACCACTTCTTACCATATTGTATAGGAACATAAAAGGATTTTAAATCAAAGACCCCTTTTATGTATCAAGACAATGTCAGAGCAGAAATTATGCAAGCAGTGTTTAATAGCGTCAGTGTATCAAGGAGTTTGCTCCAATGTCTGTCTATTTGTCTCTATAAGCTTGTGATTGGGGAGCATCAATAGGAAGAGTTAGGTGGGAGTTAGGAAGGAGTTACAGTGCATGATGCACATGTAGCAGGGTAGTCCTCCACACATATTGGGGGAGTTGATTCAACGCTTTAGGCAGGTTCTGCGGAGGTGCATCGGCCATGTTGAGGTTGGCAGAGCTGAGATTCTGGACATGCTCCTTGTTATGCCGAGGCACGGAGGCCATGTTGGGGTTGGCAAGACTGGCGAGGAGAGACAGGATATCCTCTAGAGACAGGATATTCTGGGGGACTGGAGACTGCAAGGTCAGAGCTGCCTGAGCCAGCCCACGGAAGGTAGTGTCAAGGGAGCTAATCAAGCTGCCTGGGCTAGGCCAGAGTAACCCCCATAGGCCGCAGTTAGCCACATATCACCATAGAGGAGTTTTGTAGGGACGACCATAAGTCAGGGATCTGCCTATTAGATCGATCGTTAGTAGTGCAGCGGAGCATGACAGAGTGCTGGGGAGGATTCCCCAGGCTTCGATGAATGACCATGTGGCTGCCAGAAGTAGAGAGGGAAGGGATATTGTTGGGAGGCCCTGCATCGTGGGACCACGGATGCAGCTCTTCTATCTGCAGAAGGATTCCCTGGTTGTCTGAGTGTAACCAGGAATGTAACCACATGCCCCACCAACACACGGGGGGGGGGAGCGCTGCCCTTACACATACATTTGGGATTGCTTTGGCAGACATCTGGTTTCCTCAGGTAGCTAAGGAACATTAGGGGTGTAATTGTTCCCACGGAAATGAGGATGGGGTTGTGATGTTATTACTGTTGCTGTGCTATTAGTGTGTGGATGTATCTTATGGGATCCTGCTGGTAAAGAGTTATTGCATATACAGTTGTTTGTGTGTTTATTCACTGTATATGTTTACAGGTTCCTGTGAGAGATCATCCCGTCTGTGGCAGGATTCTCACAGGTGGAGGCGCTGCACCTTGCACCTCAAGCTCCCTATGAGCGGAGGCTCATTGCCTGCAAACCTGTCTTAGGGGAGGGGGGGTGAAAGGGTGTTACACACATATGATAAGGGTAATGTATCAAATACTTTATCAATGTGTTTCACTTTATATTTTTTTTTTTGTATCACTTTTTTTTATTGAGAACAACATACATCCAAATGATAACGACAATGTCATAGGCACATGACATGACTTTTCAACTGAGTTAAACAACATGTTGTCCCAAAATAGGTGTTTTTCAATTGGTGGGGGGAGGACTAAGGGGGGAGGGGAGGAAGACATACTGGGGGGGAGTGTGGGGGGAGGGGGGGAGATCTCTATTTCCTTCCTCCTTTTCCATCTGTTTGAGAATGGCCTAATGCAGGCCTAGTCCTAGCGGGCCACCCCAGGGGTCCCAGGTATCCCGAAACTGTGGCATTGTTTCATTGAGCATAGCTGTAGGTTTATCCATGGCCATGACTTCGTCTATTCTTCTCAACACCGTGTTTCTCGCTGGGGCTTTGGTGTGTTTCCACGCCGCCGCTATTGAGCATCTGGCTGCGGTTAGGATTGCTGATACTAGTCTACTCAAGGGGGGGGGCAGGTCGTTTCTGGGTTTGCTCAGCACAAAGGTCAAGGGGTCCAGGGGGAAAATGGCCCCATAGTCTCTTGTAGGAGCTTCTGGATCTTGGTCCATTACCTCTGAATCTTCGGACATGACCACCAAATGTGGGCCATGTCCCCCTTTTGGCCACATCCCCTCCAGCACAGGTCAGGAGTGCCGGGGAAGATCTGGCTCAGCCTAGCCGGGGCCAGGTACCACTGGAATAGTATTTTATATATGTTCTCTTTTGTCACTGTACAGATTGAGTCTTTGAGGTCTTTGTGGCCAACTCCCAGATATCCTCCCACTCGTCCATATCTATCTTTACATTGAGGTCCTCGGACCATTTTTGCATATACTGGTGGGATGGGGGGCTGGTTGCCGACTCCATCCCCCTATAGATCTCTGAGATCAAACCTCTCTGGTAGGAGCTTTTGCTACAAAGGGATTCAAACCTGGTTAATGGGGGGAATTTAGCGTTTGGGGCTAGGGATAAAAGGAAGTGCCTAATTTGCAGGAACTTGAACAGATGGAGACCTTGGTGTTTATGTTTGTCGCGGAGTGCCTGGTAGGAGAGGATCTCCTCGTTTTTCAGCAGATCGGCAATCAGCCTTATTCCTAGACCTTGGAATTGGTCGAATTGTTTTTTGGAACACCCAGGCGGGAAGTGTGGGTTTCCAAAGATGGGGGTAAGTTGGGATGGGGTAGCTAGCAGGCCGTATTTCCCTTTGTTCTTGAGCCAGACATCCCATGTGCATCTCATTGCCCCCAGATCAAATCGCCATGGTCCTCCCTCCCTTCCTGCAGGAGACCAGAGGTGGACCTGGAGGGTGGCAGGTGCAGCATGATGTGATTCGATCGCTAGCCAACAGGTGGAGGCCGAGTCGTAATTCCTAACTACAGCCTGCTTCAACTGGGCCGCCGAATAGTATCTGATCATGTCGGGGACCCCCACACCTCCTCTTGTTTTGGGGGACAACATCACAGACCTTGGTACTTTTGTCCGTTTATCATTCCAGATGAATTGGAACATAAGGGCCTGGATATGTTTCAGGGCTGCAATTGGGACGGGGACAGGGAGTGTTTGGAAGAAATAAAGAAGTCTCGGCAGGACGTTCATTTTTATTGAGATAATTCTTCCAAACCAGGAAATTTGGAACTTTTTCCATTTTTCCAGATCTTTTTTGATTTGGTCAAACAGGGGGGTGGTAGTTGAATTGGTATAGGGAGCTATAGATGCTTGAGATTCTGATTCCAAGGTATTTAATATGGGTAGTGCTCCATTGATATTTATAGTTAGCTTGTAAGAGTCTCCATTCCTGGTCTAATAGGGATACGTTTAGAGCTTCTGACTTGTCCATATTGACTTTGTAGTCAGATACTGTGCCAAATTGGGATAGCAATCTTTGGAGATTGGGGAGGGAGATGTGGGGGTCCGCGAGGGTCAGGATCACATCATCAGCAAATAGAGAAATTTTGTATTCTGTTTCACCAATCCGAATACCCTTAATGCTCTGATCTTCTCTAACTGTGGCCGCTAATAGTTCGATTGTTAGGGCGAATAACAGAGGGGAAAGAGGGCAACCCTGCCTAGTCCCATTTCTGATCTTAATTGGGTCCGAGTAGCCACCTGAAATTTTTACGTATGCTGTTGGGTTTTGATAGAGGGCTCTAACCCCCTGCTGGAAGGGGCCACTGAATCCAATTTCAGCATTGTTTGATCTAGGAAGGACCATTTGATTCTGTCAAACGCTTTTTCTGCGTCGAGGCTAAGGATCATCACTCTGGTTCCTGTGAGGTGCACCTATCTGCTTGCACTATAAATCAATATGTTTGCTTTCAATATATCCTCTTAAGCCACATTTTCAATCTGTAATGAGAGTTAGTTATATTATATTATTATAATATATTATATCCACAATTTTGCGGGTGTTGTCAGAGGCCTGTCTACCTGACACAAATACTACTTGATCTATATGAATGAGACGTGGGAGAATTGGGTTGAACCTGTTTGCCAAGATCTTGCTGTAGAGTTTTAGATCGTTATTTAGAAGGGAGATTGGCCTATAGTTGCCACAAAGGAGAGGGTCTCTACCCTCCTTGTGGATAATTGCCAGGTTTGCCGCGGTGATTGTAGAGGGGATCGGTTCCCCTTGCAGGAAAGAGTTGAACATATCTAAGAGTAGGGGGAGAGAATCGGCAAGAATGCTTTATAATAAGCGTTGGTGAAACCGTCCGGGCCGGGCGTTTTGGCTAATTTAAGGGAACCAATGGCTCCCGATAGTTCCTCCTGAGAGATTTCTTTGTTTAGATTGTCTAGTTCCTTGTTCAAAAGGGATGGGAGGTTACAGTGCTCCAGGTATTGTGTAATTGTTTCGAGGGACGTCGGGTCATGGTTAGGGGGGTGTAGGTTGTAGAGGTCAGAGTAAAAATCCGCATATTCCTGAGCTATCTCTTTCTCTATATATGAAATTTGTCCGTTTTTAGTACGGATTTTAGAGATTTGTGATTTGATTCGGGTGCCTCTGAGTTTAGTGGCCAAGAGCTCATCGGCCTTGTTGCCCTTGTCATAAATTTTTTGTCTGGACCATGTCAGTGCTCTCTCTACCTCTTCGAGTTGGGTGTGTTTGAGGGCTACTCCAGTTTGGTTTAGTTGTTTGAATAGTTTTTTGGAGGCTGTGTGCTTAGGCTGTTGTTCAAGTTGCGCAATCTTATCTGTAAGGTCTTTTTGAAGCTTGAGTTTCTGTTTTTTCTTATGGGCCGCGACTGATATTAGGTCGCCTCCGATTGAGGCCTTTTGGGCCTCCCACAGCATTGCTGGGGCCGAGACTGACCCCTTATTAATTTGAAAAAAGATAGAGAGTTTTTCTCTGACTATCATACAGAGAGAGGGGGGGATGGGAGGGGGGATGGGGGTGGAGGAGGGTGGAGAAGGAGAGGGTGGGGGAATGGGGGGAGGGGAGGGCACTTTTTAGTAAGACGTGCTAGGATGTGGCACGTTCTAGTTGGTGTCGGGGGTGGAGGGGAAGGGCAAGGGCAGAGTGCCGCGGTCTTCTTTCCCGATCTGAGGAACGACGGCCGGGAGGCAGTTGATTACCCAGGTTGGTGTTCGGCTGGTTCGGCTCCGCTTCTTTCTCTCGAACCGTGGAGGGAAGCTGGGTGGGGGGGGGGAGCCCCAGGTTGGTTATGAGCGAGACTGGAGGCGCTGATCCTGGTCTGAGGCGTTGGGGAGCTTCTGATTTGCTATGCGTTCAGAGGCTCTGGGCGTTTCTGCTTCTTCCTGGCGCACTGTAGACTTAGAGGGCCCTCTGCTGTCTGGTGGTGGGGTGAGCCCCAGCGCTTTGAGGAAAGAGGGGGAGTCTTCTGGTCTGGAGATGGTATGATGGCGGCCATTTCTCAGAACCATCAATTTGAAGGGGAAGCCCCAGCGGTAGGTGATGTTACGGTCCTTTAGAATGTTAATGAGGGGCTTCATCTCCTTCCTCCTGGCCACAGTGACCCTCGACAGGTCGCTGTATATCTGGATTCTGTTATTTTCTATGTGGAGGTCTCCTGCTTTTCTGCTCGTGGATATGATTCTTTCTTTGGCGGAGTACATGTGAAATTTAATAATCACATCTATGCGACGGTTTGGATCAGAGGATTTCGGGCCTAGCGCTCGGTGAGCTCTGTCCATTTGTAAATCATGCTCCGTCAAGTCTGGGACCAGGGACCGGAACAGCTTGTGCAGGTAAGGTTGGAGGACCTCAGGTGTGACTTCTTCAGGTATATTTCTTATCCGGAGGTTCTGCCTGCGGTCCCTGTTTTCTTGGTCCTCAAGGGAATCTTTTAACTCTTCAATGACCTGTCCCAGTCTGATAACCTCTTCCTCTGTGCTATTTTGCGATCCTATTACATCTCTGATCTTGTGCTCTAGCTTGTCAGTGCACTTCGTGAGGCCGTTGATATCTGCCCTTAGGCTCTCCAGGGCAGCATTCACGTCTTCCTGGACTCCTCTCCTCATTTGGAGGAAAAGGGCATCGAAGTATTGTTTATTTAGGCCGAATTCCGGCGGTTCTCAGCTGTCTGTGTCTGGCGCCTGATCCACATTTGAGGCCTGCATGGCCTCCTCAGTGCCATCTTGCGAGTCGCAGCTCGGCTCCGGCAAGCGCTGCGCGGGGGTAAAGTACTTGGTGACCCCTTGATTCTGAGTCGCTTTTCCATTTGATAACATGGTCCCCTGTTCTTGTATGTTTTGGGGGTGTTTTGGCGATTTTTTGGTGGCGGTGGGTGCTTAAATGAGCGGGTTATCGGCGAGGGTTTTCGGGAGCTCCTCTACAACCCGACCATGCTCTGTGACATCACCGGAAGTCCCCCCCGAATGAACATTTTTATTGAAACAGGGTCATTCTATTGATTGGTTTTCTGGGAGGTTCTGGAGTTATGGGGACAAGAAGGGGGGGGGCAGAAGGGAGACAGATCACAGCCTCTCCTCTCCAGCACCTCCTCACCTTCCACTGCTTTGGGGCGCCCCTTTGGGAATGAAGGGGAGGCTCACGGCTCCTACGCCGCACCCTGTCGCAGAGGGTCAGGCCAGCTGACCAAGGGGATGTCTACAGGTCCTCCCCTCACTGCAGCAGACCCGCGCCAGCAGTTTGGGGTGCCGGGGGAAGATACAAAGATACAGGCACCTCCGCGGATCGTCGATCCAAAATGGCCACCGGTCCCTTCAATGCGGCTCTGTTGGCAGCTCTCAGCACAGCGCCAGGGTCCGCGCTGTGCCAAGCAATTGTTTGGGAAAATCCCCTGCCTCTTAGAACACTGCATTAGGCGAACTTGATGGCTGCGCCCCCCACCATTCTGCCGCCCTAGGCGGTTGCCTGATTTTCCTAATGATTAAATCGGCTGTGTATATCGATAGACTATTAGGCACGGTCCTTCATCTTGCCTAGAAGCCTATCAATCTACCCAGAGATGGTTTAACCATTCAGCAAACTAGGGGTGGCATAATGTGGGGGGCGGCAGCCATCAAGTTCACCTACTGTAATGCAGTGTTTTAACAGGCAGGAGATTTCCTCAAGCCGGGAGAGAGCAGGGCGGAGGCTGGGCAGTTTCCAACCATCTTGATTGGCTGCTGCTGGGTATAGCAGCCAATCAAGAAGAGCTCTCAGGAGCATGGGGGCAGCACCAAGAAGAAGGCTGCAGCATGGATAGCAGGAGACAGGTGAAGCTGTGTGTCTCAGTGTGTGTCTCTGTGTGTGTCTCTGCCTGTCTTTATGTGTCAGTGTGGGGGGCGAGAGAATGTGTCAGAGGGGGAGAGAAAGTGTGTCAGTGAGGGGGGGGGAGTGTGCAGTACGGGGGAGAGAGTGTGTCAGAAGGGGGAGAGAGTGTCACTGGAGGGAGAAAGATTGTCAGTGTTGGGGGAGAGTTAGCGTCAGTAGGGGCAGAGAGAGTGTAAGTGGAGGAGGAGAGAAACAGTCAGTGGGGGGGGAGAGAGTCAGTGGGGTTGGAGAAAAAGTTTTAGTGGGAGGGGAGAGGGAGAAGGAGTGTTAGTGGGGGAGGAAGGAGATAATTCCAAACCACTAAGGGCCTTATTCAGAAAGCCTCGATAAGGCCCTTATCGAGCACTTATCGACCTAAAATGGCTACTGGTATTCAGATAGCCTCGATAAGTGCTCGATAACGGCCTGTATCGACGCAAATTTTTATCTCCGTCCGGAATTCGCTGACTGAGCAGCTATCAGGCCCTTATCGACCATTTTTGGAGGGTTGATAAACTCCCGCTATTCAGAGACCCGCGAGTCGGGTGTCGCGGCCCATCGCAGCCCATCGCAAGCCTAAAAAACGATGTTCTCCCCAAATCCAATTCCCCACAAAATTGTTGGACAATTGGTGGGGAAATGCCTCGATGAGCTGCGATGGGTCGGGACATAGAAGAAATCAGGCCCCTTTCCTGCCTCGGATTGATGCCGGGGGTCTCCGGAGCTGATAGCCATTAATAGCAGCTTCGGACCCCCCCCGGCATGCATCCGAGGCAGGAAACATGAATGTAAAGCAACTTCATTACCTTAGCGGCTAACTGCTAAGGCAATGAAGGGGTTAAACACCCGTGCCAGGCTTACTGTAATAAACATACAGTACAATGCAATACTGTGGCTAGCGTGGGTGAGTGAAGGGGGAATTTGGCCCTTAGTGGCTAGTTTAGGCATTGCGGGGGCGTTGCGGGGGGAGTTAACCCCTTCATTACCTTTGCGGTTAATACCGCTAAGGTAATAAAGGGGTTAACCCAACCGCTACCCCCCGCAAGGTCTAAACACCCATTCTTAGGGCTAATACCCCCTTCACTCACCCGTGAGGCCTAAGCACCCACCCCAGACTGACTATACCCACCCTATACCCATTGAGTAGTATAGTGGTACATCATACCCATATAATAATATTATGGGCATGATAAGCCTCTATAGCACTCAATGAGCACCTTAATAAAAATACAGTAATACACAAGACACACAGTAATAAAACCTAACTATACTCCCAATAAACACACTTCACTAAATAAAATCAGTAGCCAGCTAATCCAATCAATATAAGCAATTACAACATCAACAATGAATTAATTAAACCATTACCCAATCAAACCAATTAATCCCTAAAGCAACTCAAAATGAATAGTAACACTAACCAATGTAAACAATGAATTAATCCAACATTAATTAATGTGACCATTAAAAGACAAATAAATAAATTAAAACTATCTCAGAAGTATCCATAAAACACATTAGCTAACATAATATAACATTAAGTACAAGCGAACACCAATCGCAAACCTTTTAATACATTAACCATAAACAAACAATCACATCCACATCAATAACAAGCGAGAAATGCCCCCCAAATATTGGCATAATTATGTATTAATCTGTACCCTAAAGAGGTACAGATTAATATATTATCAGTCAATGTGCCTCCCCCAAAAAATCAAAAAACACACCCAAAAAATAGACCTGTAAAAAGAGACATTTACAAACATAGAATATCTTACTTACCATTAGAAGCGGTGGCCCTCCGACTCCCGGGGTAACAGGAAGCTCAAGTACCTTGAAGGCCTCCAACAGCATCCGATGCCATCTGCCATCAGGATCCTGCTCAGGTACCCCAAACTTCTTTTTTCTTTCTTTACTCACCGTCTTCTATCTTCATCTGTTACCATTTCTTGTTGTTCGTTATCTTCTTTCTTCATCTGTCAATCCATAAAACCCCATGTTAAATCCCAGCCGATGCTGTCTCGTCGGCTTCTTGGGCTCAAATGTGGCGTCACGGCTTTAAATATGGCTTGTGACGTCACATTTAACCTCACAATGGTTAACAGCCACCTGATGGAATTGGTTCCCACGATCTGATTGACTGAAATACCTTGTGACACAGCAGCCATCTTGGATTTACCAACGTCATGTTAAAGGTAAATGAAGCACAGCCATTCTGATTGGCTGGCATCATTCTCTTTAAGTGACGTCACGGCAAAAAAAATTGCTTAAGTCTGCACATGGTTTTAACAGCCAATCAGGTGGCTGTTAACCACTGTGAGGGTAAATGTGACATCACAAGCCATATTTAAGGCCTTGACGCCTCATTTGAGCCCAAGAAGCCGACGAGACAGCATCGGCAGGGATTTAACATGGGGTTTTATGGATTGACAGATGAAGAAAGAAGATAAAGAACAACAAGAAATGGTTACAGATGAAGATAGAAGACGGTGAGTAAAGAAAGAAAAAAGAAGTTTGGGGTACCTGAGCAGGATCCTGATGGCGGATGGCATCGGATGCTGTTGGAGGCCTTCAAGGTACGTGAGCTTCCTGTTACCCCGGGAGTCGGAGGGACACCGCTTCTAATTGTAAGTAAGATATTCTATGTTTGTAAATGTCTCTTTTAACAGGTCTATTTTTTGGGTGTGTTTTTTGATTTTTTGGGGGAGGCACATTGACTGATAATATATTAATCTGTACCTCTTTAGGGTACAGATTAATACATTATTATGCCAATATTTGGGGGGCATTTCTCGCTTGTTATTGATGTGGATGTGATTGTTTGTTTATGGTTAATGTATTAAAAGGTTTGCGATTGGTGTTCGCTTGTACTTAATGTTATATTATGTTAGCTAATGTGTTTTATGGATACTTCTGAGATAGTTTTAATTTATTTATTTGTCTTTTCATGGTTACATTAATTAATGTTGGATTAATTCATTGTTTACAGTACATTGGTTAGTGTTACTATTCATTTTGAGTTGTTTTCAGAATTAATTGTTTTGATTGGATAATGGTTTAATTAATTCAATGTTGATGTTGCTAATGATTATATTGATTGGATTAGCTGGCTACTGTTTGTATTTAGTGAAGTGTGCTTTTTTGTTAGTTTATTTGGCTTTTCTTATTGTGTGTCTTATGTATTATTACTGTATTTTTATTAGGGTGCCCATTGAGTGCTGTAGAGGCTTATCATGCCCATATTATTATTATATGGGTATGATGTACCTCTATACTACTCAATGGGTATAGGGTGGGTATAGTCATTCTGGGGTGGGTGCTTAGGCCTCCCGGGTCAGGGTGGGTTAACCCCTTAATAACTATAGCGGTTAGGAACTGCTAAGGTGATTAAGGGGTTAGGAGCCATTAGAATGTATTTTTTTTCAATATATGCTTTCTGGCAATGGAGGACAGAGGGACCTTCTGTTGTGGTAAGTATAACTGTATTTATTTATTTTATTTATGTATGCGACTGTAGTGTTTAATAATGGGCAAATAATATATTATCCATATCTGGATAATAGTTAATTTGCCCATTACTGTACTGTATGGATTTGGGCAGAGGGGCGGGGGGGTGGGGGGCGTGTATTGATGTGTTTTTACATATTAATTTTAATATATATTTCTTTAATAGTGTAGAGGTGCAGGGGGTCTCCGGAGCTGAACCACGTTGGTTTTATGTCCGGGGACCCCCTACTTCCCGAGATACAGGCCTCTTTATGGGGTGCCGTCATCCCTCTGCATTGAAATGTCCCGTGTCACGTGACCGGGACATTTCCTTGCATAGGAGATACCGGCACCCCATAAAGGTGCCTGTATCTCGGGAAGCAGGGGGTCCCCGGGCATAAAACCAACGTGGTTCAGCTCCAGAGACCCCCTGCATCTCTACACTATTAAATGAATGTATATTTAAATAAATAAATTTCGGGCGACATTTCCGCTGGGAGAGGCGGCTCTTCAGAGCAGCTCTCTCTGCAGCAGAAATGAATCGCTGGTTTTTGCCTTTTCAGAGGCTCTCGACTCTCGCTGGCAGCAACTCGCCAGTTGTGGGCATTCTGCTATCACAGGTATTCGAGCCTTTCTGAATACCGTGATAGCAATGCCCAAAAAACATTCATTTTAATTTCCCTGGCGAATTTTTTTATGAATGTTCTCTGAATAAGGCCCTAAATGTTTTACATTTAATTAAAAATGTCAATATGGAAGACCTGTATTCTAAAATATGGGTTTCTTTATGGATTTTGTTAACAATGCCTCTTTCCATCGCCACTGGTGAGCTGAGTTTTTCCAAACTTAAACTCATTACGACTTGTTTAAGATCAAGCATGTTCCAAGAAAGATTGAATTTTCTAGCTACTTATTCAATTTAAAATGGCATCGCTCAAATCCTGTATTTCTCTGAATTGGTCAAAAATTTCGCAAAAATGAAAGCGAGAAAAGTTAATTTTTATTACAACATTTGTGAGTACCAAACTTTCCATTCTTGATTATACCCTTTTTCTATTAAAGTTAGTCAAATTTTCTATTAAAGTTTTTCATGTATACATGTGTATCTATTTATCAAGGTTATTATGAGCGTCACGTCCGTTAGCCCCCCCCAAAAAATGATTACTTGAAAACATTATCAATATGAAAAAGACAGGGAGCACCCAACATGTTTTCACACAGGACGCCAAAATGACTAAAACCATCCCTGTTTTAGTGTTAGTCTTATCCTCAGTTACTTATTTATTCCTCACCCATTATATACATTGGTACAACAGATGTAGCAGACTTTGGCGTTCCCCAACATGTGCAACATAATTAGAAAAACTGCAGCTGAGAAATCTCTGAGCTACAGCTTTCATATTGTTAAGGAGGCAGCGAACATGGACTGTCGCAAAACCTTTAACCCGTGTAATTGAAACTCTGAGTGTACATAAGTTAAGGGATAAAAATGTATAGGATTTTGACTATAAATCATGACCTGCTTAGTTTAATGAATAGTATGTACAGTACAGTAACTGAATATCTACCTCATGGGCATAGAAATGTACATATTGTATAAAATATTTTGTGAAATAAAAATAATAGACTTTCATTATAAAGGTCATTGCAAAATTATTTATAGTTTTTAAAACCGCAGTTTGTAAATAGTTTAGGTATTAGTTTACAATAAAAGCAATGTCTAAAATACTGTAGATAAAATGTCTATAAAAAATAGCTTTTATCGTTCTGAGCCTGATACTCATCCATCTAAACATATAACAATTCATCATTCATGTGGTTTATGGGTTGGAAATATGTTCATCATTTTTTTTTGTCCATCTTTGAAAAATCTACTTTAAAAATATGAAAAATTTGGTTTTCTTGCTTACTGCCTACGCGTTGCATATTTTGTTCATCTATTGAATTGCTTGGGACTTATATACAAAACTGGAGACAAATATATGGCTTGGAAAAAAGATGTATAGATGTTTCCCATTTTGAATAGACTACATAGGACCCAAGGTTGATAAGAAACTGCTTTAAAATATGAAATACTTTTTGGGATTTACATTCTTATACTTTACATAATATTCCATGGGAGCGTAAGTTAATTTTGCTTTATAAAACGATTTAGCTATTATTTTTTAAACTTATAAGATGCATCCCAAACATCAAATGTTTAACCTCACATACCTCTCAATCCTTGAAGTCCTTGTACACTAGGATCTCCTTTCATACCTTTGTCTCCTTTATCTCCTTTTGGCCCAGGAGGACCTATAAAATAAAAAAAAAACAGAAACTTTCTTAATTTAAAACAAAATTAAATTACTTTTCATGTTAATTAACAGCATTTATGTAAAAAGGGGTTGCAACTGTTTTGTTCTGGGGAGGCCCTTTAAAGTAGCAGTTCAACTGCCGTTTTACATTTTTTTCTTATTTTTCACATTCAATACAGTATGTGCATCAATACAATCTGCACACTGACAAGTGATGAGCTAAGTTGACAATTGATCCGTTCTCCTGTGATTGATCAGCAAAGATTCGGCTCGGGGGTTCTCTAAATCACTGTCAGTGCTGCAGAAGATTACTCAAGATGCAAAGTTCTGTGTGGAAGATCATATGACAAAAATTATTGTTATAGTTATAGTACATTAGAAAACATTAACAAATGTCTTTAAATGTTTCTTTTAAATGCTACAAGTATTTTCTCATAGTACTGAACTGATTTATTAATAAAAATACACATGTAAGATATTGCTTGAACTGCAGCTTTAATGCTGAAGGCATCACAAAATTAATAACCTACTAAAATGTTCTTCAATTTGTAAATTCAAATGTAGTAAACTGGTATAATTCCCTAAACTAAATTCTTAGCATTATTTATCAAAGTCTCCCAGCAGCAAACTGGTACAAACATGGGACAAAAACAGCATTGTATATACACTCAGAGGAATAGTTTTGATTTTTTCTGATGTCATATATTTGCTAACAGAAGATCCTGGAAACCAAACTGTTGCTGCAGTCTAGGTACTTCTGTATTGTAGCCTGATACTGTACCAGTTTATCTGAAAAAAAGGTTATTAACTCCCAAACAGAAGACCCAATAAACAATCATAAAATAATTTAAAATAGTATTTAATAGCTACAGGGAAAATGAGATGCATATGTAGCCATGTCTGGTTTTGGCTACTAATCTGCCCTCCCTGACATGCAAGCCCTGGTAACAGTGCAGGCAGTGTTAGGACCAATCCAGGGTTTTTCCCACTAGCAATCAGCTTCCTTGAGGGACAGGGGAGGAGGTGGGCTAAGGCTTGTGTTCTGCCCAATAAGGGGCTCAGACCCTGGACCTCCCCTTCGGTACTTTAGGGGCTGCACTTCTTTATTTAGGTAGTTGTCTCTCCCTTTGATAGACTGATATAACACAGAGGTGTACCTGCTGTCCCCTCCCCTTGGGGAGTGGGGGGTGATTACCATACCTCTGACTCTATTAGGGAGCCAGGGAAGAGTTTGGACTGCCCTTTGTGCCCCAGGCCAGGGTTGGAAGTACAGTACACTTACATATTTATATTTCTTATGTATTTTATATTTCTTATGTATAATAAATTACATGTACACTAAGTATAACAAATTAAATGATTAGTATCATTAGTATATTTTAGACTCAGGGCGATGTTCATTAAAGACTGATAGGGCTGATTACTTTAGTGCATGATTACATGGAAACTCAAATTGAGGTTAATTGGAGTTCTTGTGTGATTCTGCCCCAATTTGCACTGATAGCGTTTAATGAATAACCCCTTATGAATAATCACACTAGGAGCATGTTTTACAGATGTAAGCTGCCTAACTGTCGCCCCCTGTCAGGGAAACTGTGGAATCCTGACTGTGGCATCACCAGGCAGCAGGAAATCTCTCCTTAGGGGTCCCATTCTGAAGAATTGACCCCCACAGGCAGCCACAGCCTTTACTGTCCATGGAGATGCAGCATTGCACTTTTCAAATGCAGCTTTCACAACAGTGAGTCTGGCTATCTCTGTATGTAGGGAATGCTTTGGATCTAAACACTCCAGATTGTATATCTCATGGGTCTCAAAAAAATCTGTAATTAATCTGCTTCTGGATTATGTGATTATGTGTTAAACTCTGGACTGCTTACCTCTGGACCACCACTGTGGACAACATTTGGATTCTGGGGTCCATCACATATGCTGTGGACTGGCGTATGTGCGACAGGTGCAGTCAGATGTATTGTCGAATATTCTGCCTGACCACTGTCTGCTCACAGCTTCCCCGCCGCCAAACTAATTGCCAAACAGGATAACACAGCGGAATGCCCCTTCTTCAGGCCCGTTAATACAGACCCATTCAGTGACCTTTATCCAACCACATCTCATTTTAGATTTAGGCAAATTTGCCAAATACCACGAGTGGTAGTCTGCGGCAGACTAATGGCCCATCGGATTAACACAGCAGGTGTCTATGCTGTGGGAATCCTACCGAGTTCTACCTGTCTGTGACGGGCAGTAAGAGATAGGCTGAATCAGTCACTCTACCTGCGCGCCTCTACCTGGTGATCGCGGGGTTTTATTTAATTTTAATATTACAGTAATGTAGCAGAGGGTCTCCGGAGCTGAACTGCATTGATTTCTGGTCCGGGGACACCATACTTCCTGAGATACAGATATGGGGTGCCAGTATACCCGCCATGTTAAAATCCTGTGGGTCACGTGGGATTTAAATTCTGCATGGGGATACCGGCATCCAATAAAGTGGTCTGTAACTCGGGAAGTAGGGGTTCCCCGAAGCTGAAATCAACTTTGTTCAGCTCAGAAGACCCCCTGCTCCCACACACTAGTATCAAACAGCCCCCCCACCCCCAAAGAAAAAATCATTACGTTAGCGGTTATCTGCTAATGTAATTAAGCTGCTTACACTATATTTTTATTCATAGTAGCCTCGGGGACCCCCTGCTTCCCAAGATAAAGGCCCCGGAATAGGGTGCCAGTATCCCCGCAATGTTAAAGGCCACCAGTCACGTGATGCAGAGGATTTTAACATTGCTGGGATACCGGCATCCCATACCGGGGCCTGTATCTCGGGAAGCAAGGTGTCCCTGCGGCTGAAATCAACTTGGTTCAGCATAGGAGACCCCTTGCTCACACTCACTATGTATTCAAATAAAATTGAAGCAGTTTCATTACTTTAACGGCTAACCGCTAAGGCAATGAAGGGATTAAGGCAGACTACCAGGTTTATTGGGGCAGAGGGGATGATTGAAGGGGGTAATAACCCAAAAGTGGGTGGTTATGCATCTTGGGTGTGTAGTAGGGGGGTTAACCCCTTCATTAGTAGTAACAGCTATGGTAATGAAAGGGTTAACCTCCCACTACCCACCAAGGTCTGACCACCCACCCTGTGGCAACTACCCCCTTCACCCAATCCCCCTACCCACAATAAACATGAAAATAGCTACAACCTACTGTACCAATACACAACCCACTCCCTATACCCCCATTCTGACTCTGTCTATGCGATTATCAGATACATATGCTTGTACCTCAGGTTACACCACATAAAGACCTGTCCTTCCGTTTTGTACAATTATCAGTCATTGGTTTCTGTCAGATACTATGAACAGTGTACAGACTGATCAGTACTTATGGCTTAGAGCTGTTCCCATAAGATTGAGGTGTGTCTAAAATATAGTGATTATTTTGCTGCTTGGCAATTATTTGGTTTTTGCTCACAGAAGGTGACAATAGAGATGCTGTAATTATTACAAATGTGTCCTTGGTTCAGTTTATTGCTGACTCTCTGCTAATGGCCAGTATGTTTGTTTTTATACAGTAGAGTGCCTCTTAACATATATGATTGCAGAATAGAACCTTTTAACAACTTACTATAATGTACTGTACTTTTGGGTCACAATTTTTCCTCATACTTTTCTGCTGTTATGACTGTAGTGTAACCTCAGTCGCCCTAGCCATTGTCACTTACATAACAACATTAGCTTTCATTGTATTGCCTTGTTCCCTGCACAGGTACAGCTATTTCTCAAGAAACATTATAGTTAAAGTTATACTTTATGTAGCCACCCTTGAGGGGACAATTATAGCAGTGTAAGGGTTAAGGGCCCTAGAGGGCTGTGTGGACTACCACAGAGTAACCCACTCTTCCATGTTATGTCTTAGGATAGTGACATCACCACTAAAAAATATATACCCAGCTAGAATGTTGTATGTTCAGGTTCCTGGAGGAGTAACAGTTGGAGGAGCCTCGCTGTATATATTGTAGATACACCATATGTTTCTGTGTCTATAGAAGTAAGTCAGGAAGGATCTGTCCCCATTTTTTATGTTGTTGTCAGGGCAAGTGTCCCTTCAGTATAAAATAAGGGGAGAGGGGGAAGGGAGGGAAGAGAGAGGGAAAAGGGAAAGCTCCCGCATCAGCCGAAGTACATAGAGTAATAGGTAAGTAGATAGTCAGAGATCGTTTCTGGTGCAAAAGGGGACAAAGAGATATGCAAACAATCAAACGAAAGGTTCCCCCTTGAATGCACTCAGATCGATCTAATTGATATGATGTAGCAAATTAAAATAATTTAATGTATCAATAATAAATAAAATAGTAGTTGTACAGAGGGGTGTGGTAAACAAGTCCAGGACCACCTCCGAATTACATACCAAATATATTACCGTATTACGTACATATACGGAAAAAAGGTAAAGAGAAAAACACTACACCTAAACACACTGGTATATAGCCACAGTCCATATAGATCAACTCCTGCAGAACTAAGTGCAAACCTATTAAAAGGCAGCACTTATATCTAATAAACCGGCAGTCTCAAGTGATGTAAAACTGTCGATGCTAAATCTGGAGGAGATGATTCCTTGAAGGGTAATCTTAAAATACCGATAGGTCCTGGCAGCAGTAAATAGCCAGACCAGTGAAGTGTGATGGTGTAGGTGCAGAAATCAGCGTGAAATCACAGTATCAACACACCCAATTCAATCTGTATAGTCAACATGATGAAGTGGGAGAACCAACTAGCAGAAGTGTAAAGTCCTAGAAAGGGCTAGCACAAAATGTGCAAATGTATAGCCCTGAGGCACGGTTCACTGACCGTATCAAGTTATAGCCTCATAACTAGGAAAACTTCATTAGACATTCACTTTTGTATTAAAAGAAATGTCTCAGTGGTGATAGAATAAAATCACAATGCGTATGGTATATTTTGCTAGTGTCAGTTACCACATTGCAGTTCTCACCCTGAAACACATAGTGAAAGTTTCATGGGAACACACATGCTGATGATAAACAGAAAGATCTACTTCTATACTGCTCATGATTAGTATAAACACAGCACATTTTGCAGCAGTCTCAGTGAGCAGGAAAAAACGCTACACATATTGCATAAGTCTCAATAAGTAGCGACTGTCCAATTAATGGGTAGATACAATTAAATCCTAAGAAACCCTTCATAGTGCATACTAGCAAAATCGTAGCAAGGAAGGGCTATAAACATGATATACTTAGCTTGGTTGGTGATACTCCACGCTTGATCGTGTAGCCCATAAGGACCGTGCTGTAGGGTGACGTCACGCCGTATGGTGACCATACGGCGTGAGTCAACCTACAGCACGGTCCACACTGATACACGCTCCAGCTACATTGTAGCACAGGCTCCTGTTTACCTCCTCCTTATGGGAGATTGAATTGGGTGTGTTGATACTGTGATTTCACGCTGATTTCTGCACCTACACCATCACACTTCACTGGTCTGGCTATTTACTGCTGCCAGTACCTATCGGTATTTTAACATTACCCTTCAAAGAATCATCTCCTCCAGATTTAGCATTGACAGTTTTACATCACTTGAGACTGCCGGTTTATTAGATGTAAGTGCTGCCTTATTATAGGTTTGCACTTAGTTCTGCAGGAGTTGATCTATATAGACTGTGGATATATACCAGTGTGTTTAGGTGTAGTGTTTTTCTCTTTACATTTTTTCCGTATATGTACGTAATACCGTAATATATTTGGTATGTAATTCGGGGGTGGTCCTGGACTTGTTTACCACACCCCTCTGTACAACTACTATTTTATTTATTATTGATACATTAAATTATTTTAATTTGCTACATCATATCAATTAGATCGATCTGAGTGCATTCAAGGGGGAACCTTTAGTTTGTTTGTTTGCAAGTGTCCCTTCAGTTAGTACCCGCAGATATGGCCAAGGTGAAACCAGTCATTCACGACAGAAGAGCTATAGACCCTAAAGAGGTTTCCAAGAGTAGATAGTCGACCATGGGCTTCAGAGTAACTGGGCATAACAGACGTTATGCAGGACATGGAAAGCAATTTTCATGAACTACTGTACAGTACAGGTACAATGATGTTTTAATGCCCACAATGCACAATAGCAGTTTATTGGTTTTAGAATTTGCAGGATTGGGAGAGGGAAACAGGGTTGGGGGTACTCTGTTAACAGATTGCTTAAAATGGCAAGGTGGGTGTCTCCAGAGCTGAATCGTGTGCATTTCACCCCTAGGGATCCTCTGCTTCCCAAGATGCAGTACATACCTCTAAAGGTAATGCGGGGTAAATAAAGAAACAGTAGTACTGCCGGGGTGTAAACCAAAGAGCACACAGGCAGTACATAGAGCACGCAAAGTACGTATGTATCTCTCTGGAATACCCATGCATTTTATTGAAGAACATGGGGTTTAGTTGAAGAACATATGGTGACCAGGAGACACCGACTTATCAACAATGGTTTTGAAAATAAATAATGTATAGCGATTAGATACCTTGTTACCATGCGTCACATAATAGACTAAAATGTTCAATTTTTGCACATCATAGCGTATTTTTTAATGCAATAACTATATACTATCTGTATATACTGTTTATGAGATGGACAAAAATGTTGTGCGTGAAATCAGAACCTACCAGAACCTTTCAGTAGAAAACCAGATACAAAACCAAAACTCTTAAGATCTTTAAAACCAAAAATTATTTGCAACCAAAACCAAAACACGCCCATCTGTAATTTAGGTGTTTCTCTTCAAATCTTTTTAAATTATATTAAGTATTTCAGGTGCAGTATATTAGTTGAATTTCCTAATTGTTAAATGGATTCATACATATTTAAGTATTTGTTTATTTTAAACTTTTCCTGCTTATTTGAAGTTATTTTCCATACTTTGGCCAACATTCAAAACCAAAACTGATCCAAGTTTTGAAGACTTCACGAAATAACGTGGTGGAGGAAGCACACAGGAGCCTTTTCTGTTTGTAAATTGTGCGAGAAACGAGGAAGAACAGAACCTTGTGGCTTTGCAGTACCACAGGAAAATCTACTACAGAACCTGCACAGACCTCCCCCCCCCCCCACACACAGAGCTCCTGGTCTGGTATGGAGATGAATATGGGAACGAGCTTGGTATCAAGGGGGTACGCTGTGGAAAAGTAACGCGCCAGCACCAGTCTGAGGACAACATTTTGAGAAAACGTCGGTGAGTTGGCCCAGCTGTATACTTTGGAGAAGCTTCCCTCTAAATCAGCAGAGAAGAGAATATCCGAAGAAGGAAAAAGACAGAAGGAGCAAAGTAAAGTAAAGCAAAGCAAAGAAACCTTGATGTGAGACCATTTACACAAGGCCGTGTAAGTGTTGATTATATTATACATCCTTCACTTCACTACATATAACAGTCTTGAACTTTAAGCATCTTAGTATTTAAATATTTGTATTATCCCTCAACCTGTTTTCTTGTTTTCCAAGTTTTGACAAATCATAAATAATACAAAAAAAAAGGGAAATCGTTTTTTAACCAAAACCGCATCCAAAACAGTAATTTTTAGAGAGAGGGGAGGGAGAGGGGGAAAGAGAGGGGGAGAGAGAGATCAAAGAAACAGACACACCATACTTGCAGCAAACTTGATACATTATTTCTCGATGTTCTATCCACCCTACTCAGTTGGGTAACCGAAATATCGAGAATTAAAGCATCGAGTTTGCTGTAAATATGGTATGCCTGTTCCATTGACTTCTCTACATTATGCTTTACTAAGCATTTAGACAGTTGCAGGCTCTCCAGTTCTCTGGATGATCTGATTTATAGTGTATCCTGATTTTGTTATATATATATATATACATATATATATATATAAAGCATGTTTTTTTTTATTACTTTGATGTTGTATTTATTTTTTTAATTGTGAGTGTTTAGGATGTAACACATTTTAATATTATGGAATAAAAATGGAATAATAAATTAACATTAAAATTTACATTATAAATAAAAATAATAAAACTAACAATGGATTGAGCTTTATGTACAGTATACTTTACCTTGAATTAAAGTTACATTTTGCAAAGCACATGAATGTTCCCAATCTTTTAACCTGAGGTCAATAGTGATTTTACTCAGCGTTTCCACTTCTTCTTTCATTTCCTGTTCCAGAGTGGCATACTGTTTGTTCTCTTACATTGGCAACTTCTGTTGATGTATTGTAGAAGTATGAACTCAGTTGTGTAATTTCCTTTAAAAAAATATATATAAAAACACGTCATAAATTATTTTTTAAATCACATTAAGATTAGGTGGGTTTTTAGAATATGAGCTTCAAAAAGCGATCACATGATCAGGAAGTGTCAGAGAGTCTGTGGAGATGGTGGTGGCACAACCCTCTGGAATTGACGGGATTAAAATCTCCCTTATTCCATAAAAATTACTAATTTGCCACAGTATCGAAAATTGTGACAGGCCCAAGACAGATTTCCTAAATTTCCCAAATGTTATCGTTTAATGATTCAAACTCACTTTAAATGATCTCAATAAGAATAATTTTTAGAAAGACCACGATAATCCTTGTTTTTACCAGAACCAGAATACTGCCTACCATATCAAATATGTATTTATAATGCATATATTTAGCAGATTCTATTAGTCACTGCTAAACTCATTTAAATCAATGCACTAAATCTGCTGGTTACACACTCAAAAGTAACTTACTAAATGGTGGTAAACAACTAATGGTATGTTTTTAAATGTACTTTCTACATTCCCCAATATCTAGTAGTGTCTTTAGCATATTTGTATTTTGTGATTTGTATTGAATGAAATGCTAATAAACATGCCAGCATGAAATTAGGAAAAGTTATACAGCACACAAAAAGGCACCATAGACTAAATAATCTTCTCTGAAGAACTGTCTCTTTTCCCTTTCAGAAGAATAAATACAAAAAAAGAGGAATGACAGGACAGGCAGCTTTTATTTTATTATGTAAAAGCCGTTCATAATTTTACATAAAACATTTTTAACTTTCTTGTCCTGGAGGGCAGGAGACATGCTTCAAGTACAGTACATTTAAAAAAAATAATTATCGAAACGTTGGAGATATGTGCTATACAGTATGTTCAATACATAATTCTGCTTTGTTACCGTCTGAGTGCTGTCGCCTCTTTGCCGCTTCATGGTAACGTATGGTTTTTTATAATATATATATATATATATATATATATATATATTTTTTTCCAAGAAACCAGAAGTTCAGGGCACTCAAACAGGTATATCAAGAATATATAAAGTTAGTTATCTTTGCAGACAGGGTGCTTGCAGAGCAGCTGGGATCACGATCCACCCGTGAAATTGGACAATATAAAATTAAAAAATATTGTAGCACTCTCTGTAGGGAATAAATAAGGTTTTAATCCATCAAGCAAGCATAAGAGGTCAAATACAGAAAAAAGGAAGCAACTTTTCAGACATCCCGGTCCTTTAGGAGCTTGATAAAGGACCGGAAGGTCCAAAAGTTGCTTCCTTTATATATATATATATATATATATATATATATATATATAATATATATATATATATATATATGGTTTGTTTGTAGGATGGTGCTCTGAAAGTGCTAGGACCGTATGTAATGGAAGGGAGCATAAACTGGGTATATGAATAAAAATAACAGTACTGAACCTTTAAGTGGGCATAGGGTACCCTGAAGGTTGGGGTGGGTTGTCCAAAAACACCCCCCCATCCTCATTGGGTTAGCCCCAGGTAATGTACTCACGTATTGCTTCTTCCCAGAATCTCCCTTCCAAAGCGTGCAGCTGAATTCGTGTAAAAGTTCCAAAGGCCAGGGTGTGCAGCGCACAGCAAGGATGAAAAGAGCAGGTCTTGCAATAAAAATCCTTTATTAATAAATCATCTGGATGTGGGACAGCAGCAAACTTCAACGCGTTTCGTTCCTGAGAACTTTTTCAAGAAGTGCTGTACATTGTAAAATCAACAGTTTAAATGCAGCTGCCCGCCCTGTTTTCGCGCCAATAGTGACATCATTACGCGTCATCTAACCAATAAGAATCGTGTATGCCGCGCATGCGCCGCGCGCCAGAGCACTCTGGGACTCCCTGCAAACCTCAATCATGATCGGCACGCCTTTCAGGGCGGCCTCCCCACTGAGAGCACGCCTCTGATAGCCGCACAGGATCCCCTCCTACTCCCCGCTTCGGCGCATGCGCAGACACTACTTCCAATTCCCCCCAGTTATGACAACCTGGATAGCGGTCCACAACTGACTAGGGGGCAAATCTGTATACACAATAGACTGTGTGCTAACATTTGCACACATACAGGCTGCTGAAAATCACCAGGCAGGCAGCTACAAGTCTGACACATACATAAATGAATATGAGACTATTATATCAATTAAAGACTAAACACAGAAAGAAAGAAATATATACACTTAGTTAAGTTTTAACAAAAAATAATAAGAAAAAGATATAAGAAAAAATATAAGAAAAAATATATACATAAGAAAATACATAAATTAACACAATTATGTATTAGAACAAAACTATTATATCAAGATTGATTTTATTGCTTAAAAGGATTCTAAAAGAGTAATATTAAAACAAATTAAAAAGGTGTAAATATATCTTATACCTATATCTAGAGAACAGCAAATTGCTTGCTCCTATTGATGAAATGGGGTTTATATCATATTTACCATTAAATGCATTTATACATTTATATAATGTGGAGTGCTATATATTAGGCTATGGATTTGTGTACGAAGAGATTTCCTAAACAATCTTACTATACCGTGGTTAAATAGATGAGAGCATAGAGAGATACATGACTTTTGTCACAAATTATTTGGTGCAATATGCATTTTTCAGAAGAAACCAGAATGCATTATTTAAGCAAATGACAATAGATATGCTGAAGAAAACAGAGCGATGTCTTTTTAATGTACTTTTTGTTAATTATAAACCCTTTAACAGAGGTGAATTAATGGGTTCCTAGAATAGAGTGACGTTTGGGGTACATTTGGGAGATAAATGAGTCCCAACGTTATATTTAGCAAAAACAATAGACAGTAAATGTTATTTACATTATCTATAATGTTGACATTTTGTATCTATTTTAGATCTTGATTTATATACTGAATGGTCTTATTTCAGGAAGTGATTAATATTCCATTCAACATTCATCCCGTCTGGGTACCTTGTTTTTAATGTGAATATCCAGTAGGATTCTCTACAGTCTAATGTTTTTACAATATTTCCCCCTCTTTCTTTTTTCATTATCCTCTCAATACCCATGAATGAGAAGCTATTTATTCCTCCCTGTCTGCATTCCGTAAAATGCTTAGACACAGGATGCTCAGTGTCTTGTTTACGAATCAATCTGCAATGTTCCTGCATCCTCGTCTTTAAAGCCCTTGTGGTCCTTCCGACATATCTCTTCCCACAGCCACAAGTAATAAGATACACCACAAAGGTGGTATTGCAATTAATAAAGCTATATATAGTGTGGCGTTTGTGCGGGCTGTGGGAAAAGAAATGTCGAGCAGGCTTCATGAAATTGCACATACTGCAATGATTGCATCTAAAGGATCCTTTGGTAAAGAAACGATCTGGATCTTTCACAGGCGTGGATATCACGCTGGGTGATAGAAATGTGGCCAATGTCTTGGCTCTTCTGTATACGAATTTTGGGCCTTTCTCTGTGTACTCACGAAGAATGGGATCCATTTTTAGTAATTCCCAATGCTTATTTACAATTTTGTTTACTTGATTACTTGATTTGTTAAATTGGGAAATGAACAAAGGACAAGTCCCATCTTCCTTAGTCTCTCTTTTTTTACTTTTAAAATAATTAATGCGAGAGCCATCCCTCATTCTGGATCCAGACGGCAATACAGTTTCACGTTCAATTTCCGTGACTTCCTGTAGTGTAGCTTGGAGGGTCTCCCGATCATATCCCCTCTCAATGAATTTATTTGTCAGTTCCCCAGACTGAGTGATGAAATCGCTGTGGGTTGAACAGTTTCTCCTCAGCCTGAGGTACTGACCCTTGGGTATTCCCTTAATCACAAATCTGGGGTGACAGCTGTCCGCTCTAAGAAATAAATTCCTTGAATTTGGTTTCTTATAAACATCAGATTGTATTTTTTGATTGATGTCTATGTAAAAGAGAATGTCCAGGTAGCTTATGTGATGTGAATGATAATTAATAGTAAGGTGAATATCTAAAGTGTTATCATTTAAGTAATTAATAAATTCTAATAAAGTGTCAATGTTCCCGTGCCAAATAAAAATAAGGTCATCAATAAAACGTTTATAGAAAATAATATTGTGCCTATACGTGTTGGTGCTACTATAAATGAAGTTATTCTCCCACCACCCCATAAAAAGGTTGGCATAGGAGGGGGCAAAACTTGTCCCCATTGCCGTACCCCGAAGTTGCAAATAAAATTTGTGCTCAAAAAGAAAATAATTGTGAGTGAGTAAAAAAAGTATTGATTCCATAATAAATGTGGTTGTTAGTATAGAACTACCTGGGCATTCTATAAAATGGCGGACAGCTGTCATACCCAGATCGTGTTGTATGATCGAGTATAAGGAGACCACATCCATGGAAACCCACAAGTAATCCTGATCCCATGTAATTTTTTGCAATTTTGTGAGTAGGTCCCCTGAATCCAAAATAAAGGAGGGCAATGCCCTTACAAAGGGCTGTAGGTATTCATTAACATATTGAGACAAACCATCTCCCAAAGATCCAATACTGGAGACTATTGGCCGACCAGGAGGGTCGACCAAAGTCTTATGGATCTTTGGGAGATGGTGGTATATGGGTGGGGACTGCTGCTTTGAGCATTGCAAGAGTTCAAGGCCACAGTAACTTATTCATATAACTTACAAATGTACCAATACTTACTGCCTCCGGAGTCATGCCTGAAAATGTTTAACGCTGCGATCCCGGAGATAGTGCGGCTCCGGTCCGGCAGCATCGGTTCCATGCTGCCTGAACGGACCCCCGCAGCGATAACCCTCCGGCACCAGGGAAGATGCGGTCCTGTTGCTTGCCCACGGTGCTGAAAACAGTAAGTCTTGCTCCATCTGTAAGTGATATGTTTCTCGCAACAAAAGCTGTTACCATTAATATATGTTGGAAATCGTAATTAAAAACTAATTTGATAAAATACCTCTTGTTTTAAACAAATCTAAAATATAATGGTGCCACTTTGAATGTACTGTATCTTGTAGATCCTTTGTAGGACCAGATTCATACACACAATTAACCCATTACAAGTAGTCAGACAAACCTACAGTACATGGCAATATTTTTTTTATAATAATAACTTTTTTCATACAGCACATTTCTCTCAATGAGACTCAAAGCGCTTCACAATTACTATATAGTGCACAGTAAGCAGCAATGTACAAGTACATAGAATATTTACAGACAGTACCTGCCTAGAAGATCTTCAGTCTGTTTTTTGTGCCTGAGGCACAAGACGATAAAATGACATTCCCAATGACACAAGGAGCTGACATTGGGAATTGAACCAGGGTGCTGTGATTTAAACTAAGTATCATTGTTTACAGAATCAGTGTCTTTACTCACAGAGCTACTGCTTCAGCTTTTATTTTAATTTTTTACTTTGTGACTATAAAACACAATATAGCTCAACCCTGTTATAACGCGATCCGTTACAACGCGAATCCGCTTATAAAGCGGTGCAAGCGTGGCTCCCAATTTTCATATTTATGAATACTTTACAACACAATTATTGGTATTTTAAATACTTTATTGTACAATGCATACAATTGTACATTATTTCTAACGCGATCCGCTTTTTGCGCGATGTGATTCTTTGGACCTCAAGCACAGCGTTATAAGGGGGTTAAGCTGTACTTTATGTATCTAGTTATTATCTAATAAATGCTATAATTTCTGTATATTAGGCTCAGAAAGGCGTGTGCTGATCTGCGTGACTGGTTGATATATGTGCACTTAGAGCAGCTGTTCCAATGAGCATACCGCTGTGGGAAGTGTGAGCGGGTGGTCTCTTTAGAGTCAGAGATTGCTGATCTGCAGAGGAAACTTGCAATATTGAGGGACATTGACAGTATTGAAAGGGGTTTAGTGCTCACTGAGCAGGCCCTTGCTTCGACTAGTAGTGCAGATGGTGGCGCTGTTGGTGAGGAGCAGGAAGGCAGCTGTGTAACAGTTAGAAGGGGAGGCAGGGGCAATAGGGAGAGGCAGGCCAGTTCTTAGCTGACCCATGCCAATAGATTTGCTGTGTTGAGTGAAGATATTGGGAATGTCAGGGCAAAAATGCAAGGCTGGGGGAGACTGATTCCTCTAGCAGCCAGGGGAATAGTTCTTCCAGCACACAGGGGACTCAGGATGCTCAGATACAAAGAAATATTGTGGTGGTAGGGGACTCCATTATTAGGAAGGTAGATAGGGCAATCTGTTGCCATGACCGCATGAACCAAACAGCTTGTTGTCTCCCAGGTGCTCGGGTTCGGCACATTGCGGACCGGGTAGACAGATTGTTGGGAGGAGCTGGGATTGACCCGGCAGTTTTGGTACATGTTGGCACCAAAGACAAAGTTAGAGAAAGATGGAGGGTCCAAAAAATTGATTTCAGGGATCTAGGCCAAAAGCTTAAGGCAAGGACCTCCAAGATTGTATTTTCTGAAATACTACCAATGCCAGTGCTATGCGCTACCGCAGGGAGATAGTCAGAGATTAGGGAGGTTAATACATGGCTAAGAAAGTGGTGTAGGAAGGAGGGTTTGGGGCTTTTAGAGCACTAGGACTCCTTTTCTGAGAGGTGCATCTTTATTCTAGGGACGGATTTCACCTCAATGAAGAGGGATCTCCTGTGCTAGTGGGGAGAATGATAAAAAGGTTGGAGGAGATTTTAAACTAGGATGGAGGTGGGAGGGGAATGAATCAGATAAGGAACTAAATAGAAAAGATGAGGAAACAAGTTGTTATGGAAGTAAAATGGGGGCAAGTGCGAGTTTGGCAAGCAGCGAGACACTCATAGAAAATAAAGATAATACTAGAAAACTTCTAAAGACTAAACCAAGTTGACGCAGAAAGGAAGGAAAAAATATTATAATAGTACAGGCTGAAAAAAACGTAAATGCATGCTTGCCAATGCAAGAAGCCTGACAGATAAAATGGGGGAGCTTGAATTAATAGCTACATGGGAGCAGTATGATATCATAGGCATTACTGAAACATGGGATGAAACTCATGACTGGGCAGTTAATTTTGAGGGTTAATCCCTTTTTCGGAAGGATCGAGCAAATAGAAGAGGAGGTGGAGTATGCTTATATGTTAAACCGGATCTAAAACCTATTATAAGGGAAGATTTTTATGAAGGGAATGATGAAAATGAAGAGACCTTGTGGATAGAAATTAGCAGTGGAGGTAAAAGTATAAAGAAAATGTTTGTAGGGATATGCTATAAACCACCAAATATCAGTGAGATTGAGGAAGCCAAAATACTTTTGCAACTGGAGAAGGCATCAAAACTAGGTCATGTTTGCATAATGGGTGATTTTAATTATCCAGATATAGACTGGGGCAATGAGATTAGCATTAAAGCAAAAGGAAACAGGTTTTTGGGTGTGCTTAAAGACAATTATATGATCTAAATTATTTAGGACCCAACCAGGAGAGGAGCAATACTAGATTTGGTAATATCAAACAATGTAGAAGTAATAGCAAATATTCAGGTCCATGAACATATGGGTAACAGTTATCATAACATGGTCTCATTTGAAATAAATTATCAAAAAACAGATTACTTGGGTTCAACAAAGAACTTAAACTTTAGAAAGGCAGATTTTAAATAACTGAGGAATATCTACAAGTAATACATTGGGATGATGTTTATGCAGGGAAAAATGTAGAAGATAAATGGGCAGTCTTTAAAACAGTGTTAGAAAAGCACACTCATCAGTATTGTATTGTATTGTATTGTACAGTATGTCTTTATTTATATAGCGCCATTAATGTACATAGCGCTTCACAGTAGTAATACATGTGGTAATCGAATAAATAACAGATAATATAAATAACAGATCATGGGAATAAGTGCTTTAGACATAAACATAACATTAAGGAAGAGGAGTCCCTGCCCCGAGGAGCTTACAATCTAATTGGTAGGTAAGGAGAACGTACAGAGACAGTAGGAGGGAGTTATTTATTTATTTATTATTTATTTATAAAATATTTTACCAGGAAGTAATACATTGAGAGTTTCCTCTCGTTTTCAAGTATGTCCTGGGCACAGAGAAAAACAAATAATACATGGTTACAAGTACAGTTACATAAATGAACAAGGTATACATTATATACAAGACATTGCATGCACAGTTAAAGAAAATATATATTATGAGCGTATGAAACAGTTACAGACCAGGTTAAAATGTGAGACAGCCTTAGATTTGAAAGAACTTAAACTGGTGGTGGATGTGAGAGTCTCTGGTAGGTTGTTCCAGTTTTGGGGTGCACGGAAGGAGAAGGAGGAACGTCCGGATACTTTGTTGAGCCTTGGGACCATGAATAGTCTTTTGGAGTCTGATCTCAGGTGATAGGTGCTGCATGTGGTAGGGGTGAGGAGCTTGTTCAGGTAGCTGGGTAGCTTGCCCAGAAAGTATTTGAGGGTGAGACAGGAAAGGTGAACTTTGCGCCTAGACTTCAGTGATGACCAATCTAGTTCTTTGAGCATTTCGCAGTGATGTGTGTTGTAGTTGCATTGGAGAACAAAACGACAAATTGAATTGTGGAGGGTGTCAAGTTTGCTAAGGTGGGTTTGAGGTGCCGAGCCATATACTATGTCTCCATAGTCAATAATTGGCATTAGCACCTGCTGTGCAATACGCTTTCTGACCAGGAGACTTAGGGAGGATTTGTTCCTGTAAAGTACCCCTAGTTTGGCATAGGTCTTGGTTGTCAGGGTATCAATGTGCATCCCGAATGTTAAGTGGGAGTCAAACCATAAGACCAGGTATTTAAAACTAGTGACAGGTGTTAGGGTGGTGTTAGCGTTGGTTCTAATCAGGAGCTCAGTCACTGGGAGCTTTACAAATTTAGTCTTGGTCCCAAATACCATTGTTACAGTCTTGTCAGTGTTTAAAAACAGTTTGTTTTGGGAAATCCAGTTTTCGAGTCTCAAAACGTCAGACTGAAGTATGTGTTGAAGGTCAGAGAGGCTATGGTTCTGGTAAGTGCGTCTGCAGGGGGCCAAGCTTTATGTATCATGTGTTCAGAATGTTCACACTTGGGTAAAAAGTATAAAATAAATAAGTCAAAACCAATGTGGCTAAAAAATAAACAGGTAGGGGATGAAATGGAAAAGAAGAGGAAGGCGTTTAGATTCTTTAAGTCAGAAGGGTCGAGGCATCGTATCAGAATTATAGAAGAATGTAACAAAAATTGCAAAAGGGCAATCATATTAGTAAAAATGGATAATGAAAAAGGATTGCAATAGAAAGTAAGAACAGCCCCATAAAGTTCTTTAAGTACCATAATAACAAACAAATGAGGAAAGAAAATATAGGACTTTTCAGTGTGAGATAGACAGGCAAATTATTGGAGATAAGGGAAAAGCATAAGTATTAAACAAATTCTTTGCTTCTGTGTTTACCAGGGAAGAATCAATTTCAATTGTAGTGCCGCAGGAGAAAGCAACAACCTCCATATTAATGAACAATTGGTTAACTGATGAAGAAGTTCATAGACAAAAATTGTAAGTAAATAAGGCACCTGGCCCGATGGCATACATCAAAGAGTTCTCGAGGAGTTAAGTTCAGTAATAGCCAAACCATTACTGCTGCGGCCAAGTTTATTCGAGCATTTGCCCGTTCTTGGCCGCAGCAGTAGCCTGGCGCGCGCCCGAGTGTGACGGGCGCGCGCCGAAGCAGCGGAAGAGCGCCCTCCGATCGGGGCGCTCTCCCTACCGCTGCCGGGTCCGCCGGGTCCCCCGGAACCCCCTGCCGCCGTCCCGCATATCGCGGGACACCAGGGCTCCCTCGGGGAGCCCTGTACGCGTGTGCAGGGGGCGCAGGCTCCCGAAGACGCGTGACCGCGCGTCTATGACGCGCGGCACGCCGAGGGGCGGCCACTAGCAAGCCGGGAAATCTCCCGGCTTGCGGTACCGACCACACTGCAATAAAGTGTGTCGGTACTGTACATTTAATATTCAAGGACTCCATTTCCAGGCTCAGTACCACAAGATTGGTGTAAAGCAGATGTGGTGCCTATATTTTAAAGGGGAGCTAGATCACAACCGTGGAATTACAGACCTGTAAGCGTGACTTCAATAGTGGAGAAACTACTTGAAGGTTTAATACGGGATAATATTCAGGAATACCTAATGGAAAACAAAATTATTAGTAATAGTCAGCATGGATTTATGAAGGATAGATCTTGCCAAACTAACCTTCTTTGTTTCTTTGAGGAGGTATGTAGGAATTTAGACCAGGGTAATGCAGTTGATGTGGTATACTTATATTTTGCAAAGGCTTTTGATTCGGTTCCACACAAGAGGTTGGTGTACAAAATAAAGCAAATTGGACTCAGTAAAAAATATATGCACCTGGATTGAAAACTGGTTGAAGGACGGACAACAGAGTGTTTTATTAATGGAACTTTTCAGGTTGGGCTAGGGTCGTGAGTGGATTACCTTAGGGATCGGTATGTCAGTATATGCAACTGAAACAATCTTAGGTAATATCCTATATCTGAATCCTGTCTGCTTCAACTCTTTGCTGTGTGTATGTCAGTATATGCAACTGAAACAATCTTAGGTAATATCCCATATCTGAATCCTGTCTGCCTCAACTCTTAATTGAATTAAGTGTTGCCACCTACTGTAGGCAGGGAACACCCTGTGTAGAAAACCATCTGTTTGAATGTGCCTCAGATGTGCTAATTAAGCAGACAGAACAAAACTGTGAGGTGACTTTTTAGGCCCATATAAACCCAATCAGAACAGCTAGTCTTCCTGCAGCCCATCTCCAAGTGGCCCATTATAAGTGGCAGGACTACTGAACAACGGAAGTTTAAAAGGAAGGTCAAAAGAAGTGAAGAAGTGGACACCCCCAACTGGCCCTGATTCCTGCATTTGAACTACGCTGGAAAGGAGGATATCATCTATACCAGACTGCATCATTACTGCTGTGATGATGTCTTTACCATTTATATTTGCTGTGACTTCACTTATTCTCAAATTATGTACTTCTTTTTACCAGCCTCAGTATGTCTCTAACTCTATTCATATATCTCCATCTCTCCTTCCTTCATCACTTCTCTGTTCACATGAACTCTTTTCTTACCGTTGTCCTCTGACACCACACAGCTATATCCCCATGCACTAAAAAAACACCCCTACAAATCATCCTCACATATCCTCTTTCTATCCATGCTTCTCCTCCTTGCTTCTGGGGATATCTCTCCCAATCCTGGTCCCTGCCTTATTCCTACATGCTCTCGTCCTCGCCTGCCAATTGCAAGCTCTACTCCTTCTGGTGTCAACCCCTCAACCTCATACCCATCCCCTGCCACCCTCCCTCCTCTCTCCCTTTCTCCTGTGTCCTTTGGAATGCTCGCTCCCTTTCTAACAAGTTCCTCTCTGTACATGACTTTTTTCTCTCTCACTCTCTGCTCCTATTTGCTATAACTGAGACCTGGCTCACTCAGTCTGACTCTGCTCTGGAAGCAGCCCTCTCCTATGGTGGCCTTTCCTTCTCCCACACTCCGCGCACTGATGGCAGGGGTGGAGGCGTGGGGCTCCTGCTCTCCTCTCTCTGCCGTTACCGAACCCTTCCTATTCCTCCATCTCTTGCTTTTCCCTCCTTTGAGGCGTACACTGTCCAGATCTTCTCTCCTCTCCCTGTCCATGTGGCGGTCATCTATCGCCCACCTACCTCTACTCATCCCCCTTTTGCCTTTCTCTCTCACTTTGAATCCTGGCTCTCTTTCTTTCTCTCCTCAGACTCCCCTGTTCTTCTCCTTGGGGACTTCAATTGCCACATTGATGACCCCTATCTGCCTTGGGCTTCCCGCTTTCTTTCTCTAACCCTTTCTTTTGGCCTTCAACAGTGGACTGCAGCCAGCACCCACAAGGATGGCCACTACTTAGACCTGGTTTTCACTAAAAACTTCTCTCTCTCTGATTTTTCCATTTCCCATTTTCCTCTATCTGACCATCACCTCATCTCATTCTCTCTATCTCGCTTCTCCCCTTCTCCACCTCCATATACCCCCCCCCCCGGTTCTGCAGAAATCTGCGCTCTATTCACTTATCTGACTTTGAGTCCACTTTACGCTCCTCCCTCTCCTCTCTCAGCTCTGCTACAGACCCTGACAACCTGGTCAGGAACTACAACTCTGCCTTGTCCTCCTCTCTTGATCTACATGCCCGGCTTTCTCTCTGCCACCCTCGCCAGTTCTAACCCTAGACCCTGGCTAAATTCCCACACACGCATGCTGCGTTCCTCCACTCGTTCCTCTGAATGCCTCTGGAGGAAATCTCATACTCTCGCAGACTTCCTTCACTGCAAATTTATGCTATCCTGTTTCAACTCTGCCCTCGCAAGCTAAACAAGTCTACTTTTCTTCACTAATCAACATGCACACGTCTAAACCACGCTGACTGTTCTCTGTCTTTGATACTCTACTCAAACCACCCTCAGCTGCCTCTCCTTCCGCCATCTCCCCTCAGGACATTGCTGACTATTTTAAGGAAAAGGTGGAATCCATACGTCAGAACATCCCCTCTGTTTCTTCCTCCCATCCTACACCTCTTCCTAACTCTCCTCCTGCCTTCCTTGACTCATTTTCCACTGTCTCAGAGGAGGATGTGTCGCTGTTGATCGCCTCTACTCCCTCTACCACTTGCCCTCTTGACCCCATTCCCTCCCATCTCCTAAAACCTCTTGCTCCTACTAAAATCCCTACGCTCACACACATTTTTAACTCCTACCTCTGCTCTGGAACCTTTCCATCCTCCTTCAAACATGCAACAGTTATACCATTGCTCAAAAACAGCAAGCTTGACCCTACCTGTCTTTCTAACTATCGACCTGTCTCCCTCCTGCCTTTTGCCTCTAAGCTCCTTGAACGTCTTGTATTCTCTCGCTTGCTCCATTTTCTCAACACCTATTCTCTCCTAGACCCTCTACAATCTGGCGTCCGCACTGCTTACTCCACGGAAACAGCCCTCACTAAAATAACTGACGACCTCCATGCTGCCAAAGACAGAGGTCATTACACTCTGTTCATACTACGTGACCTCTCTGCAGCATTTGACACCGTGGACCACCCTCTTCTCCTTCACATTCTCCATACTCTTGGTATTCGGAACAAAGCTCTATCCTGGATCTCATCCTACCTCTCCCATCGTACTTTCAGTGTCTCTCCTGCTCACACCTCCTCCTCCTCTATTGATCTCTCTGTGGGTGTACCCCAGGGCTCAGTCCTGGGACCTCTTCTCTTTTCTCTGTACACACCCTCTCTAGGTGACCTAATAACATCTTTTGGGTTTAATTATCACCTCTATGCTGACGACACACAAATATACTTTTCAACACCCGACCTTACACCTGCTGTACAAACCAAAGTTTCTGAATGTCTCTCTGCTATATCATCATGGATGGCCCTCCACCGCCTTAAACTCAACATGACTAAAACAGAGCTCCTCATACTTCCTCCCAAACCTGGCCCTTCTACCTCCTTCCACATTACTGTTGGAACTACGATCATTCACCCAGTAGCCCAAGCACGCTGCCTAGGGGTCACACTCTACTCCTCTCTCACATTTTCCCCTCACATTCAAAACATTTCTAAAACCTGTCGCTTTATCCTCCGCAATATAACAAATATACGCCCTTTCCTCTGTTGCTCGACTGCTAAAACTCTGACTCAGGCCCTCATTCTCTCCCGTCTTGATTACTGTAACCTCCTGCTGTCCGGCCTTCCTGCCTCTCACCTGTATCCCTTACAATCTTTCCTAAACGCTGCTGCCAGAATCACTCTACTCTTTTCTAGATTTGTCTCAGCATCTCCCCCCATGAAATCCCTCTCCTGGCTTCCGATCTCACACTCCATTCTTCTCCTCACTTTTAAAGCTTTACACTCTTCTGCCCCTCCTTACATCTCATTTTGCACCATCCAGACTCTTGCGTTCTTCTCAAGGATGTCTTCTTTCTACCCCCTTTGTATCTAAAGCCCTCTCCCGCCTTATACCTTTTTCACTGACTGCCCCACACCTCTGGAATGCCCATCCCCTCAGTACCCGACTAGCACCCTCTCTATTCACCTTTAATACCCACCTTAAGACACACTTGCTTAAAGAAGCAAATGAATAGCACTGTGGATATTATGAACACATGATACATAAAGCTTGTCCCCCTGCAGACGCACTTACCAGATCTCCTACTGTCTCTGTACGTTCTTCCTACCTACCAATTAGACTGTAAGATCCTCGGGGCAGGGATTCCTCTTCATTAATGTTACTTTTATGTCTAAAGCACTTATTCCCATGATCTGTTATTTATATCATCTGTTATTTATTTGATTACCACATGTATTACTACTGTGAAGCGCTATGTACATTAATGGCGCTATATAAATAAAGACATACAATACAATACTGGGAACACTGATTTTTAACGTGTTTATTAATTTATTTTATTTATTTATAAAATGTTTTACTAGGAAGTAATACATTGAGAGTTACCTCTCGTTTTCAAGTATGTCCTGGGCATAGAGTTATAATGACAAATAATACATGATTACAAATACATTGTTACATTAGTACAACTTTGTTCAAAAAGGGACTACCCATTAGGATCTGCTCTGTGATTATTACAGTTCGAAATTATTCTAATTAATAAAATGCCAGATTTTGTGTTATTATGAGTCTTTCACAAAACACAACTACAGTCAAAATTAAAAAGGAAGCCAGGAGTCTGAAAACTGATCTTGTACAAAATATACGCAGTTGTACACCAAAAGTCACCCATGATTATGGAGTGATTTATCTAACCTTTTATACTAGGCAAATGCATTTACTAAAAATGTACACCTCCACACATGGGGGCACTTACAAGGACATCAGTGCTGGCGATGGAGCTCAGTTTGAGATACTCTACAGCCCTCTGCTGCAGCTCCACTTCGGCATTTCTGATCTGCTGTCAGAGCGAAGTACATCTTGGATAGTGGGTTTTGTCTCCGGGAAGAGGTTGATGAATTTGATATAGGTGGAGAGCAGGAGGGCTCGGGTAGACGCGCTACACAGATGGAACTTGGAGTGCAGTAGGTTGAACTGCACCAGGGGGCTTGACCTAGGGTCTCCTGCAATTAGGTTACCAAACTCGCCTAGGATGTAGCCTCCCACCTTCACCATGTTCTCATGGCAAGCTGGGGCTTGCAGGGCCTCAAAGACGGTCTTTGCAGCATAGCCTTGCAAATCGTCCCGGTTGATGACGATCTGGATGACACGGTACCAGACCTCTTCGCTGACGTAATCTCCAGCAATGCGGATTAGGTTCAGAATAGTATCCACGTACCAACTGTAATCCACAGCGTATTTTTCTGCCAAGATGGCTACCTCTAGCACTATTTCCTCGCGAATGGAGTAGTCTGCTGTTTCCAGGTAGCTCAACATTTCAGACACGATCTATTTAGCGTTGGTACGATCGCACATGGCATAAAGGAGATCTGCAGCTCGCTGTCGGACACTGACATCTCTCTCAGTCTTCAGTGCATTGATGACTGTTTCAATGTGAGTTTTCACAGCCTCGTGAGAGAATTCTTAGCTGGCCAGCGTGCACATACTTTCCATGGCCAAGTATCGCAGATTGGTCTCCCGGTGCTGAAGGAACTGGCCAAGCTGGTTGCAGGCTCTCACCAGCAAATTGGGTTCACTGTCATAGTGGATAATGAGGCTGATAGCCTCAAACAGTATAGCGTTCTTGGCGTTTGAATGTTGCACATTCTTGAACTTTTGAGGCTCTTGCGCTTTGTTTAAGATGGTCTCCAGGCACTCCACCAGATGCCCCTTCACAGCAGCATCCTCTGGTGGAGGATAGCATTGAAGAAGGTGCAGGAGCTTAACAGAGAGCCAGGGAGCTGGCACAAAGTAATATGTGTAATCCTGCAGATCTGTTGAGGCTGAAGAGACAATCCTGCTGAGCCTGGAGACTGCCAAAGAGACACAGGTTTTGAAGTAATCCGGGTTTTTCCTGCAGAGGCAGGTTATGAGACTAATAGAAACAAAAAGAAAACAGCGCACAATGCCAAATAGTGAAGCAAGTATTAATATGTAATTAATAATTAATAGGTAATATATCTGCGTACATCAAATTGAAAAAATTGGTGCATTTAGTGTATACCACACTTGTTACCGCTCAATAGCTGTTAACAGGAAGGTCTGATGCTTGTCTTTTCTCTGCAGGAGCCTCTGCAATGGTTCTGGGGCTGAATTGTTTCCTGCACTCCTCAGCTAGCAGGACGTCACTCCCAGGGGGGTTTCCTTTAAACAGCCAAGCTTCGCTGCAGATTCAGATACTCAGTGGAACCGCTCCTCATCCGATGATGTGCCGCCTCCAGGGGGATTTCCCCTTGAGTGACCCGTCTCTCCTGCAGCTGATCACTGCTCGATAAGGCCACTCAGACTTACAAGCAGTCTGGGGCCGTTGGAGTGGCTCGGCACATAGTCCCGCTAGGCGGACGCCAAACCGCAACTTGCAGGGGCACTCTCAGCGTGCCACGATGCCGCTCCATCACGTGGTACTGCGTGATGACGTCACAGTCTCCGCAGCGGTGATGGGATCGGCGGGAAGGAGGAAACAAGTCCCTTAGAGTCTCTTAATAGTCCAAATAACACCAAACTAGCATAAAATATGATGTAAATAGCAGAGCGAATCCAGCATATGACTAATAGCAAATATATGGCATAGAATAATAACATCCAACGCGTTTCGTAGAGCTAACTCCCATGTGCTGGTCATTAAGGAGGTGAACCAACCTTGATGTCCATTCACCCATGGGCACAAGGTCCAGGGAGGTCTTGTACAGTCTCAATAGACACAGTGCAGCACTCTGCTTCACGCTGTCCATGGTGTCCCCCGCAACCAGAATCCTGGGGATCTCGGAAGCAAAGGCTTCTGCCATTTCCCTGCTGCCTACATTTGCGATGCAATGCAGAGCCAGGCACATGAAGGTGGGGTTGTGGCTGGCAAGGTCATTCTTGAGAGCATTGTTAATAAGGCGAATCAGTTCACTGTTGGAATTCACCAGCACCGAGATGAAAAGGTAGCCAATCTGCTTCTCTGCGTACCTGTTGGAGCTCAGTAGGTTCACAGCTTCCATGTGCCCAAAGTCGATATCATGCCCCAGCAGGAAGATGAAGAGGAGTTTACAGACATTCTTCTTTTTACTGTAGCCATCCAATGCTTTATCTCCCTTGAACTTTGATCTAATATTGGCCAACTCCTTGTTGATTCTTTTAATTTCAGCTTCTTTACATTTACAGTTCCTTATGTCAGAGATAAACACGGCCAGCCCCCGCATCCCGTCGCCTTTAGATACGGCCGACATCTTTCCCGCTGTGTACGGTCCCTCCTCGCCCCACAGCCGAGCTAATTAAGTTGGGCGGCGGCGGCAATGGGTGATGCTGGCAACAACGGCAGGGTCGCGAGGTGACCTTGAGGTTGGCATCGAGAGCAAAGTCTCCATCTTTGCTGATGATACTAAATTGTGTAAGATAGTAGAATCAGAGCCTGATGTAATTTCTCTCCAGATGGACTTGGTGAGACTGGAAACTTGGGCAGGTAAATGGCAGATGAGGTTTAATACAGATAAATGTAAGGTTATGCATTTGTAAAGCAAGAATAAACTGGCGACTTACAAATTAAATGGGGATAAATTGGGGGAATTCTTGATGGAGAAGGATTTAGGAGTGCTTGTAGACAGCAGGCTTAGCAATAGTGCCCAAAGTCATGCAGTAGCTGCAAAGGCAAACAAGATCTTATCTTGCATTAAACGGACAATGGATGGAAGGGAAGTAAACATAATTACTGTATGCCCCTTTTATAAAACATTAGTAAGACCACACCTTGAATAGGGAAAACAATTTTGAGCATCACTCCTTAGAAAAGACATTATGGAACTAGAGAGAGTGCAGAGAAGTGCCACAAAATGAATAAATGGGTTGGACAAACTAACTTACAAGGAGAGGCTAGCTAAATTAGATGTATTTACATTATAATGAGGCGTCTAAGAGGGGATATGATAACTATATACAAATATATTTGGGGACAATATATGGATCTTTCATAAGAATTATTCATCCTAATGGCAGTACAAAGGACACAGTGTCACCCCTTAAAGTTGGAAGAAAGGAAATTTCACCAGCAACAAAGGAAAGGGTTCTTTACAGTAAGTGCAGTTAAAATGTGGAATTCATTACCCATGAAGACTGTGATGGCAGATACAAGAGATATTTTCAGAAAAGGTTGGACATCTTTTTAGAAAGGAAAGGTATACAGGGATATACCTAAAAAGTAAACATGAGAAGGATGTTGATCCAGGGAGTAATCTGATTGCAATTATTTGGAGTTAGGAAGGAATTTATTTTCCCTCTATGAGATATTATTGGATGATATTTCACTGGGGTTTTTTTTGTTTGCCTTTTGTCAGGATCAATATACTGTAAATACAAATATAGGATAAAGTATCTGTCATCTACATTTAGCATAGGTTGAACTTCATGGAGATATGTATTTTTTCAACCTCATCTACTATGTAACTGTAACCTGAATAAATACAGCTGTGAATCTTTACTGAATACTTTACCTTTCAGTCCAATTATAACTATAAGACCCAGCACAAGAACATACAGTACACCAAGAGCAATGACAACAAACTTCAGTTTTCGTTGAATACTTGTTAAATTGGTACCTATGAAAGTATTGAAAGACAGTTAATACACATATTAAAATATTGCATTATCCAGTATACTAAGAAAAAAACAATGATTATACTGTATTATTATATTATTTTTCCTAGTACAATAATTGGGATAACATTACTGTACTTTAATAAGAAAAATGTAAGTCAATAAGTTAAGAGAACATGCAAATATTAATTTGAGAACAATAATAAAATAATAGCAATACTGTAGTTACTAAAAAGTATAAGAATGAGCCTTTAAGGTCAAATACCTCTAAATCTTTACCTTTTATACAGTATATTCTTTTTATAATAGTTATATTTTTACATGAGTATTTATCATATATAAACACAAATCCGTTTCCTTTATACTGTACCTAAGAATGCAAACTTTTAAGAAAAAATATTTTTTCCTGATTTTATATTTCTATTTTAAATTTATTGGAAATGTTTCTTCATAAAACAAAATAATTTTTTTGTTCTTATGTTTTTAAAATCTTACTTTCAGTTTTGCTTTCTTTTAGCATGTAAATGGAATTACGTGAAAACTCTTTGGAATATAACTCATTCTCTATTTTAAACATGCCATTTTCTTTTTGTATAACTACTGATGTCACCCTTATTATAGCTACACTGGCAAATTTCTGTAAGATTTATCATGCTTTTTCTACAATGCATTTTACCATGTTAGCTGCATCATTGCAAAACATTTAAGTGCCCATGTACTCAAATCATATTTTTGTGCAAACCTTCATAAAATGTGTGTTGTATGTATGAAGGCTACATACTGTACACCATGCCATATAATTTCTTGTTTAAGGGGAATTTGGATGCATTACACCACATTGAATATCGGATTAAAGCCATTTAAATTTAAACAGAATGATGTGTTCACTTGTTAGAATCAAATATCATTATTAGGGTATTATTATTTCTATAAAAGTAGCTTTATCTGTGTTGTATATAACGGAAACGTACAATAGCATTAATCAAGCTGGAAGTGTAAGTGGAAAAACTTGTGGGAAATCCATATACTGTATGTCACAGGAAACAAAACACTTACATTGTGGAAGTAGAGATTTCAGAGATTTCAGAGACTGGTTATCCAATTGCACAGAACCAGATTGGTCAAGATAAGCAATGCTATCGGAAAGATCCGAGGATCTTGACCACTTTGCCATTTAAAAAGCTGTAAAATAAACAGAAAGATAACTTAATTGTAATTCAATAAATTAAGAAATTGATACAAACCGTTGGTGCAAATACAGTACATCATGTGAGCAGATTTTCTAAAGTTGTAGATAATTACATGATTTAATAAATAGGGCTATTGGATTTTTCTTCCTTTCTTAATGTCTAAATATTGTTTTAGTATGAGAGCTTTAATTTAAAGCATATTGAATAGGAGTACAAGGAGGAAAGGTACAATGAACATTATTCATCATATTGTTTACCCGTAGGGTGATTTATTTATTGATATTTAATTTAATGTGTTTAGACTTTAACACCTACTCCAGCTGACTTGCTTTACTGATCTGTCCAATTGATATTTTAGTCAATAAACACGGAGGAAGAACTAGCAATATCACTAGCCTGTGGTAGATGATAAACATCACTAATTGATATAAGCAAGGAAAAAAAGGGTTGAACTAGTGATGCTAACATACTGTATGCATTATAAAATAGTTATGGGGTCAATTCTCCAAATGCAGTGTCTTGTTTTAGCACACAATATACGGTAAATCAGAGCATCAAATTTAAATATTCATATTCACATCAATGTGTGATTCACCTAACAACTTACGTTCATTTAAAAATGATAATAATTGACGGGATTACCTACTACATGAATCTATAATAACTAATCAATGAGATCCATAATGCTAGCTATTTTCTGTTTTCTTTTAGTGGCCTAAAATACAGAACATCAATGTTGCAAGTCAAAATTTGACTTGCAAAATTGACATTTTCCAAAGGAACATTAACAAATTAGGTTGCTCAAACTGTGTGTGGAGCTGGGTGACAGACAGCCAACTCTCATAATAGTTACTTTTCATGAATGCTGACATTCTTGTAACAAGAAGGGAACATTGCAAAGTAACAATATTGTACATATTATATAGATTAAAAAGAATAACAATTACTTTTGCTATTTTGATATAGCACTTTTGGCATTTTTAGAACTTTTTAAAAATAATTCAACCAGAAAAGATACTTTAAGGTATTAAGCTTGTTAGATGAACACTTTATTTTTGGTAGATGGCATGAGATTTATGGTATTTCAACTCAAGGTAGATACTTTTACTGGTGTTTTAGGTCTCGACATTTTTCAGGTTTTGGTATTGCTGGACCTCAATTAATGATGGTTTTCTAAAAATCAAGGAAGAAAATTAAGATAAGCAGGAACATGCTAAAATAACATCATAATAAAAAATGCTTACAAGCAAAAGAGGGAGAAAGCGCACAACCACTCATAGTGTAGTAAATATATATTAGCAGTATAAAAGGTGAGTATTGCACGTACAGAAATAACATTATAAAAGAGCTTTTGACAGTAGCTCTCAGTCTGTCCACTGCAGGATCCAAGTTCAACCGATCAGCAACTTGCTCTAATTATGAGGGCACTTGGTCAAACCAGATCATTATCGGCAACAGATAAATTATTTTAGAAATGATCAAAAGAGATATAACTTTGTACCAAAATTTGGACAGATCCCCAATAATTATAAAGAGTCTAATTTCAAGGGACATAACTCTAATAGGAATATGATTCCATTGAGTAATAGATACAGTATCATTCTCTAGGCTGCCCTACATTAGTGATGCCTCTCCTGGTGGGTCTTGTTTAGAAGATGTTTAACATCTAATCCCTATATTCACACATTTTTAACTCATCCCTCTACTCTGGTACCTTTCCCTCAAACTTCCAGCAGTTATACCATTACTCAAAAACAGCAAGCTTGACCCTACCCATCTTTCTAACTATCGTCCTGTCTCCCTCCTGCATTTTTCCTTTAAACTCCTTAAACGTCTTGTATTCTCTCACCATCTTTTCTCTCCTAGATCCTCTACAATCTGTCTTCTTCACTACTCACTCCACTGAAACAGTCCTCATTAAAATAACTAATGACCCACATGCTGTCAAATGTCATTATACTCTGCTCATAGTAGACTCTGTCCTGGATCTCTTTTCTCTTTAAACACTCTCACTAGGTGACCTAATCACATTTCTTGGGTTCAAATATCGCCTCTATGCTGATGACACACACATTTACTTTTCAACACCTGATGTACAGACCAAAGTTTCTGAATGTCTCTCCGCTATATCATCCTTGATTGCCCTCTGCCGACTTAAACTTAACATGTCAAAAACAGAGCTCCTCATACATGGCATTTCCTCCCAAACCTGGCCCTATTACCTCCTTCTACATTACTGTTGGAAGCACTATCATACACCCAGTATCACAAGCACCTTGTTTATCGGTCACAGTCGACTCCTCCCTCACATTCTCCTCTCACATTCAAAGGGTAACTAAAACCTGTTGTTTTTTCCTCCGCAATATTGCAAAGAAACACCTTTTCCTCTGTTGCTCTAATGCTAAAACTCTGACACAGGCCCTCATTCTCTCCCTAAACTCTTCTGTCACTCCTTACATCCGGCCCTAATTTCTCGCTATACACAATCCCGGCTCTTGCGTTCTGCTAAATGATGTCTTCTCTCTACCCCTTTTGTGTCTAAAGCCATCTCCTGCCTTAAACCTTTCTCACTGACTGCCCCACACCTCTGGAATGCCCTTCCCCTCAATATCCAACTAACACCCTCTCTATCTACCTTTAAGACCCATCTTAATACCCACCTCCTTAACAAAGCATATGAGTAGCTCTGTGGCTGATGCTATACACCTCATGCATCGCCCTTGGCTCCTTGCAGAAGAACTTACCAGAACACCTTCATACTCTCTATTTGTTCTTCCTACTTACCAAATAGATTGTAAATTCTTCGGAGCAGGGACCCCTTTTCCTAAGTGTTACTTTAATGTCTGAAGCACTTCTTCTCTTTATGTGTTATTTGTAATATTTGTAATGTATATGATTATGTCACGTGTATTACTACTGTGAACCTCTATGTACATTAATGGCATTTATATAAATAAAGATATACATACATACATTGAGGAGTTTTTCCAACAGGGGACACATACCACAAAAATGGGACAAATCACAGTCAGGCCCAGACCAAGGTATAAAAAGAGTGTGGCCCCTATAAGGGGAAGAATAGGGGGTCCTCAGTCAAAAATAACAGACTCAATGCAAGATTACCAACAGAGAATGACAAATGTATTATCATCAGAAGGACCTTGATGACTTCTTAAGATACATTAATAAAAACAACTACAATTTGGTATTTACACTACCGACACACTTTATTGAAGTGTGGTCGGTACCGCAAGCCGGGAAATCTCCCGGCTTGCTAGTGGCCGCCCCTCGGCGTGCCGCGCGTCATAGACGCGCGGTCACGCGTCATCGGGAGCATGCGCCCCCTGCACGCGTGTCCAGGGGCTCCCCGAGGGAGCCCTGGTGTCCCGCGATCGCGGGACAGCGGCAGGGGGTTCCGGGGGACCCGGCGGACCCGGCAGCGGTAGGGAGAGCGCCCCGATCGGAGGGCGCTCTTCCGCTGCTTCGGCGCGCACCCGTCACACTCGGGCGCGCGCCAGGCTACTGCTGCGGCACAGAACGGGCAAATGCTCGAATAAACTGTGCCGCAGCAGTAGGTCAAATATTCGTAATACTCATATTGATTACTTGATTTTAGATTTATCATTATCACCTTACGGATACATTAACACATTTTAAATATGTTCAGGCCTATAGTTTGCTTATGGTGAGTAGTAACCATAACAGAATCTGGTTAGACAATATCCCTTTGGGGCAATTTTCGAGACTGAAGTGGAATTATAGCGCTGTGGAAGATTATACTGCTCAAACTAAGATTTGTCCAAGTTTCCGGAGAGAGGCTACAGTCCTTATTTGTTAGATAACACCATGGTTCAAACAAGTAAAGTAGATAGGACAACACTATTAAACCACAAAAAAATAGGAAAAGAGAGCAGAAGCAAACTCTGTTAGAGCTACAACCGTTAACTGTATTCTCTTTTTCATTAGTTACATTTCGATAGGTATAAACATGAAAATATGAAAAGGTGTGACAGTAAAATAAAGAAACTAACTACTAGCCTGAAATCCCTTACTCACCTTAGCGGTTATTAACCACTATGGCAATTAAGGGGTAATCCCCCTCCCCTCCTTCTACCCTCCCGGAGGGCCTAGCCACTCTCCCCAGGGCACCTACTTGCACACTCCACCCCCATTATTGGATGTACCATGTGATGCCTTTCTTTTTTTGGAGTGATGTGGCGTAACCAAAAAGGGAGGCAGGCTTCATACATGATTGACTGGCTTCCTTCCGTTTTTGGTGGCATCACATCACTCCAAAAAAGGAAAGGCATCACATGGTACAACCACGAATCCGATTGGTGGATGTACCATGTGATGGCTTATATTTATTTTTTGCGGAAGTGACATCATCTTAAAGGGAGGGAACCATATGTTAACTGATTGGCTGGCTCCCCTCCCTTTAAGATGATGTCATATCGTTAACACACACATTCCCAACCTAGTATGGTTTTCCTCCTCATAAAGAGGTAAAAGGGAAGGTTCACAGTGTAGTGTTAGGATCTGCAAATTTGGTTATACCTTGACGTTAGTATGCATGCTTAAGACGCTTTGGCCAAAGGGTTTAACTAAATAACCAAGAAAATATTATTATTGAAGTATTTAACTTTTTACTTATTACCATATATGTTTTGTCAATTGGATGTAGCATTGGGCTCCCCTGTCTTTTGTTGTATACATTTGCCACGCTCAGTAGCACTCCTTTTGACACACACAAACACAAACACACACACACATATATATATATATATATATATATATATATATATATATATATGATGTGGTGGATGTGTGTAAATTCAATTTGTAACTGGCAACTGTTGTTTGGAGGTAGGTGGCCCCTCCTAGAGCTCACCCCCCCACCTTTTTAACTTGGGAGTTTTTTTCATTTTGTTGTATGGACAGGACCTATTATTGTTGGTCCCCCTCAAACAGAGGTAAAGGGGAAGGTTCACAGTGTAGTGTTAGGACCTGCAAATTTGGTTATACCTTGGCATTGGTATACAGGCTTATGACACTTTGGATAAAGGGTTTAATTAAATAACTGTCAGGATCCGTGATCCTCAGCGCGCTCCTCACTTCCCACAACCCGCAAACCAGGTCTTCCTCTTCTCCCGCCTCCTGTAGCACATCTCACCTGCCGGCAAATACCAGAATTCCATCTAGGGGCGATTGCGGACCCCATTCTGCACTAAATGCCGTTCCCTCTGGCCCAGGCTACGTTCGTGCGGTGACACGGTCAGGCAGCGCGCACCCACTATGCGCGGCACTCGCACACATGCGCCGAACTTTCCTCGCTCCTCTGCCTATATATACACCTGTGCTGATTCTCTCCAGTCAACCACAGCTAGGCATTCTACTAAGTATGCTCTCCTCTCATTGGATAATCTCCCTTTATATGTTCAGCTGCCACACTGGCAAATTGGCTGAGCATAAACCTTCCTATGAGTGAAGTGTTCACTGCTGTCTTGCCTCCACAGTCTTGTCGTGCTTCCAAATCCTTGTTCCTGGCCTTAGCTTTTCCTCCAGACTCCACTCTTCTGTTCTCCTGACCTCGGCTACATACAGGTACGACGATCTGCACCTCTCCAATACTGACCTCGGCAAAGTACCTCCTACGATCCGCTACTCTCAAACACCGACCTCGGCAAGTATTACTGACTATCCATACCTCTCCTACCCCGACCCAGCTACCTCGACCAATCTACACTCCAGATGTGCCCACGTGGCTGTGGGTTGGTTTTATATCAAATCCCCACCTCAGCATCGCGGTCATGCCTTGTTTGTGGTGAGCACTCCGTTACAATAACCAAGAAAATATTATTATTGAAGTATTTAACTTGATACTTATTACCATATATATTTTGTCAATTGTCTGTCAGGGGATGTCCTCTGTCTTTTGATGTATACCCCAACATATGAGCTGTGAATATTTAAGGGCTTATCACTATTTCATCAATATTCTCACATTTATGGGTCTCTCCTAAATCAACTCATTACAGCTTTATCTACATTCTGTTTTTACCCAATTACTGGGAATAACTGGTCAATAACTTTTTCTTCTGCCTCAGAAGGGTGGTTAGGCCTCCCAGGTGGGTAGTGGGAGGGGTGTGGTTAACCTCTTAATTACCATAGTGATGAATAACCAGTAGTTAGCTTTTTATTTTACTATCATTGCCCACTGAAGACAAGGGTGGCAGCTTTCATCCTGGCAAAAGCTTGAGAAAGGACCGTGTGTGTCCGAAACGGACGTTGCTCTAAGTTTCGTTGGTTGCCCCGGGTTTCAATAAATATTTTTTTTTAATTTGGAGAGTGCTGCGGACCCTTTCTTTGTTAATATATATATGTGTTTACATATTTTTGTTTAAAAAATACATGTGCAACACTTCACAGTCTAGAAATTATACAATAAAATCTGCCAAACATTAAAGGACATTACATGGAAAGTAATAGTTGTGGATAGTGCTAACGCAAAAATAGAATGGGAAATAGAACTTTATGTATTATGAAAACTGCCATTGACTTGAATTGATTTGGAGCATATTAAATAAGGCCTGTAGAGAGAAAACAGAGTTGAAATATAGAAGGCAGAAATATGAAGTTGCCCTTTTCTCAGGAAAATTTCACAAAAATTACAACATTCGCAACAATTTTGCAAAGCATCTAAAGTCAATGTGCATTGCAAAATCAACATCATTTGTCTTCATTTCTCAATTTTCATTTACATTTAGCCCCATAATTATAGTACGCGTTATTAGTCACACTATCGATCAATATATCGTTATCTCTAGCATGAGGACTAATCTGAGATTTCTCATAGCTCTCTCCAGGCAAACGGAGATGTGAGATACAACATTGTGAGATTTCGCATACAAATCTCTCAATGTAGTGCAGAGTAAAAATGCCTGCTACAGTTGTAATTCCCCTTACTGCAGAGACTATAAATAGGGAATACATACCATTTAACTTGTGGAGGTGCAATGGAGTATTAATACAGACAGTGAAAAAGATCTAGTTGTTTTGACAAAAGAGGAAGTTTGAGAAGGTGGTGTAGTTGTTGCTGTCATTGCCATGGTAGTGGCCATGGCAGGAAAGGGCAGTACTGGCAGTACTGTATGGGGTGGTACTAATAAAAAAAATAGAATATGCTCTTGAGCACCAGCAAGTTTCAAGAACTAAAAGAAATGCAACAAAAAAAAGAAGCTGAATTAATAGTCATCAGTCTCAGCAGTTGTAACATGTATCACCATCACTAGCATCCCCCTCTCACACTACCCTATGAATTTAGTGTTTTGATCAGAAGACCCATAAAGCGGCTGATCATCTTTCAAAATTACAGGTGGTTATTGAGCTATGGCTTTCTCTGAAGTGCCGAGAGATTAGGCTAGTGGCAGGATATAATGGACATTGTTACATTGTTACATCAGGACAACCTGATTCCCATTCCCTGATTTGTTCATGTACTCAGCTTGCTACTTAATCATTTCTTTTAGCAGTTTGAGGAAGTACAGGAAATAATATCAGCATCTACAAAAATATGTGCCCACTTTAGATGTTCACACAATGCTTATAATGCACTATGTTGTCTGCAGGAGAATGAGAAAAGTAGAATGATCCAGGGCAACTTCGGATGTCTTTAGAAAAATTTATTCAGCTCAAAAAACACAACGTTTCATCCCTCCTAGGGGACTTTATCAAGTGACTGGCTTGCAGAGACTACAAAAATGTCCAGTATAAATAGTTATAACATTATAAAATGTCAGCAGGTCACATGAACAAAAAGTACACTGATTGTGCACAAATACAACCGTGTACTATTTACTGGATGCTGATATAGTCCCAAAGAGTTCCGAGGATGCAGATAACTGGAATCAGCCATTGCTCAGCACATGAAAAATGAATAAATAAAACAACATAGTGTAATACTGTTAAGGGACAATGCACCTTAAAACAAACAAACAAAAAAAAAAACAATATGGGATAAAGTGATAGAGCAAGCACAGAAATGACTAAAAACTATTTAATAAAAAGACAAAAATCAAATAACAAAATTAACATTAAAAACATCCACTGATCCTGCGTCCAGCAACTATAAGAATCCTATTTACAAGTTGCAAGTAGGTAAAGCGCATTGAAATAACTCTGAAGGGCTGCTCCTCTGCTACACGTGTGCTGTCGGGATGTCCTCTCCTTCTCTTACCCAGACCAGCTGGGTGTGCGTAAAGGACCACCGTCTGCTGGGGAGTTGGTTTGGTAACCTTCAGATCTCTGCTGCTCGCAATCTCCAGCACTCTGCTCCGCCTCTCTCTCTCGCGAGAGACTCCGCCGTCGGAAGGGGCTGGTGCTGGTGTTTGGCACCAAAGATTACTCGTTCAGAGAGGGTATGGAAATGAGAGCTCAGAACGCCGAGACGCAGGGTGTGTGACGTGATGTGATGTGCATCTTACCCCTGAAGAAGCGGATCAATCCGCGAAACACGTAAGGTGACGTCACACACCCTGTGTCTCAGCACTCTGTGATATGGATTCTCAATGTAATTAGTCGTCCTATATGGGAGCCTGTGGTATTAGTAGAACCCATACCCTTTGTGTCAGTTAACATACTTATTTATTTATTATTTTATTTATTTATAAAATATTTTACCAGGAAGTAATACATTGACAGTTACCTCTCGTTTTCAAGTATGTCCTGGGCACAGAGTAAAACAAATAATACATGGTTACAAGTTCAGTTACATAAATGAACAGGGTATACATTATATACATTGCATGCACAGTTAAAGAAAATATATATTATGAGCGTATGAAACAGTTACAGACCAGGTTAAAATGTGAGACAGCCTTAGATTTGAAAGAACTTAAACTGGTGGTGGATGTGAGAGTCTCTGGTAGGTTGTTCCAGTTTTGGGGTGCACGGTAGGAGAAGGAGGAACGTCCGGATACTTTGTTGAGCCTTGGGACCATGAACAGTCTTTTGGAGTCTGATCTCAGGTCATAGGTGCTGCAAGTGGTAGGGGTGAGGAGCTTGTTCAGGTAGCTGGGTAGCTTGCCCATGAAGAATTTAAAGGCAAGACAGGAAAGGTGAACTTTGCGCCTAGACTCTAGTGTTGACCAATCTAGTTCTTTGAGCATTTCGCAGTGATGTGTGTTGTAGTTGCATTGGAGAACTAAACGACAAATTGAATTGTAGAGGGTGTCAAGTTTGCTAAGGTGGGTTTGAGGTGCCGAGCCATATACTATGTCTCCATAGTCAATAATTGGCATTAGCATCTACTGTGCGATACGCTTTCTGACCAGGAGACTTAGGGAGGATTTGTTCCTGTAAAGTACCCCTAGTTTGGCATAGGTCTTGGTTGTCAGGGTATCAATGTGCATCCCGAATGTTAAGTGGGAGTCAAACCATAAGCCCAGGTATTTAAAACTAGTGACAGGTGTTAGGGTGGTGTTAGGTTGGTTCTAATCAGGAGCTCAGTCACTGGAAGCTTTACAAATTTAGTCTTGGTCCCAAATACCATTGTTACAGTCTTGTCAGTGTTTAAAAACAGCTTGTTTTGGGAAATCCAGTTTTCGAGTCTCAAAAAGTCAGACTGAAGTATGTGTTGAAGGTCAGAGAGGCTATGGCTGTGTACATATAGGATTGTGTCATCTGCATACATGTGTATTGAGGCTTCCTTACAAGCTGTGGGAAGATCATTAATGAACACTGAGAAGAGTAGGGGCCCCAGAACAGAGCCTTGCGGGACACCACAGGTGATATCCAGGGGGTTGGAGTTAGAGCCTGAGATGGACACATGTTGGGATCTTCCTGATAGGTAGGACTGAAACCAGTTTAAAGCATGCTTCCCTATTCCAGAGCTCTGGAGTTTGTTAAGCAGGATAGCATGATCAACTGTGTCAAAAGCCTTTGCAAAATCTAGGAATACTGCACCAGTGAGTTGTCCCCGTTCCATTCCAAATTGGAATTGGCTAGGGAAATTTGTTTTGATATAGAAATCGCTTAGTTGGGAGTGGACACATTTTTCCATGACTTTGGATAGAATTGGGAGAAGTGAGATTGGCCTGTAGTTTGAGACAGTGTTTTTGTCCCCACTTTTGAAGATTGGGACAACTCTGGCAGTTTTCCAGGTCTTAGGGATATGGCCTGCAGACAGGATAGAGTTGACTATGGTTGCAAATGGTTTGGCAATGGCTGGGGCACCAAGTCGTAGGAACCTAGATTGTAGTAAGTCGGGTCCACATAGGCTGCTTAGTTTTAGTTTGAGGAGCGCTTGTATAATCTCCTCTTCAGATACTGGGCCAAATTGAAAATTGTGGGCAGTGTTGGGAGGGGGTGAGACTATAGGGGTACTCCCAGGATGAGATTCAGGTTTGTGGTTTGAACTGCGTTTCGCTAATAAGTTAGTGGCACACCCCACAAAGTAATCATTGAATGCATTTGCAATGTCAGTGGGGTTTGTCAGAGTAATATCCCCCTTAGTGATATTACTTGGTTGTTGATGGTTAAGAGGCTGGAATGTATTGTTGATAACTTTCCAGAAGTTAGCTGGGTTTGATGTATTTTGGTGGAGATTGTCAGAGTAATATTGTGCTTTTGCATGCCTTGTTTGCCTTGTGCACATGTTCCTCATGCATCTGTAGTGATTGAGATCCTTGGTTGTGCCAGTTACTTTGTAGCTTTTCCACAAGGCATCCCTGAACTGGTAGAGTGCTATAAGGTCAGGTGTAACCCATGGAAGGTGGGCCCCCCGTACCCTTATTTTGCGTAGTGGAGCATGGGTATCGCAGAGTTTTAAGAACTCAGATTGGAAATAGTCGAGCGCAGAATCAGGGTCGGGAATTAAATCGATTCTGTGCCATGGGCAGTTGGTAAGGTCATCCAGAAACTGTTGTGGATTAAAGTTTTTAAATGTTCTAGTGAGGAAAACTTTAGGGCTTGAATGGGGCGGTTTAATTTTCCTTACACAGTACACTATTGCATGGTCACTGAAAATATCAGGAAGGATGCCAGAGGATTGGATTCTGCTGGGGTTTGAGGAGAGAATCCAGTCTAGCAAGGAATGGTTATGCGATTTCAGGTTTATCCGTGTGGGTTGGGAAATTAGTTGCGAAGGTTAAGTGACTTGAGTTGTATCTGGATTTTGTGGTTTTTAGGGTCAAGCCAATTGAAGTTGAAATCCCCAAGAACTAGCAGCTCACTCTTCTCATTCAGAGAGGAAATGGAGCCAAGAAATTGGGTGATATCAGTCAGGGATTGTAGAGGGGCTTGAGGGGGGCGGTAGATGCCAGCAAGCAAGATGGGTTTAGAAAAGGGGAGGCAGATTTTGCCAACTAGAATTTCAAAAGAGGGTGGGCTTGGTGGGCAATTTAACAGTGTAAATTGTAATGTGTCTGCAAAATAAAATAACACCCCTCCTCCTCTCTTTGACCTAACTCTCCTAAAAATGGAGTATCCCTTAATGGCGATATTTGCATCAGGGGTTTTAGGGGATAGCCATGTTTCTGTAAGAACGATGGCTTTGGGTTTATGCATAAGGCAAGATGCCCTTAGTTCGTCCAGTTTGGGCAGCAGGCTTCGGATGTTTATATGGGTGACAGATAGCCCTTTTTGGAATTTAAAAGTGGAATTCTCAGGGGCATGGGACAGAGCTGAAATGGGAGGACCTGGGTTAGGTTCAATATCACCTGCTAAAGAGAGTAATAGTATGAGTAGAAATTTGGGTAGTTGTTTGCAAGTTGTAGGTTTGTGATGTTTGCCATTTGAGTGAGAGGTGGTTGGTGTGCTGGTTTTTAGAGTTCTCCACCAACATTCAGTAGATAGTGAATGGCTTTTGAGTAGTTCAGGGTTTATGGTGATGTTGGGTGTGGGCCAGGATGGAGGAGTTTGTAGTGGATAGAGGGAGTAACATCTCCATGAGGCCAGGAGAAAGAAAAAAGTTAAAATACATAGCAGGTTCATGATGCTAAAGGTAGGCAATGCTGCAAGGAGCTGTTGTGAGCAGAGTGAGTGTGAGCAGACTAAACAGCAGGTGTGTGCCTGTTCCTTGTCAAATGTTTAGCTGTATTGCAATGCTAGAGTCATTCAGGGTTTCAGTGTATTGTGCAGTCAGTTTTGGGAGAGACTGCAGTGAATAAGTTGTAAAGGGGTAGGGGGTTGAAATATGCAGGTTAGCAAGCATGGGATCATAGTGTGATCTGAATAGCTTACCGTTTGTTGTCTTGAGTAAAAGAGTTTGCAGTAGATCCAGTCCCCAGTCACCTCTAGTCAAACTATAGTCTACTGTAACTATATTTATCACTTAAAATGATCACTTTAAATGCATCACTCTTAAGATGCCAATGCTTCTTTGCCAATGCAAGGGGAATAAGTGTTTTATACATCTAAAGCAGTCACATGACCCTCCCCCTGCCCCAATAAATCAGCTTGTTCCAGTTGGTCATTTAACAGCACAGAGTTAAGAGGGGAAAAAAAAAACACCTTTTCATATTCAAACATACCAAAATTATCACTGCTTAAGGCCACTGAGTAAATCTTTTAAATAGGACTTGCACATCAAGGGACATACCAAAATTATCACTGCTTAAGGCCACTGAGTAAATCTTTTAAACAGGACTTGCACATCAAGGGACATACCAAAATTATCACTGCTTAAGGCCACTGAGTAAATCTTTTAAACAGGACTTGCACATCAAGGGACATACCAAAATTATCACTGCTTAAGGCCACTGAGTAAATCTTTTAAACAGGACTTGCACATCAAGGGACATACCAAAATTATCACTGCTTAAGGCCACTGAGTATATCTTTTAAACAGGACTTGCACATCAAGGGACATAGCAAAATGATCACTGCTTAAGGCCACTGAGTAAATCTTTTAAACAGGACTTGCACATCAAGGTACATACCAAAATTATCACTGCTTAAGACCACTGAGTAAATCTTTTAAACAGGACTTGCACATCAAGGGACATACCAAAATTATCACTGCTTAAGGCCACTGAGTAAATCTTTTAAACAGGACTTGCACATCAAGGGACATACCAAAATTATCACTGCTTAAGGCCACTGAGTAAATCTTTTAAACAGGACTTGCACATCAAGGGACATACCAAAATTATCACTGCTTAAGGCCACTGAGTAAATCTTTTAAACAGGACTTGCACATCAAGGGACATAGCAAAATGATCACTGCTTAAGGCCACTGAGTAAATCTTTTAAACAGGACTTGCACATCAAGGGACATAGCAAAATTATCACTGCTTAAGGCCACTGAGTAAATCTTTTAAACAGGACTTGCACATCAAGGGACATACCAAAATTATCACTGCTTAAGGCCACTGAGTAAATCTTTTAAACAGGACTTGCACATCAAGGGACATAGCAAAATGATCACTGCTTAAGGCCACTGAGTAAATCTTTTAAACAGGACTTGCACATCAAGGGACATACCAAAATGATCACTACTTAAGGCCACTGAGTAAATCTTTTAAACAGGACTTGCACATCAAGGGACATAGCAAAATGATCACTGCTTAAGGCCACTGAGTAAATCTTTTAAACAGGACTTGCACATCAAGGGACATACCAAAATGATCACTGCTTAAGGCCACTGAGTAAATCTTTTAAACAGGACTTGCACATCAAGGGACATACCAAAATTATCACTGCTTAAGGCCACTGAGTAAATCTTTTAAACAGGACTTGCACATCAAGGGACATACCAAAATTATCACTGCTTAAGGCCACTGAGTAAATCTTTTAAACAGGACATGCACATCAAGGGACATACCAAAATTATCACTGCTTAAGGCCACTGAGTAAATCTTTTAAACAGGACTTGCACATCAAGGGACATACCAAAATGATCACTGCTTAAGGCCACTGAGTAAATCTTTTAAACAGGACTTGCACATCAAGGGACATACCAAAATGATCACTGCTTAAGGCCACTGAGTAAATCTTTTAAACAGGACTTGCACATCAAGGGACATACCAAAATTATCACTGCTTAAGGCCACTGAGTAAATCTTTTAAACAGGACTTGCACATCAAGGGACATAGCAAAATGATCACTGCTTAAGGCCACTGAGTAAATCTTTTAAACAGGACTTGCACATCAAGGGACATACCAAAATTATCACTGCTTAAGACCACTGAGTAAATCTTTTAAAAAGGACTTGCACATCAAGGGACATAGCAAAATGATCACTGCTTAAGGCCACTGAGTAAATCTTTTAAACAGGACTTGCACATCAAGGGACATAGCAAAATGATCACTGCTTAAGGCCACTGAGTAAATCTTTTAAACAGGACTTGCACATCAAGGGACATAGCAAAATGATCACTGCTTAAGGCCACTGAGTAAATCTTTTAAACAGGACTTGCACATCAAGGGACATACCAAAATGATCACTGCTTAAGGCCACTGAGTAAATCTTTTAAACAGGACTTGCACATCAAGGGACATACCAAAATTATCACTGCTTAAGGCCACTGAGTAAATCTTTTAAACAGGACTTGCACATCAAGGGACATACCAAAATTATCACTGCTTAAGGCCACTGAGTAAATCTTTTAAACAGGACTTGCACATCAAGGGACATACCAAAATTATAACTGCTTAAGGCCACTGAGTAAATCTTTTAAACAAGACTTGCACATCAAGGGACATAGCAAAATGATCACTGCTTAAGGCCACTGAGTAAATCTTTTAAACAGGACTTGCACATCAAGGGACATACCAAAATTATAACTGCTTAAGGCCACTGAGTAAATCTTTTAACTAGGACTTGCACATCCAGGGACATACCAAAATTATAACTGCTTAAGGCCACTGAGTAAATCTTTTAACTAGGACTTGCACATCCAGGGACATACCAAAATTATCACTGCTTAAGGCCACTGAGTAAATCTTTTAAACAGGACTTGCACATCAAGGGACATACCTGTGAAGAGAATGCAATTAGATCCATGTCATATCAGCTGAGGCCATTGGTCTTGCATGAAGAAAGTAAGTACATTAACTATAGTCTAACTATATTTATCACTTAAAATGATCACTTTAAATGCATCACACTTAAGACTGTGCCAATGGTGAGCTATTCAATGATACCCACTCCCCCTGCATGTACACATGCGTGTGTATGCAGACATAGGCATGCATATATGTGTATATGTATTTAATATGTGTGTATATACCTTTAATTACATCTGCCACGGACTGATGACCCTTTTGGGTGATACATATGTATGAGCATTTGAATGTATATGCATGTATGCTGGAGCTCTGCAGTCATTTACTGTGCAGATTATAGGTGTATATGGATGTGGTAGCTCACACAACTCTACGCAGCTCTTGTTATTTATTTATTTAATTCATTTTCTTTTCATTTCTTAATGTGTGCATGCAGGCTGGCAGATCATTACACAGCAGCAACATGCACACGGATTGGACACTCTGTTCCAGCCCCCTCCATAGCCATATGTATAAGAAGAGCACAGACACCAACAGTAATAACTCCTCCCCCCCTGATGAAGTGTGAAGTGTCACACGAAACGCGCTTTGGGGCATGACGTCACTAGTGGGCGTCAGAGAGCGTGATCTCATGTGGAGCTGAGCAGACCCTTCTGGGAAATACTACAGATCTGTTGCAGCACTGGGAACACTAGGAGCACAGTTGTATACCGCTTGTCTGTCCGCATCTGTTTGCTTGCCATTGATGTTGCTGATTCCTTAGGCACATCACCATACACTGGCTGTGGGTTGTGGCTATTTATGCTCCCCCATGACAGACCTATCAGTATACCATCAGCTACATTTTGTTTACATGTAGTTACTGGTACATGCTCCCTTACCTACTGTGCCAATTGTTGACCTTACCAACAGGGCTATTTAGCTATTTGGTAGCCGCATTAGGGATATTACTATATTATATTATATATACCATCATTATACTAAGTTTTTCCCTATACACATTGTTGCTACCCTTCTCCCACCCGCTCCCCCTACAGGGGTATTTTAACATTGTACATATCGTTTATATTTATGTCACCTGTTTTTCGGCGGTAATTTGGTTGATTAAAGTTTTTTTATTTTTTTATTTTATCTGTGGATGTCACTATTATAATTTTGGCTATCAGGCATCTCTGTGGATATATATGGTCATTTCATTTGGATTAGATAACACATTATTCATTTGATCATTTATTACTGTTTAGACATTAGTCTTTTAGTGGATTTTTGTATCCTCTAATTACCCTTTTTACCATCTGGGACCTAGGTCCCTACTGAGGATACCTATATCTTTCTGGCATTTAACCTTCTGTGCGTTATAGATCTGTACATAGGTCTGTTAATAATTATTGTTGAGTGATACTATTGACTCACCACCAGATACACTCTGGAATGCACATATTTGTTTGGATTAGTTAAATTGTTGTGTCTTCAACGTTACACTTTTAGGGTTTAACTTTACCATAACACATTACTCTCCATGTGATTCCTTCAAATTAGCTAGGTATCTTATCATTTTGCCAGAGTGCAACTAATAGGGGACTGCCGTGACCTCTGTCACTTTTTTGTTCATTATAGTTATTTTCCCTGTGCACCAGGCACACTTCACATTACTTGACATTATGGTTTGAGCAGTGTCTCATCTCTCTTATATTTTAAGTGTGGTGAATACCTACTCTTACTCTCAAACCAGTATAGCCAGCAACCAACCTCACACTGATGATACCCATCAAGGTTGAAACATGTCTGTGAGTGGGTTTATTGGCTTTGCATCTCACCCCAGCCTATGCTTAAAAGCTGTGTTTAAAGCAGCATGCATTGGCCTAAGGTTTGCTCATGTAATATGATATTGAGACAAAAGGTGGCATTGTGTGCTTATTTGCATGTCATTTCCCAGAATCCCTTGCTGCAGTGGAAGTGCTGTGTGCTGGGTGATTATGGTGAAAGACAGGGTTGCAGACCTGTCTAAGACATGTAAATGAACATACCGTAATATTTACAGTTGCTATATGCTTTACTTTGGAGGGTTTTGTCAATTTTTTTACCCACCATAACCTTAATAAGTGTGGTATATATATATACAGTGTTCGACAAACCTATACATTTGCTCGCCCCGGGCGAGTGGATTTAACCCCCGGGCGAGTAAATATTGGCCCAAGCAGCACACGTTTGGTACTAGGTGGCGAGTAGATTTTTTTGTGTGGCGAGTAGATTTTTTGGTGATTTGTCAACCACTGTATATATATATATATATATATATATATATAAAAAACAGAAGGAAAAAAGCTGCGCCTTACAGGAACATATAAACTATGTATGTCTATGTAAAAATATATCTATTGTATAACCTAATAATCTAAACAATAATGTGTAGGTATACAGACCTATAACCATAAGATAGGCCCATTACAAACATAAAACATATACACATGGAAAAAAAGCAATTGAAAGGATAAACCAGTCCTCAGATAGTTCCGATGATGAATATGGGTGCTGGTATGTAGGGTCTCCGGCAGCTCTCAATGTGGATCTACCACGTCCACAGGATATCTAAAAAGGAAAAGAGAGGAGAGAGCGCACGCCCATAGCGTATAAAAGTATATTTAATGAAGGGGAGGGGGGAGGGAGGGGTAAAAAACGCACTTACAAGAAGTACAATAAAATCAAGCATATGTGATAATAATCACCACCATCCGGTCTAACTGCAAGCTCTTGGGGCAGTCCCAGGCTCCGTTGGTGAAGGAGCAGCGTCTCAGCAGATTCCAGGACTGATGTAGGTCATCCGGTCAAAATGCAGACTTTGGGGGCATTCCCAGGCTCCGTTGGCAAATGAGCAGCGTACCAGCAGTGTCCCAGGGCTGGTGTGCTGTAAATAGTCCCAGACAAAAGTTCTGTATGGATAGTGCCTGCAGCACTAGCGCTAGGATCAATCCACTCCTGCGCTGGATGTAGACTTGAATGTCAGTGCGTCTGACGTCACGACGCTCCCTGACGCGTTTCGTCAGTCTCGGCTAACTTTTTCAAAAGCGTCGTGACGTCAGACGCACTGACATTCAAGTCTACATCCAGCGCAGGAGTGGATTGATCCTAGCGCTAGTGCTGCAGGCACTATCCATACAGAACTTTTGTCTGGGACTATTTACAGCACACCAGCCCTGGGACACTGCTGGTACGCTGCTCATTTGCCAACGGAGCCTGGGAATGCCCCCAAAGTCTGCATTTTGACCGGATGACCTACATCAGTCCTGGAATCTGCTGAGACGCTGCTCCTTCACCAACGGAGCCTGGGACTGCCCCAAGAGCTTGCAGTTAGACCGGATGGTGGTGATTATTATCACATATGCTTGATTTTATTGTACTTCTTGTAAGTGCGTTTTTTACCCCTCCCTCCCCCCTCCCCTTCATTAAATATACTTTTATACGCTATGGGCGTGCGCTCTCTCCTCTCTTTTCCTTTATATATATATATATATATATATATATATATACACACACCATCCTGTTACATAGCCTTGTGCACAGAATACTAATAACAATAAAGCATTTGCTGTTGTGTAGACTGGAATGCCAACATAATCAGAAGAAAAATAATTTGCATTACGTATGCAAACCGTACGGATCTATAGTAAATGTACTCTGTGTGTGTGTGTGTGTGTGTGTTTGTGTGTGTGTGTGTGTGTGTGTGTGTGTATATATACACTCACACATATACATATATACATATACACACACACTGAGTACATTTACTATAGATCCATACGGTTTGCATACGTAATGCAAATTATTTTTCTTCTGATTATGTTGGCATTCAAGTCTACACAACAGCAAATGCTTTATTGTTATTAGTATTCTGTGTACAAGGCTATGTACCAGTATGGTCCAATGCTTAGAAAGAAAACTTATGGCCTACAGTATGTGTCTGAAATACTAGTAGAAATGCAGTGCATGAAACAGCATCAGACTCATAAAACAAAAATATAATTGAAAGCAATTACATTTTTTGCTACATTTGATGCTGTTTCATGCACCAGTATGTACCAGTATGTACCATTTTGGAACCTCCCTATGTGTACACTGTGCTGAAGAAAGCTGCTAATTAAAGGGCTTTGAAAGACTACACTGGTTTAATTCCCACCTGATTACTCAGGTTTGGCTGTTCTCAGCAGAGATCAGGATGACTCACAGAACTGTCAAACCAAAGCCAACAAGAAAAATAACTAGTTTCTTTTATCATCATTTTAGAGTGCTCTAACAGAGATTGCAAAGTGAAAGCGATATTATCTTTACAATATTACTGCTTGTTGAGGTTTGAGAGATGTGTGACTCTTTCTAAAAGTAAGACATAATGCGTCAAATGTTGTGTTCATATTTTAACGTACTGTATTTACATTTTATGTTGATAAGCTTTTATCTCTCACCTTATAAATAAAGCTGGTTACAGTACTTGCCACCTCACATTCAATATTTTCCCAATAGTCTTTGATTAGTTACACAATGTTATCTCATTGAAAAGGGTGATGTTTTCAATACACACGCTCATTGCCGCCAACAGAAATAATGGGGCCCAAGACAAATGAAAGGATCAGCCCCCCCCCTCCCAACCCATAGCGCACCTACCACAATTTTTTTTTATTTAGCACGCAACTTTTACTTTTCTGTCTTCTTGTTATTGTTAATACGGAAAAAAACATTAGAAGGCAATCTGTTAATTTTAATATTTTCAACAAAAGCCAAAGATACCCAATCCAATGTGTTAAATATGGCAAGATACACACTGTGCGGTGCTCAGAAACACATACTGTATGCAAGTAGCTGAAATGAGCAAAAATTTATATAAAGTCCTTAGATGGAATACCCTTTAGGTATCATGGTATAGACCCGATAGTAAATCTTGAAGATCCCACATATAATCGAATTACACTGGAAACATCCCACTTAGCACTGCAGTAAGGAGTTAACACAGTAAAGTGTCTAGACAGTTATATATCAATGTGGTATCATGTCTTGAAGGTATATGAGGTATACACCAAGGACTCACGTGTAGTGCAGCATCCTTGGGCAATGATCCCACATTCTAGGGTATAGGTGTGCTTCAGTCTTTCGTCAGATGCAGAAACAGGTAAAAAAAGACACAGCACTACTTCCATACAGGATGAGTAAAGATCAAAATGAGAGCGTTCCCATAGTGAAAAAATTGACTAATTTATTGGATCATAAAAAGGCATACACAGGCAGGAGGCCCACACCTACGCGTTTCAAGCCTAAGCTTTTTATCAAGGTGAACACTAAGTGTACTTACCGGAGTGTATATATGTATACTTTGAGCGCCATCGTCTCCAATCCCCTCTCCTTCCGGGAGTGTCAGAATGACGCTGGAATTGTGACATCAGCACGTCATAGCAACAAAGGAAAACTTTATTTACACACATTCAACAACAAAACTGACACTCCGGTAGTAAACTTAGAGAAGGTTAAAAACAATACAGAATAGTAGAGCATGATGAATGAAATAATATCCAAAATGCATGTTTAAAATAAAAAAAAAGTATTCAAACCTACCCTATAAAGTATTAAATCCCCACAAATAAAGATTTAAGGGAAAAAACTAAAATATGAAGAACAAACAAATAAGTGTATGACTAGAGAGGAGGATGGAAAAAGCAGTAAACAATATAAATATATAAGAATAATATTTAGCAATAGAAATAAGCTACAATATACTGTTGAAACGATAGTATGTTATTAAGACAATGTTAGTCAATACAGTATATCAGGCATATCAGTCTCATATTAATAAGGACAATGTATATATAGGTAAGTCCATATAGGTGTAAACAAATTATTAATTACATACACTAACAGATGACAAAAAATACTTGATACACCCATTTCTAAAGGGAAGTTACAAACACGGGGGTATACAGTATGTGAATAGAAACTAGATTAAGGGTAATTTATATATTTAAACCAGTCATGATGTATACTAGTGTCCCCAAGTACTCAACTAAATAGCATATTAGTATCTAAACACACAGACATGCTATCAGACAAAAAAATATTGCAAAAATGGACTCAGTTCCCAGTCAGAATTCAAACCTAAGGGGACTCTGGTTCTTAGTGTAAAAATCCAGAAAAGTTCACGTTTATCTAGAATGTTAATTCTGTTACCCCCTCTGTTGGCATTGGAATATGTTCAATACACATGTAAGAAAAAGTTTCTACTGTATATTGCCCAAACTACAATTAGTAAAATGCTATGACACTGGGTGAGTTATATCCATTTTAACAATAAGGTGCATCTGCTCCATAATACGGATCTTAAGGGCTCTGGCGGTTCGTCCCACATACTGTATTATTTACCACATCCGCAATTTAATAAATAATTCACGAATGTGGTATTACAATTGATAAAACGATTTGATGTCAAATTGACAACCCATAGAAACATAACTAAATTGTGATGTGGAGCTCATATACTTGCATGATTTGCAGTTTAAACATTTGAAACTTCCTTTAGGTAACTTACTACCCATCGGTCTATGTGTTTGAAATAAACTTCTAGACACATGATTACCTATGGCTTTAGCCTTTTTGAAGGCGAAGCGTAGACCATCCATATAGACCCTTTTTAGGGCTGGGTATGCTGATAGGATGCCCCAATGTTTTTTGAAAATGTTCTTAATTTGATGGATTTGTAAATTATACTGCGTACTGAATATTGGAGTTTCTGACAAGGAATTCCTCTTTGGCTTTTTTTTGCAATAATAAAACCCCGTCAAGATTATTCACTTCCTCAAAGGATCTCTTGAGGTCAATGGGTGAATAGCCCCTTGCCTCAAATCTCATTAGCAATTCTTTGGATTGAATGACGAAGTCATCATTAGTAGAACAAATCCTTTTAAATCTAATCAGTTGTCCCTTAGGGATTGCTCTCACAAGGGGCTTGGGATGGCAGCCCACAAAAAGGTGTTGCGTGAATTAATTTTATGAAAAACATCTGTACTAATGTTCATATTCATATCTATAAAAAGAGACAAGACTAAATAGTGTATATGATGAAAATCATAATTGTGAGTGAAGATTAAGATTATTATTGTTAATATAATCTATAAATAATGTTTGTGAAAAAGAGGTGTTGTCTAATAGCGCTCAAATCTAAATTGTGATCTTTCAAATAAAAGATCTTAGTGAACAATTTAATAAAGTGAATTTACAGTGATTTAAATAAATCTTATAGTATTCAGTGACTATAGACGGAATAATGATAAAAATAATTTATGTGAATAATTATCTTCGTATGATGCTGCTCAACCTCAATCCAGGATTTCTTTCTTAGTCCTCATGATATAGCGATGTCCAAGGTGGCTAGGGAGCGCAATAATATGAAAAAGAAGAAACATATACAAAATAGTGCAATATGTCTACAACTTCAGGTAAGGAATCCAAATCTCATTCATCCAATGAATTGAATACTCACAGATTAAACTGTGGCAACATGTATATAAAGGTATCTTTAAAGTTGCAGGTTTTTTGTTTCTTTACGTCAACCCCAATGTTGTGCGGTTCAGGGAGGTTTCTTTAACGCTTGCAGTGATAAGAGAAAAGAGCAGACATAGTGTGGATTGTATAAAAGTTTATATCTGATTAAAATAATGCCAGATTCACTCACATGTTTCCCAAGTAAATAAAGCAGTTTGATCTCAATGATCTACGCCGCCGACAGAGGTTGCGAAGCTGTCTCCTCACTCGATACACTGGAGGGTTCCCGTCTCGCGTCTTTCACGGCTCTCGTACTTCCGGGTTGCAGGGAAATCTCGCGGTGGTTTGGAGTCAGTTGGTGATACCCTTGGTGACACTGTACGCGTTTCTCCTCATCCGAGGTTTCTTCAGGAGTGTCTTGCATTCTAATTACGGGTGTTTAAATACCTCTCCTAATATTGCTATTGGTTAAACGTGAACCAATGAGGCACACGGATGCGTCTAAGATGTAAACATGGAACGCCTTACATAACATGGCACATACATTATATCTTAAGGCTGACATGCCTAAAGTCCAAAAATACATGCTGATACAGTGTGTTTATACAAATTTTATTAAAATGGGTTAAAAAATGTGAAATTATAAAATATATAATTAAAAATAAATCTATCTATGATGAAGCTGGTGTATCTGTGGGGTAGAGAACAGAAGTTAGGAGCCATAATTATATTCACAAAAATGCACTCATATCTATCTCAGCATTCAAGCCTGAGGGTATTAGGGTATGGATCTCATAAATCCAAAAGGATTCCCTTTTAATTAACTCCATATTTCTGTCCCCACCTCTCCAATGTGGCATAACCATCTCTATGCCTATGTACTTTAATCCTATGGGGTCTGCTTGATGTACATCCATAAAATGTTTAGACACGCTGTGGGTTTTTAATTTTCTTTTAATGTCTTTTAATGTTACCGATATGGCCTGTGGTTTGCAAAACATCGGCAAGACAATCCGACCACTAAAGACACGCATTTTAGAGCATATCGGTAACATTAAAAGAAAATTACATATTATAATTATATGTTTTATAATTTCACATTTTTTTAACCCATTTTAATAAAATTTGTATAAACACACTGTATCAGCATGTATTTTTGGACTTTAGGCATGTCAGCCTTAAGATATAATGTATGTGCCATGTTATGTAAGGCGTTCCATGTTTACATCTTAGACGCATCCGTGCACCTCATTGGTTCACGTTTAGCCAATAGCAATATTAGGAGAGGTATTTAAACACCCGTAATTAGAATGCAAGACACTCCTGAAGAAACCTTGGATGAGGAGAAACGCGTAGAGTGTCACAAAAGGTATCACCAACTGACTCCAAACCACCGCGAGATTTCCCTGCAACCCGGAAGTACGAGAGCCGTGAGAGACGCGAGACGGGAACCCTCCAGTGTATCGAATGAGGAGACAGCTTCGTAACGTCTGTCGGCGGCGTAGATCATTGAGATCAAACTGCTTTATTTACTTGGGAACCATGTGAGTGAATCTGGCATTATTTTAATCAGATATAAACTTTTATACAGTCCACACTATGTCTGCTCTTTTCTCTTATCACTGCAAGCGTTAAAGAAACCTCCCTGAACCGCACACCATTGGGGTTAAAGAAACAAAAAACCTGCAACTTTAAAGATACCTTTATATACATGTTGCCACAGTTTAATCTGTGAGTATTCAATTCATTGGATGAATGAGATTTGGATTCCTTACCTGAAGTTTTAGACATATTGCACTATTTTGTATATGTTTCTTCTTTTTCATATTATTGCGCTCCCTAACCACCTTGGACATCAATCTATAAATAATAACAGTGTGTTCACATCACCTTCCCAAATAATAATCAGGTCATCGATATACCTTTTATAAAATGTGATAAATTGTCTGAAGGGGTTCCCATCTCCAATCACATGGACCGACTCCCACCAACCTAAAAATAGGCTGGCATGGGAGGGGGCAAATATGGGCCTTGTGGGGGGGGATAAATATGGGCCTGGGGGCTACATATACACACATATATGCAGTGCTTGACAAATCACCCAAAAATCTACTCGCTACCTAGCCCCATCCCACTATTAAAAAATGGAATAAATTCCTAATAAGAATTGTGTGTGTGTGAGTGTGTGACTGGCTGGCTGGGTGACTGGATGGCTGGGTGACTGGCTGGGTGACTGACTTTGACTTACTGTGTGGGTGACTGACTTACTGGGTGGGTGACTGACTGTCTTGGTGGGTGACTGACTGGGTGACTGACTAGGTGGGTGACAGGGTGGGTGATTGACTGATGGACTGGGTGGGTGAATGACTGGTTGGGTGACTGACTAGGTGGGTGACTGGGTGAATGACTGGGTGGGTGACTGACTGACTGGGTGGGTGACTGACTGCCTGGATGGGTGACTGACTGACTGGGTGGGTAGATGACTGGGTGACTGACTGCCTGAGTGGGTGGGTGACTGCCTGGATGGGTGGGTGACTGACTGACTGACTGGGTGGGTGGATGACTGGGTGACTGACTGACTGGGTGGGTGACTAACTGAGTAGGTGGGTGGGTTTTTGACTGGGTAGGAGGGTGGGTGACTGATTTTGACTTACTGGGTGACTGACTGTGTGGTGGGTGGCTGACTGACTGGGTGGGTGACTGACTGGGTGGGTGTGTGGTTGGGTGACTGACTGGGTGGGTGTGTGGGTGGGTGACTGACTTGGGTGTGTGGGTGACTGATTTGACTGGGTGACTGACTTTGTGGGTGGGTGAATGACTGGGTGGGTGACTTACTGGGTTACTGACTGACTTTGGGTGTGTGGTTGGGTGATTTACTGGGTGGGTGGGTGACTTTGACTGACTGACTGGATTGGTGGATGACTGGGTGGGTGGGTGACTGACTGCGTGGGTGGGTGGGCAACTGATTTTGACTGACTGGGTGGTGGGTGGCTGACTGACTTGGTGGGTGGGTGACTGACTGTGTGGGTGTGTGGGTGACTGACTTGACTTGACTGACTGACTTTGGGTGTGGGGTTGGGTGATTGACTGGGTGGGTGGGTGACACTTGACTGACTGGCTGGATGACTGACTGACTGGGTACCTGACTTGACTGACTGGGTCTAGGGTGACTGGGTGACTCGACTGACTGCCTGGGTGGGTGGCCCCAATACATTTTTAAAAGACCCTCACCACCCCAATATATATACAAAATACCCCCACCTCCCAATTACATATATAGAATACCCCCACCTCCCCAATACATAAACAAAATACACCAACCACCCCAATGCATATACAAAATACACCAACCACCCCAACACATATAAAATTTAGACTTACCTTGGGGATGGTGTCAGGAGGGGGCAGTGGATGCGGAGGGAGGCTAGTGGATGCGGAGGGGGGCTAGTGAATGCAGAGGGAGGCTGATGGATGCTGAGGGGGGGGCAGTGGATGTGGGGGGGGCAGTGGATGTGGATGCAGGGCAGTGGATGTGGAGTGGGCAGTTGCACCTAGGCCATGGGACCACCACAGAAAAAGAAATTGCACTGGTGAGAACACCTGGAGTGCAAAATGGGTGCGCGAAAAATACACAGACTACTTCAAACCGTAGATACCAGGGAAGGGGTGTAGCAAAGGAGGGATCCTCCAGAGTGCATAAATCACAATTGAATAATGATGATGAGAGTACAGTATTAGACAATACAGTTGCTTACAATCCTAATGTGCAAAATGATAAATATAAAAAAACATAAATAAATAACCACTGATACTTGATGCAATCCCTAAAAACGGCTAAGCACTAGTTTACCTCATGTGTCATGCATGATTCTATTGAAACGTCCAATATATAAAGTCTAATTGAATGATGAATATATGAAAAATCCTCCAAAAATTGGTGAAAGAGAATCCTTGTAGGTGTATTCTACTGCCTGCCCACACGAGTCACTAGATTCCGGTAAGGACAGGCAGCAGGCTGGTCAGCCTAATCAGCAGCAGGCAGCAGGATATTCACCTCACGGCTTCCTCTGTCACTCTGTACATTGGACTCAATGCTGGCTCCTCCTACACGTTTCACCACGTGATGTGGCTTTGTCAGGGATAGGGATGCACCTCCCCCTACCTCCCTATATATATAAACACACATTGTGCAGAGCAGCTCAGGTTCAAATAGAACCAATTGATTGGTTAATTGCATTGGTCGTTGTCTGCTCTCACTAGTCTGCATCTAAGGGGTGGGTGGGAGAGGTTATCAGTGGTTATTAGAAGAAATTGTATAACAAATGTAAAATATAAAAATGGGACTGAAAAGTGATTAAACAGTGTTATAATGTATTAAAAACATATTATACATGTTATTAAAAAACATATTATACATGTTTATATAAAATTGTTAAAATCACATTTAAAAGTTAAATAGATATTAATATATACAGGAATAATTCATTCAAGTATGGAACTTAATTTTCAAACAGAATTATATCTTGTATGTAATGTAATTATAAATGTATAATTATGAACTCTTAGGGATATTACAGAGAGACAGAGAAGAGGATCAGATATCCTGATAACTGGATCTCTGAATTAACCTAGGGTATAAGGGACCCTAAGTGTTGGCAAGAATACAGGGGACTCATAGGAAAAACCTATACTACTCAATGGGTGAACAGCACAAGTTGGTAGATGGAGATGAGATATAGAAAACATGTATGCCTACAGGGCACACAATATTGATTATGTACATACAGGTAGAGTATCAAACACAGACCAGGGAGAATGCATATAAATAAAATAAAATGGGACTACCACGCCCGTCTCCCCCAAAAATCACCCCCTCCCCTCGCTCAAACAGCTGCCAGCGGGCGGCAGCGGTAACGGTAGCGGTAATGGGGGGAGCGCCAGGAGAGAACCGCACCTGCTGCACGGCCACATTGGACCCACCTCCCCGATCAAGGAGGGAAACGCCCGAGGAGAGTGTGAAGCCCCGTTCGTGCCAAATGTGGGCCAGAGGGGGACGCGCTGGGTCCAGCACCCACCCGCCAACTTTTTCACAGCCAATCAGATGGCGAGTTCAAAGAGGAGATGGAATGTTGAGACGTGTCGGGGTGTTAAGTGGCCGGGGGCAAGGTGGAGCACTGGGTCCAGAGAACAGAGACCCCCTGTGGGGAGGATGCTCTGGTCTGCCAGACTCAGTGGAGCCTGCCCAGTAGGTGGCAATGGGTTGACTGGCGGTAGAATGTCGGCGAATGTATTGAGGCGGTGGGGGTCTTTTTAATATGTATTGGCAGGGGCATTTTTAATATGTATTGGCGGGGCGGGTATTTTTATTATGTATTGCGGGGTGGGGTTACATGTATTTAAAGGGGAGGTTTTTGTTGGTATGTATTTTGTGTGGGGATTGAGCGAGTGGGGTAATTGACGGAAGGTAGGAGCGAGTGAGAGGAGAGGGGGGGAGTGAGTGAGGAAAAGAGGGAGTAAGAATGAGATGCAGGGGAGATAAATACATGCGAGGCGGGAGGGGGGGAGAGTGAGATGGAGAGAGAAATACATGGGTAGAGGGTGGGAAATAGAGGGTGCTCGTGAGGTGTGAAATAAAGCTAAGGCCGTGCTTATAGTGCCGGCGACAATGACGTCACGCTGCGGTTGCAGAAAAAATCAAATTGAAGTGACTTCCAGTGATCGCGACCAAGCCGTCGCACCGTTCTGTCGCTCCAACTATAAGCGCAAGCAACGGCGTCAATACATTTGTTTTGATGCAACGTTTGCCAGTACTATAAGCGCGGCCTAATATGTGTCAGCCAGATAGGGGTTCCCCGAATTTTTTTTAAATACTTCAAGGGTTCCTCCAAACAGAAAAGTTTGGGAATCACTGACATAGAGGCTGTGAAATTCATCACTTTAAGCCAAGCTGGTTGATATTTGGTTATTGCTATAGGGGGATTTAGGGTCCTCCTTGTTCCTGCTGCACCCAGCATTTAATAATTTGTTATTCCAATTTTTGGAGTGCTGTTTTTCGCTTTTTGTTTTGTGTTACAATAAAAATACTGTACAGATATGCCCTCTCCTTATCCTTTCTACATAATTTTCCGTTCATCCATTTTGCATCTGCCTGCAATAGTAAGAAAAAATCAGCTGACATTAAAGATTTTCTTTCAATAAAGCCTACTGTATTTATTTTGGTTACAAATGCGTTATTTACATCAGTTATGCACATATATGATGTTTGCAGTACAGTACTGTACGTGCATTGTAAAGTGGAAAAAAGGTTGTGCTTCACTTTAAGTACATTTTCAATTTACATACATGCTCCGGTCCCATTGCGTTTGTTAAAGCGGGGTATGTCTGTATTTCTTTTTATTTTTTAGATTAAATTGATTTGAATTGTGATGACTTGTTTTTTTTGTTTTTTTACAGATTGGTTAGCGATTTTATTTAATTATGTATTTTGGTGGCTACTGGTTTTAATTAATGCGTTGCAAAGTGGTTGTATGAATTAATTGTTGTGTTGGTTACTGCTTTTAGGTATTAAATGTATTTTTTGGCTAGTGGTATGATTTAAGTAATTGATTGTATAGTGGTTTTCATTTATTAATTGATTACCTAGTTGTTTTATTTCTTTAATTGATTGGCTAGTGGTTTTATTTAGTTAATTGCTTGGTTGGCTAGTGCTTTTAATTTTTTATGGGTGTTTAGATTCTTGTTGTATCTGTTTTATTATTGTATATTTTTGACATTCATGCTTTTGTATTAGTGTGACCATTGACTGCTCTAGTAGCTTATGCCCATATAATATGGGTATGATGTACTACTACGCCACTCATTGGGTGCAGGGTGGGTTTAGTGGGTCCGGGGTGGGTGGTTAGGCCTCCCGGGCGGAGAGTGGGGGAGGGTGGGTTAACCCCTTAATTACTATAGCTGTTATTAACCGCTAAGGTGATTAAGGGGTTATTAGATTGTAGAACAGTTTTGATTTACTTTATTTATGCTGGCTGGCTAATGTGTTTAATAATGGCCAAATAATCTATTATCCATATCTGGATAATAGTTATTTTGCACATTACTGTATTGTATGTGTTTGGTGGGAGGTGTAATTTATTGAAATATAGGTAATTTTTTTTTTAAATACAGAAATAGTACCGCAGGCTAGCGGGTACCCACGGACGCCACCCGAGGACCCATGGACGCCAAGAGGACCACCTGAGGACCCCTGGACACCCACAGGGACAACTCAAGGTCCCACAGCCATGCGTGGGAACCACTTGAGGGCCCCCAGACACCTGTGGGGATGACCCGGGGACACCCAGACACCCGCAGGGACCACCCACGTACCCCGTTGGGCCCACAAACACCTGCGGGAACCCCCTGGAGGCCCACAGAGCCTAGCGGGGACCACCCAAGGGCCATTAGACACCTGTTTGAACCCCCCTGGGTGCCCTGTGGGGCCCGCAGACACCTTTGGGAAAAACCCGGGGACCCCCACCGGCCTGTGGTATTAATCCCGTATCTAAAAAATAAATAATGGTTTTATATGGGGGCACAGGTTGTGTATTGTTGTTTATTAAATATTATAATTGTTTTTGGAGGCCTAGGAGGTGGCTAGTAGGGCTGTTGTGTGTATTTTTTTGTATTGTGGGTAGCAGTGGTGGGAGATGGGGGTAGTTGCCCCAAGGATGGGTGTTTAGGCCTACCAGGTGGATAGCGGGAGGGGTTAACCCCTTCATTACCTTAGCGGTATTAATCGCTGAGGCAATGAAGGGGTTAAGTGCACCCGCAAACCCCCGCAAGGCTTAAACACCCACCAAGGCCCAAATACCACCTTCACCCACCCCTGCTACCCACAATAAGCATGGCACTAGTGGTTAACCCTTCATTGCCTTAGCAGTTAGCCGCTAAGGTAATGAAGTTGCTATAAATGCATTTTTCATGCATCTGATTCATGCCGGGGTCTCCGGTGGTGATATTAATGGATATCAGTCTCCCGGCATCAATCCGATGCAGGAAAAATGCATTTTTTTCCTAAGTGGCGTCTCGCAGCTCATCGGTAGCTTCTCACCACTTTCTTGCCAACTTTTTGTGGCGGGACGATTTGGAGAGGAAATCTCAATTCTAGAGCGGCGATCAGCCTCGATAAGCTGATCGGGGATACTAGAATTGAGTGAGTTTCAATAGCTGCCGGTAAATGGCTTATTGCCGCGCAATTGTCGATTTTTTTTTCTCTGCCACAAAAAAATGTGATTTTTGCTCTTATCACCAGCTTAAAGGGGCTTACTGAATCACTGTAGGTTTTTTGGCGATAAACTGGCAATAAGGGGCATCAGGACCAAGTTCTGAGAATTGAATGTAGCGGTCTCGGCTATGATTTTTAGCTGAAAAAAGCACCAGGAAACCTGGGTGTATATCCCAGTCAGGGTAAGCCTTTCCGAAGCAGGCGCCCTGCACCTATTTGAGCCTAGATTTCTCCCCCAGTAAATGTGTTTTTATCTGCATTTTGTATAATTATTGGTGTTGTATGTGGGTTTACCCGAATAAACGACATTTTGTTTTTACTACCTTGTTTTTCCTAGTGAATGATCCCGGTTCAAATATAAATAAGTGTTAAAAGTCCTGGTCTCCTGTGACATGGGAAACTACTTGAAGATTTAATATGGGATAATATAGAGGAATACCTAATGGATAACAAAATTGTTAGTAATAGTCAGCATGGCTTTATAAAGGATAGGTTGTGCCAAACTAATCTTATTAGTGTCTTTGAAGAAGTAATAGGAATTTAGACCAGGGTACTGCAGTTAATGTGGGCTACTTAGATTTTGCAAAGGCTTTGGACACAGTTCTACACGGTTCTACACAAGAGGTTAGCGTGAGGTTCGGAGTTAGGTCCCACCCCAGTGACAGGTTCCGTGATGACACGGGTGACGTGCATGCGGACTTAGGAAGCTATCTGCAAGCACCGCGCTGTCAAACAGAGGGATACCTCCAGGTTCGGGCTTAGGCCCTGCCCCAGCGTCACATCCTGTGATGACACGGCGGACGCATCGCGACCACAGGAAACCACACACCGATGCCGCGTCACGAAGAGCACGTGAGGGGTTAATCCTTAACTCCACACTAACCAGAACCACCTGCACTTGCGACTCACTTCGCCCCCGTTCTACCATTGGCTGCTGGCTACCGAGATGCGGTTCATGCTAATGTGTGGCAGATGCTTGCTGGCTGCTCATTGCTCACCTGCCCTTTATATGCTCAGCCAGCCCTCTGGCAAATGGGATGAGCATAATTCTTCGTTCCTAAACGTAGTGCTTACCCAAAGCATCTGCTGCCTTGTCTTGTTGCCTTGTGCATTTTGATCTTGTCTTGTCTCTGTGTTTTGACCTCGGCTTGGACCTTGACTCCTGACTTCTCTCTACCTCGACCTCTGCTTGCTTCTGAATCTCTACCTTCTCCGCCCCTGGACCCCAGCTACCTTCTACGACATCTGACTTCTTCAACCCTTGACCAAGGCAAATATTATGACTATCCTTACTTCTCCAACCTTGACTCAGCTATACGACTATCACTGCACTCTGGACGCGCCCACGCGGCTGGAGGTCGGCATACACTAACATCCTCACCTCGGCCTCACTGTCCCGTCTTGTTTCTGGTGAGCACTCATTACAGTTAGTGTACAAAATAAAGCAAATTGGACTCTGTAAAAATATTTGAACCTGGATTGAAAACTGGTTGAAGGATAGACAACACAGTTGTAATAAATGGAACTTTTTCCAAGTTGAGCTAAAGTTATGAGTGGAGTACCTTAAGGATCAATACTGGGATACCTGCTTATAACTTATTTATTAATGACTTTGAGCTTGGCATCGAGAGCAAAGTCTCCATCTTTGCTGATGACACTAAATTGTGTAAAGTTTTAAAAGCAGAGAAGGATGTAATTTCACTCCAGGAGGACTTGGACAGACTGAAAACTTAGGCAGGTAAATGACAGATGAGGTTTAATACAGATACATTTAATGGTATGCATTTGGGAAACAAAAATAAACAGGTTATTTACTAATCAAATGAGGAACAATTAAGAGAATCTTTGACGGAGAAGGATTTAGGAGTGCTTCTAGTCAACAAGCTTAGCAATAGTGCTGCATTTCATGCAGTCGCCAAAAAAGATCTTATCTTGCATTAAACATTGAATGGATGGAAGGGAAGTAAACATATTGTATGCCTCTCTATAAAGCATTACAGTAGTAAGACCACACATTGAATATGGAGTAGAGTTTTGGGCACCACTACATAGAAAAGACATTATGGAAGTAGAAAAAGTGCAGAGAAGAACCACCAAATTAATTAAAGGGATGGATAATCTGATTTATGAGGAGAGGCTAGCTAAATTAAATTTGTTTAAATTAGAAAAGAGGTGTCTAAGAGGGGATATGATAATTATATTCAAATATATTTGTGGACAATACAAGGTGGTTTCAAAATAACGTTTCATCCTACGGGCAGCACAAACGACACAGGATCATCCCTTAAGGATGGAGGAAATTAGATTTCACCAGCAACAAAGGAAAGGGTTCTTTACAGTAAGGGCATTTTGAAATGTGGAATTCATTACCCATGGATACTGTGATGCCAGATTATAGATATCTTCCAGAAAGTTGGACATCTTTTTAGAAAGGAAAGGCATGCAGGGATATACCTAAACATGGGAAGGATGTTAATCCAGGGAGTAATCCGATTGCTAATATTTGGAGTCAGGAAGGGATTTATTTTTCTCCTTATGAGATATCATTGGATAATACTGTATTTTACTGGGGGGTTTGTGTTTGCCTTCCTCTGGATCAATATACTTTAAATGAAAATATAGATGAAAGTATCTGTCATCTAAATTTAGCATAGGTTGAACTTGATCGATTTATGTCTTTTTTCAAGCTCATCTAATATGTAACTTTGTATCTTATTGCTAACAACCAAAGTTTAATTTTAATTTGTTTTAATTATTACAGTCTTTGTTGATTTATCGCTAATAAAAACATTGTATATGCTGCAGAAGTAATAATTTAACTGTCAGAAATAATAGCTGCTCTAAAAGTTCAAATGTTTTTTCATTTATATTTTATAAATTGTATCAAAATATCTTTAAATCAGTTGTGCTATAAATATTTTGCAAACCATTTATTAAAATTACAATTGTAAGCAATTAAAAGTTAGATGGTTACAGTACAAAGTCATTACTATGTCATTTTGAAATGGTATTTTACCTTTTGTGAACAGGTCAACATCATTTAACACAATTCCCCTTTCTTTGAAATGCTCTGAAAGCCCAATATATAGCAAAATATAATCTTTGAACTGGTTTACCTTTTTAACAACAGGAACACAGATACAGAGAGTACAGAAGTGTGAGCTTTCCTTTCCTTCCTACACAGATAAATGCAACATTTCTTCATTTACAGTCTTTTAGAATGGGGAAATGATTGTCATTGTCATCTGACACAGTTATTTGATCATTTTGGTCATTTTACTTAGTATGCAAACTGAAAAAGAAGTTTCAAATGCTATATATTTAACGATACAGTACAAAATAATATGTGTGTGTGTGTATGTGTGTGTTTTAATTATTCTCAGCACATTTATTAAGACAGTTGTTTTTTTATTAATATTCTAGTAAGAATTCAGATGTTATTTGGAACCATTGTGTAAAGTCTCCATTCTTCAAAAAAGGTGCTGTGCTGGTACAAGAAACAGAATTCTACTTATGAACAAATCCAGTAATAAGGTTAAAGTAATGTGTAGAAAATGGAGTAACCGACAGCCCCATCTTAAAATATAAATCACAAACTCAATTATGATCAATACATAGGTGCGTGAGGTCCATGGGAATCCCTTAAAACCCCTCAAGGATAACAATCCAAAAAACAATTGTGCGGTCCCCGCACTCAAAAAAAGGTATTGGATACAAAGAAGACTATACCAATAGAGTTTTGAAAAAATTTCAAAAGTTTATATTAAAGTAATAAAGCATACAGTGTTAGACATTATATATACAACAATAGCCATCAAATTAGTTTACCTGAAAATAATAAACTATAAAAAAAAAATACACTGTTAATTAATTACTAATTAGAACAATAGCCGTCAATCCAAATGGGCTATAAAAAAATATGACTAGCACAGGGAAAGCCTATATACTGTATCTAGGCATATAGCCTAACTGTGAGAATGCTAATTCAAAATCAGCCTGCACACAGACTCATAAACTGTCTCTTACAGATTATCCTGAGCATTCTCACAGTATGGCGGATTTTGAGCAAGTATTCTCATAGTAAGGCTGAGTTTGAGCAAGCCTTCTCGGGTTAAGGCTGATTTTGAGCAAACATTCTCATAGTAAGGCTGATTTTGAGCAAACATTCTCATAGTAAGGCTGATTTTGAGCAAGCATTCTCACAGTAAGGCTGATTTTGAGCAAGCATTCTCACAGTAAGGCTGATTTTGAGCAAGCATTCTCACAGTAAGGCTGATTTTGAGCAAGCATTCTCACATTAAGGCTGATTTTGAGCAAGCATTCTCACAGCAAGGCTGATTTTGAGCAAGCATTCTCACAATAAGGCTAATTTTGAGCAAGCATTCTCACAGTAAGGCTGATTATGAGCAAGCATTCTAACAATAAGGCTAATTTTGAGCAAGCATTCTCACAGTAAGGCTGATTTTGAGTAAGCATTCTCACAGCAAGGCTGATTTTGAGCAAGCATTCTCACAGTAAGGCTGATTTTGAGCAAGCATTCTCACAGTAAGGCTGATTTTGAGCAAACATTCTCACAGTAAGGCCTGGGACATAGTTATTGGAAGCTCGCTGAGGAGCGCTCCTGCTCTGCCTCCCCTGCTGAAAATTGGGCTTTTTTCTGTCATTGCAGGCGAGGCAGTGAGCGCGCTCAGGGGCCGGGGCGGAGGCAGGGTGGAGGCGGAGAAGAGGCGGGGCGGAGGCGTGCCAGGAGGCGGAGCGTGAGGCGGGGCTAGTCCCCCGCTCCCATTGGAAGGGAGCGGTCACGTGACCGCTCCTCCGCTTCCCCGAGCGGCAAATTTCAAGCCTGCCTGTCTGTTACAAGTTTCTCAGCCTCCGCACGCATCCGCATGCATCCGCGCGCATCCGGAGGGGGAAACTATAGCCACGCTGATGACAGATGCAGGGGCTTTGTGCATCTGCTCAGCATGGCTCAGCCCGCCTCAGCGATGCTTAAACTCACTATGTCCCAGGCCTAAGGCTGATTTTGAGCAAACATTCTCACACATTGACACAACGTGTTTCATCGTGGCCAGAGTGAGCGCACCCGCACGATCAATGCCACACTGACCGAGCAAGCATTCTCACAGAAAGGCTGACTTTGAGCAAGCATTCTCACAATAAGGCTAATTTTGAGCAAGCATTCTCACAATAAGGCTAATTTTGAGCAAGCATTCTCACAATAAGGCTAATTTTGAGCAAGCATTCTCACAATAAGGCTAATTTTGAGCAAGCATTCTCGCAGAAAGGCTGATTTTGAGCAAGCATTCTCACAGAAAGGCTGATTTTGAGCAAGCATTCTCACAGTAAGGCCTTGTCCAGGGTAGCACTAAGCGGGTGGGCGTGCTCATGCTGGCCGCTATGAAACACATTGCGGCAATGTGTGTGGCTAGCGTGAGCGAGCGCCTGAGCATGCATGGCGCTTACCTGTTTGCCAAGCAAGCAATTTTAATCTGCTGCTCACGCCTCACATGAGCGTTTGCCCAATGAATGCGAACCAGCTCCGTGACGTCTTGGCTGCGCCCCCCGACACGCCCCCCGACACGCCCCCCCGCGTGTCTCTGACGAAGCACTGTAGAGGCGTGAAACGCGTAAGAGCTACCCTTCATTCCTATCTGCACCATTGTGTCTCAATAAAGAAAAAGTTTTTATCTTGCTGCTGTGATCCTGCTACTTCCTTATCGAATGGCTGTGCTCTGCCTCTCCGCCCTGTGTGGAATCTTCATCATTCTCATAGTAAGGCTGAGTTCTAGCAAGTATTCTCACAGACTGATTTTGAGAATTCTTTGCAAAAGGGATAAGGTAAGTACCACTTGTATTATCTTGGTGGGAGCAAACCTGAGGAAAGGAGATCCCATGAAATGTTGCCCCCCTTGCACTCCTCTTGTTGTACATGGCTTTATGCCTGTTTGTTTACCTTTCTGTATTTTGAGTGTTTTTTTTAAACCTGATTTAGTTTTTGTTGTATCATTAGTTGGGTACCAACTAATAGTGGTAGTTTAGTTCCCCTCTCACCTTTTTTCTTGTTTGTTGCTGTAGTGTGCTTTGTAAATACAGTATTAGGTTAATCCTCCATAGTCTTTCCCTTGAATACAGTATATAGACTATTGTTCTAGATAGTAATTAACAGTGTATGCGTGTGACAGGGTAAATAAAAGCCACCAGTTATATGCCTGGAAAACCTATGTCTAGTCTGCAGTGCAGCACTGACTAGGTTAACTTTAGCTGGGAACCTCAGGACAATTAGTTGGATCCCAGCTGCCTAATCAAGGTGTGTTAAAACCCAGGCTGTAGACACATGGAGCCTGGCTGTTGAGGAGAGAGGAGTAAGCTACTAAAGAGATTCCTGTAGCAAGGTCTGAGTAGCAAGGTAGTTGAATTGTGAACTGTCTGTCCCCTGCATAGGAAAAGGGTAACTGCCTGATTTATAGACTGTCTGCTAAAGAGAAACTGTTTTGTTTGGTTTGCGGAAGTAAAAGCCATTTTCGTTTGTTGCTGATGAAAAGCTATTTTTGTTTTGTGTGCTGTATATCTTTTAAGGCTAAATAAATAAGCCTTGTCAAGGAACCCACGTGTGTAGTTGCATGTACCCTGCAACAATGCGTTATTATTTTCAGATAAACTAGTTTGACGGCTATTGTTGTATACATAGAATGTCTAACAGTGTATGCTTCATTACTTTAATATCAACTTTTGCAATTTTATCAAAACTCTATTGGTATAGTTTTCTTTATACAGTAAACAACTAATACAAACCGGCGCATATAAAGTGTATTTATTTATACAGTATACACTTTTTTAGTGCAGGGACCGCAGTATTGTTGTAAGGTTAAAATAATGTTGCTGAATATATGAGATAGCACCATACAAAGACAAAACTAAATTCAAAATAGTAGTAATGTTATTATTTAGATTATATAGTATTTTTTAACTCTTCTAGATTCACTAAATGGTGTTAGTTTATTTAACATTGCGTTAACTAATGTTAAATTACATTATAAGTAACACCATATTCACTAACAAAATAAGGTAGTGTTAATCTGATTGGACTCAGAAAACTGAATGCAAATAAGATAATTGGGACTTAAATAATTTTCATTACAGATTCATTGTAAGGTTAAAAATTGTCTCCTGTCAGCTCTGTTCCCCTCAGGGATTGATAAGGTTATAAACAGTATACGCAAGCCTTGCTTTTTCTCAGAGACCATTGTAAATAGCTTTGGGACCAGCTGTTTTGTGCCTGTTATCTGTTTTAGAAGCAAGACAACCCGAAGACAGGACTGCCTTATAAGACCCCATTGATATCTCTTGCTCAGCAGTTAAATGTTTTAAGATTGACAGAAAAGGCATTATGTAAAGGTTACGTGAAAATTTAGATGTGTGATTCATATTTGTAACAGATGACAACGTTTTTTTTGTCCCTGCCTTATGTATAAAAGCTGGTTTGTGAACCTATTAAAATCAGTTGTAAGAACTCAGCCACAGTCTCCTCTGAATTCTTACAGCTCCGGGCCTGTCTGCTATAATATCTGCGACTGAAAGCATATCCGTGCCGTAGGAAGCTCCCGGGAATATTGTGTGTATGTGTGTGTGTTTTGCTTGCCCTAAGGACGACCTGATCACTGGGATCCAACATTACCAAAGTAGTGCTATGGTTAATGCAGGGATAGAGGCCTATGTAATCGAAGTATGACGTTATTGACAAATTTGCACTGTTCTAGTAGATTTATTTGAACTTGATATTTCTAAAATGTTAAATGTTGCATAATCTCCAATAGCTCTACATGATTGTTTTCCATGTAGACGCGATTGAACTTGTGCTGAAAAGTTCAAGAAGTTATTAACAGAAAACCCAGACGAGTGCTGCATTGGTAGCTTGATTTATGAAGTATGAGCCATACGTTTTATTGTTAAAAGAATAGAAGTTGAACAAGGTATGCGTGGTTAATAATTCAGATTTTTTTAAAGTATACATTTTATAAATGGTCTTAGTCCTAATATGTAGGATAATAAATGTATGTAATTTATGTAGACTTCAGCACTATTGTATTGTAACAGGTTAATTTACAAACGGTGAAAAAAAATCACAAATTATTTTACCATAGAGAATCTAAAGTGTTGAATCTATCCTCTCCTACTGTATTTCTAAAAAGATTAGTCATTTTTATGCAACATTAAATAACTTTTAATAATAAATATTTATGTGAACGTGTTATACTGTAGTACTACACAGTTTCAATTTCAAACTTATGTTATGGTAATTTAAAACAAAAGGGGAAGAAATTATTTAAAATGTACATCATCTAAATGAAACATTCTGTGTCCCAGTGTATATTTAAAGCACAAACAGGGAAATAAATTGAAAACGCAATCAAAATAAAAAGAAAGAAAGTGACATACGTAGTATGTATGTATGTACAGTTGTGTGAAAAAGAAAGTACACCCTCTTTGAATTCTATGGTTTTACATATCAGGACATAATGACAATCATCTGTTCCTTAGCAGGTCTTAAAATTAGGTAAATACAACCTCAGATGAACAACAACACATGACATATTACACCGTGTCATGATTTATTTTAAAAAAATGGTGGAGAGGTGAAGATAATACATCTGCAAGAGTCGGGCAGGGTATCGTGAGAAATTAGGGCTGAGATGTTAAGAGGGGCAGAAGTGGAGGAGAATTTTGTAACTAATATGGGATTAAATAGGAAGCAAAAAAGGGATTTCAGCGGGAGAGATGCTGAGACAGATTTAGGAGAGAGAAAAGGGATTCTAGCAGCAGAAAATAGGATAGATTGTAGGGGAAACAGGTGAGAGGCAGGATGCATGAACAGTAGAATGTAACAATAGTCGAGACAGGAGAAAATGAGGGCCAGTACTTGAGTTTTAGAAGTAGAGCGACAGGTTTTAGCTAAATTGTGATTGTGAGAGTAGAATGTGAGGGAGGCGTTAAATGTAAGAATTAGGCATTGTGCTTGTGATACTGGTCCTATGATAGTGTTGCCAACAGTAATGCAGAAAGGGGTAGAAGGGCCAAGCATAGGAGGAAGTATAAGGAACTTTGTTTTCAATATGTTAAGTTTGAGTCAGTGGAGGGCCACCCAGAATGATATAGCGGAGAGAGATTCAGAGACTTTGGTATGTACAACAGGTGTAAGGTTAGGGGTTAAAAGTTAAATTTGTGTGTCATCAGCATAAAGGTGATCTTTGAACCCTAGATATGCAATAAGGTCACCTAGAGAGTGTGTGTAGAGAGAAAAGAGTAGAGGTCTGAGGACAGACACCTTGGGTATGCCCACAGAGTGCTCGACAGAGGAGGAGCTGTTAGCAAATGACACACTGAAAGAACGGTGGGAAAAGTAAGAGGTAGTCCAGGGTAGAGCTCTGTTACAGATAGCAAGTGTACAGACAGTATTATACAGAAGAGGGTGGTCCACAGTATAGAAGACTGCAAATAGTCTCACAATATAATCAGGGTGTAATGACCTTGGTCTTTGGAAGCATGGAGGTCATTAGTTATTCTGGTGAGAGCTATTTCAGTGGAATGAGAAGTGCAGAATCCATATTGTAGAAGATCTAGGAGAGAATAGGAGGTAACAAAATGGAGCTTAAAGGCTAAAAGTGCTAGTCAGAGAGACAGGTTGGATCAACATGTTGTTTTGAGTAAGGCCTGGGACATAGTACGGTGAGCCTTGCTGAGCCGTGCTGAGCCATGCTGAGCAGATGCACTTACTCCCTGCATCTGTCATCAGCATGGCTTTAGAAGCCGCTTCCGCACGCAGGCTCAGATATTTTGGAGAGACAGGCAAATTTAAAATTTGCCGCTCAGGGGAGCGGAGGAGCATCCCACATCCAATGGGAGCGAGGGATTAGCCCCGCCTCCCACCACGCCTCCATTCCGCCTCCGCCACACCTTCGCCCCGCCTCCGCCCTGCCCCCGTCCCGCCCCCAAAGCGCGCTTACTGCCTCGCCTGCCAGGACACAAAAAAGCTCCAGTTTGAGTAGGCGAGGCAGAGCAGGCGCGCGGATCAGCGCGGTCCGAGGCACCATGCCCGAGGCCTAAAGGTATAACTGTTATGTGCTAGAAGGAGATGGGAAAGTTACCAGAGCATAGGGAGGAGTGGAAAATATGCGTAATTGTAGAGATTACAGTCGGTTCAAGAGGTTTGAGAAGATGGGAGGGAATGACGTCAAAAGGGCAAGTTGTAGAGGGAGAGGAAGGGAACAGCATCGACAATGCCTCCACTGTGACAGAGGAAAAAGAGTCAAGGAAGGCAGGAGGAGAGTTAGGAAGAGGTTGAGAATATGAGGAAACAGAGGTGATGCCTTGACAAATGGAATCCATCATTGTCTTGAAATAGTCAGCAAAGTCCTGAGGTGAAATGGAGGAAGAAAAACAGGTAACAGATGGTCTAGTAAAAAATCCCTATTAATGCCTCTGCCACAATCCTTGTCTCGCTCGAGGAAAGTGCCACAGCTTTAGGGTACCTGGTGGCAAAATCAACCACCGTGAGGATGTAATGCTTCACTGACTAACTAGAGACCATAAGGGGTCCCACTACTGTATGTCTACCGCTACCCTTTGGAAAGGTTCACTGATCACTAGTAGTTGGTTCAGGGGGACCTTCACACGGCCACCTGACTTGCCCACTCGCTGGCAGGCATCACAGGTGCAGCAGAAATCTGCCACTTCCCGGAATGCCCCCGGCCAGTAGAAATGCTGCAATAGCCAGGATCTAGTGCTGGAGTCCCCTGATGCCCTGCTAGTGGAATGGATTGGGCTACCTGCAAAAACAGCTGCCTATACTCCATGAGTACATCGAGCTGTCTTCTACACATCCATACCCTGTCTGGAGCAGCAGGGGCATGCTCTCTGTACTGGAGCCCACAGTGCCATAGATACAGATCCGACCCCACTCTCAGAGACAGACTTGGTTGTCTGAAGTCTCATGCCCTCTATGCCGGGATCGGAGCGAATAGCTTCTCTGAACCGTGCACCAAGCTCCAGCCACTCAACCTCAGTCACTAAATCAGGGGATGGGGGAATAGATATGTTGGATGGGAGGTCAGGACACAGTCTGGCTTACCTACCTTGTCTCCTACCTTGTCTCCTCGGGGGACCTAAGGAATCGGTGGTCCCGAAAGCCGGGGCACAGGGATCTCCTCCGTTAGAAGGGGTACCAAGGCTCCCCTGCCTGGGCAAATGCCTGACTTTGGTTCCTTGGGACCACAGCCACAGGAGCATCTTCTTCAGCAAACAAGCAGATGAGGTGCCCCACTTCATTACTGAGTAGGAACTCAGTATCCAAACCTGGCAGGACACCCACATCTCTCACTTCTTGACCGGCACCCCAGTTGAGAAACAACCGGAAAACCAAGGTCCCCATGTGTTATGGTGACCTGCTTTCCTGTTCCAGGGAGCAGATCCTCTGGGCTGACCATATCAGTTTACACCAGACTGACTGTGGCACCGGAGTCGATCGGGCTGGCTACCTGGTGATCACCGATAGTCCCTTGGCGTACTGTAAACGCTTTCTCTGGACATCATTCACCTGCAACCCGACTTTTGTAACTTGATTCCCGTCTGTCTCCTCTGTTTTCAAACGGGTTGCTGCTGCTGGAGCCGCTGCTTTGGTCAACAGCTGCACTTGATGCATGGCTTATTGCTCCGCTGTAGGTGCCATTAACCACAGTTGCCATATAGGGCTATTGCCCATTACTGGGCAGGTGTGAGGGTATTTTGTTGAGGGAGGGTGGGGTTACGGGGGAAGAGGGATTATGGGGGTTGGTGCCCTGGGAAGAGAGGTTAGGCCGGTGAGTAACCAGAGGGCTAACCCGTTGTCTCTACAATGGGTACGAGGGTAAGTATGGTGTTTGTATTAACCCCTTGGTGGCTTTAGTAGCATTGAAGGCATGCATGCCTTCATGACCACTATAGCATCCAAGGGGCTAATTTATGTATTTATTTATTTGTTGTGCATGAAGATGCCTGACATCTTCCTTATCCAATGGCTAACGCCAGAGTTTCAGCCAGTTAACATCAGGATAGCACTTACAGTATCTTAACATTAGCTGGCTAACACCGCATGAGCCATATGTAAATGAGGGGCTTAACGATGTTCGTTTTGCATAATCATAGCATAAATTTGTGCATACATGTTGAATCATAGAAAATGAATGACGACCGTTACCTGATTAGATAATGTCATGTTAGTAGGCTAGATTTAATGGGGCTTTGAATATCTACCCCCTCTGTCCTCAGAATAGGGTAAGTATCTGCTTTATTAGAAAGGTGTAAGCATCAACTTTATTTTATTCCCATTGCAGAGCTGTAAAACTTTCTTTATGTGGAGGGAGACCAATATATTCTCCTTAATTTTTATCATCCAAAGTCTCAGACTTCAATAAAGTATCATTTATCAAGTCTGCATATTATCATTAAAATGTTTATTTAAAAAAAAGGCACATCTATAAATATGCTCTTGATAGTCAAAACATTGTTGAGGGTGAAAACATTATTTAATGAACGGTCGGTGAGGAAAATCTTAATTAGAGCTCACAAACTCTTTAGAAAAGCTGAAAATAACTTAAGGAGCAAGATCAAAATACTACTTGATGACGAAGATGACATTTACACGGTTTGATAATACAAAATATTATATCTGCGTAACCGGAAATTAATCTAATATTGCAGACATGCCATTTTTCACAGAAGATGAATCATAATTCAGCAGTCTCTAACAGACAAGGTCAACATTTCCCACATTGTGCCCAAGACAACATTAAACTGGAGTGTTTTAATCACATCTTAAATCAGTTGCTGAATAATTGTAAACATGAAATCTGGTTCTGTGACAACAAAAGTACTTGTCTCTATGACATGAAAAATAAAACTCAGTAAAACTTTGCATTAAAGTGTACATAAGAGAACAAAACCATAAATACATGAAAATGACAGATAATTAATAAATATTACCTACAACTGAGTTCTCCCTTTCTTGTGATGCAATGGAAAACAACAACTACGGTATTTTTTTAATAGCATGAATATTGAATACAAGTTGTAAAGATTGTACCTGCAAAAATATATATTTGAGAGTGACAGAGAGGCGGAGGGGTGGAGGTTTGGGAAGGGGGGGGGGGGGGGTAGTGTGTGCTGGTATTATTAAGATAATGACAACAGTTTCCAGATTTGTAACAGGCAAAATCAGTTCAGCTTAAGCACTGTCAGTTATGTTAGAAAAATGTGGAATGTTGATCAATATTATAGGCATACCCCGCATTAACATTCGCAATGAGACCAGAGCATGTATGTAAAGCAAAAATGTACTACCTTTATTCCACGATAATTCCTTACTCGCGAGTACTTAAAGTGAGTGTCCTTAAACCGGGATATGCCTGTATTTTAGTTTATATATTTAAATGATATTTAGGCTTTTCTTAATTGTAAAAATACACAGGTTTAGATATATAGTTAATATCACACCCGTAAAAAAATTAATACTGGGTCTGATTACCACAATTTTATCTCCAAAGTAATCAAAATTGCAGTAATAATTTACCGGATATGATGTTTTACCGTTGACGCGATTCATGAATTAAACGCGACCATAAATAATGAATGAATTCCCACATCACTAATATTTCTACCATAAACTTTTGTAATATAAAATCTTGGTATAAATAATATTAACACCTTTGATGCCTATGGATACGAAGGTATACCACAGGAATCACATGGGTTAATTAAGTAATAATCCCCGAAGAACAGGGCATTACTGGCCAATAATGCCCTGGCTGGAAGAGTTGAAGACCCGAGGGACTTTAACCCAGCCAGTGCATTATTGGCCAGTAATGTCCTGTTCTGAGGGGATTATTACTATTATAGGCTAAATGTAGACTTTCTCATAAATAATAGCCACTATTATAGTTATATAGATGTTTTATTAAAATAAAATGGAAAATACATGAATCCACCTCTATATACTCTTACACTGCAGATATCTATATCCACACACTGCCGCCCCCTCTGTGTGTACACACACACACACACACACACACACACACACACACACACACACACACACACACACACACAACACAGCACCTCTACACAGACACACAGCAGCTCAACACACAACACAGCAGATCTACACACACACAAACTGCTGCTACACACACACACACACACACACACACACACACAGCACACACAACAGAGCACCTCTACACACACTGTAGCGCTACACACTCAAGCACACCACACACACACACATACACACTGGAGCTCTACACACACAATACAGCACCTCTACACTCTACACTCACAACACAGCACCTCTGCACACACACACAACACACAGCAGCTCTACACACACACACCACAGCAGCTCTACACACACACAACACAGCAGCTCTACACATACACGCACACACACACAACACAGCAGCTCTACACACACACACACACACACACACACACACACACACACACACACACACACACACACACACACACACACACACACACACACACACACACACACACACACACACACCATAGCAGCTCTACACACACACAACACAGCAGCTTTACTACACACACACACACACACACACACACACACACACACACACACACACACACACACACACACACACACACACACACACACACACACACACACACACACACACACACACACACACAACACAGCAGCTCTACACACAAAACACAGCAGCTCTACACCCACAACAGCACAACACTAAACACACACACTTCTGCTGCTATACCCATAAACACTGCTACTGACGCACACACACAACACAGCAGCCCTACACACACACACACACACACACACACAACACAGCAGCTCTACACACACAACACAGCAGCTCTACACACACAACACAGCATCTCTACACACATGCTACACCCATAAACATTGCTGATGACACTGACACACACACATACACACACGCACACACACTGGAGCTCTATACACTTACACAAATAAGCTCTACACACACCACACACACAAACTGCTGCTACACACACATACAACTGCACAACACAACACACACATACACACACACACTGCTGCTGCTATACCCATAAACACTGCTACTAACACACACACACACACACACACACATCAGCTCTACACACACAACACACACACAAACTGCTGCTTCACACATATACAACTGCACAACACAACACAACACACACACACACACTTCTGCTGCTGCTATACCTATAAACAGTGTATGACAAATCACCCAAAAATCTACTCGCCCAACCAAAAAATCTACTTGCCACCTAGTGTATTTATTTATTTCATTATACTACAATTAGTCATTGTTACGTGTGTGTGTGTAAGTGTGTAAATGTCGGATCTAGAAATAAAAGCCACAAGTGAATGACTAGTTTCCTGAACCCCTTAACCAGTGTCTGGACGTCCCCCGCTTCACAATATCTAAAGCAGCAATCCCGCCTGGGATCTTACCTGATCTGCAGTCCCTCAATGTCCAGGTACCTCATTCCCGCAATGTTATAAGTTGGAGGGGATGTGTTCCCTACCTGTCTTCTGGGTTAGGGGGGGGGGTTCCGATGTCTTCCGTGTGAAGCTTGAGTCAGATCTGGAAGAAAGCAGTATAAGTTATTTTTGTGTAGTATAGGACAGTTAAGATATCCAGATACAGAGAGGGGGAGAGAGAGGAAGAGAGGGAGAGGAAGAGAGGGAGGGAGAGGAGAGAGAGGGAGAGGAAGAGAGGGAGGGAGGAGGAAGAGATAGGAAGAGAGAGGGAGAGGAAGAGATAGGAAGAGAGAGGGAGAGAGAGGAAGAGAGAGAGAGAGAGAGAGAGAGAGAGAGAGAGAGAGAGAGAGAGAGAGAGAGAGAGAGAGAGAGAGGAAGAGAGGAAGAGAGGAAGAGAGGAAGAGAGGAAGAGAGAGAGAGAGAGAGAGAGAGAGAGAGAGAGAGAGAGAGAGAGAGAGAGAGAGAGAGAGAGAGAGAGAGAGAGAGAGAGAGAGAGAGAGAGAGAGAGAGAGAGAGAGAGGGGGGGAGAGAGAGGGAGAGAGAGGAAGAGAGGGAGAGAGAGGAAGAAAGGGAGAGAGAGGAAGAGAGGGAGATAGAGGAAGAGAGGGAGAGAGAGGGAGAGAGGGGAGAGAGAGGAAGAGAGGGAGAGAGAGGAAGAGAGGGAGAGTGTTATGGATTACAGGTATTTTCTGGCATATTACGCATAATGAATACAGGTCACAGGTACATATATACATAGTATCATTATAAGGCCTAGTATAGCTTAGAGTATACTGTTAAAATCCTGGCTTTTCTTGTCTTAGAAATAATAGCTTGTTTTGCTCAGAAGTGGCAGGATATTGGGACATGTTACATAGACATAAAAGGGGAACTAACACCGGTAAACAGGCCGTGGTTTAACGGTAACTTACGACATACTAACTGTAATTCCTGATGGTAAACATCATACGTCACAAACCACAGAGCATGGCCACATGACACGTGTCACACGTACGCAGCAAACAATGAAACACTATAATAGGTTTGCGAGACGCCATGTTAAACCAGAACCGAACTTAGGTGTGAAGTCACACAGATGAGACTTTAGCTGGGGACTGGCTGACCTATCGTAATATCTTTTGGTTTGTGAGTATTGACAATGCATATATAGTTATAATCTCTGCATAGTTAGGAATGGATTGGTAACATACTGTAACTGCTAGCCATCAGCTTATAAGAAGCTTGTTGTGATATTTCTGATATTTCTGAATATTGTTGTGATACAATACATGATAAACCTTATCTTATACAAACTTTGAGTGACCTTTCTTTATAATAATCTCACAATACTCTCCATAATATTATTAATATGTGAGAGTGTGGCCGAGACTTTGCAAGTGCAACATTGTGGTCAGTGCTCTCTGCTTAGTGCAGGACATAACTCACCATAAAGCGATACTTGAAAAAGGAAGGCAGGCTGAGCCCAGATTAAGAGAGAGGGAGAGAGAGGAAGAGAGAGAGAGAGAGGAAGAGAGAGAGAGAGAGAGGAAGAGAGAGAGAGAGAGGAAGAGACTGAGAGAGAGAGAGAGAGAGAGAGAGAGAGAGAGAGAGAGAGGAAGAGAGAGAGAGAGAGAGAGAGAGAGAGAGAGAGAGAGAGAGAGAGAGAGAGAGAGAGAAAAGAGACAGAGGAGGGAGAGAGAAAAAGAGACAGAGGAGGGAGAGAGAAAAAGAGACAGGAGAGAGAAGGAGACAGAGGGGGGAGAGAAAGAGAGGGGAGAGAAAGAGAGAGGGGAGAAAGAGACCAGAGAGAGGGGAGACGGGGGAGACCAGAGAGAGGGGAGACCAGAGAGGGGGGAGACCCAGAGAGAGGGGAGAATAGAGAGAGGGGAGAGGGGGGAGACCAGAGAGAGGGGAGACGGGGAGAGACCAGAGAGAGGGGGGGAGACCAGAGAGAGGGGGGAGACCAGAGAGAGGGGAGACGGGGGGAGACCAGAGAGAGGGGAGATGGGGGGAGACCAGAGAGATTGGGGCAGGGGTGACTGACTGACCGGGGGCAGGGGTGACTGACTGACCGGGACAGGGGTGACTGACTGACCGGGACAGGGGTGACTGACTGACCGGGACAGGGGTGACTGACTGACCAGGGCAGGGGTGACTGACTGACCGGGGCAGGGGTGACTGACTGACCGGGGCAGGGGTGACTGACTGACCGGGGCAGGGGTGACTGACTGACCGGGGCAGGTGACTGATTGGGGGGGGTACCTCTGGTGTCACACACATACTCCCATACACACATACACATTCTCCCATATATATACACACACACCCATATATACACACACTCCCATATATACACACACACACACTCCCATATATACACACTCCCATATATACACACTCTCCCATATATACACACACTCCCATATATATACACACACTCCCACATATATACACACACTCCCACATATATACACACACTCCCACATATATACACACACTCCCACATATATACACACACTCCCACATATATACACACACTCCCACATATATACACACACTCCCCACATATATACACACACTCCCACATATATACACACACTCCCACATATATATATATACACACTCCCACATATATATATATATACACACTCCCACATATATACACACACTCCCACATATATACACACACTCCCACATATATTTTCACACACACACACTCCCACATATATACACACACACTCCCACATATATACACACACACACTCCCACATATATACACACACTCCCACATATATACACACACACTCCCACATATATACACACACACTCCCACATATACACACACACACACACACACACACACACACACACACACACACATACACACACACACACTCTCTCCCCCTACACACACACACACACACACACACACACACACACACACACACACACACACACACACACACACACACACACACACACACACACACACACACACACACACACACACACACACACACACACACACACACACTCTCCCCCCCTACATGCACACACACACACTCCCATATATACACACTCCCATATATACACACTCTCCCATATATACACACACTCCCATATATATACACACACTCTCCACATATATACACACACTCCCCACATATATACAC